>NC_056506.1:19400733-19423280 GCF_014905685.2 Nematolebias whitei | reverse complement strand
AAGTCCACAATCATCTCCTTTGTCTTCTTCACATTGATGTGAAGGTTATTCTCTTTGCACCAGCTCTCCAGGTGTTCCACCTCTTGCCTGTAGCTGGACTCATCATTGTTTGTGATGCATCCCACCACCCCTGTATCATCTGCAAACTTTACAATGTGACAGCCTGGATGGGTAGCTGCACAATCATACGTGAGCAGAGTAAACAGGAGGGGGCTCAACACACATCCCTGAGGAGAGCCAGTGCTGAGGGTTATGGTGGAGGAGGAGAAGTTGTGGATCCTCACTAACTGTGGTCTGTTGGTTAAGAAGTCTAGTACCAGGAAAATGAAGATTGGAGCTTCACTAGATTTTTTACAATTATTTTTCATCTACGTGGTGTTCAGACCTGAACATAATTTGTCATAAGAATGGCTCCTGTGGCGGCATCCAAATAATCCCTAAAGCTGTAGGTTGATGGAACATTTCGAATATTTTAAGTAAACTTGTAGCACGATTTTGAAAACGTGTTAAAATGTTCACAAATGTGGTCCTTGGATTAGTGTCCAACAGTGAGCTGCTACCTTTAGTCTTTCGTCATCTCTGTGGTTCACAGCTCTTTGTGCCTGACTTTAGAGGAATAATCCACCAGTCTTTTCTTAAACTCAAAATCAGGAACAACTGTAACACAAAACATTAACTCAAACGGAGTCTATTTTGTATTCTGACTTCTATTTTAATATGGAGTGTATCCAAGAAAAGCTCTGACAGACTTCCTGATGTCTGTGTTGGATCACCTGCTGGTGTCCTAAATCCAACTTTAATACTTTGATGTTTAGTCACGTTTCTATTTCAAGACACTTAATTGCTCCGAACGTGAATGATGACAAAAACAGTAAAAAAAAAAAAAAAAAGTGTAAAATGTGATGTCTTTTTTGTCACATGTTACCTAACTGTTCTATGAAGATAAAACAATATACCACAGAAAACTACAAAGCATCCTGAAATGTTCAGATTGAGATGTGAGAACTGCAGAGATAAAGACGATGTCACAAAGTCCTGGATTGGTGCAGCTTCTTAAGTATTGTGGATACTGTGGCGGTCCGTTGTACTGAAGAGAGAGCTGAGCTGTAAGGAGAAGCTCTCTATTTTCCAATATGTTCTCTTCCCACCTTTGGTCAGAAACTCAGGATAGAGACGTAAAACCAGATTCTGGATCCAGGAGGTCAAAACGAGTTACCTCTGCAGAGTAGCTGGACTCTCCCTTAGATAGAGGGTGAGAAGTTCAGTTACCAGGAGAGACTCGGAGCTGCTGCTCCTCCACATTGAGAGGAGCCCCTGGGAAGACTGAGAACATTCTGGAGAGTCTACGTCTCTCAGCTGGTCTGGGAACACCTTGGAGTCCTCCCAGAAGAGCTGGAAGAGGTGACAGTGGAGAGGGTTGTCTGGACCTCCCTGCTCAGGCTGCTGCCCCCAAGACCTGAGCCCAGAACCAGATGATGGATAGGTGGATGGATGATGGCAGATGTTTACATGTGGGAAATCTGTTCTTGAGAAGAAAAATGTAAAAACTTTAAGCAAAACTCGTTTTATCATGAACTAGTTTCTAGAAAAGTTTCAATTTGATCGGACCTTAAATTAGTCGAACTTTGAATAAATGCTGCTGGATAACTGAACGACAATAATGATTTGACCTGTGGGTGGGAAAGGTGAAACACCCACACCTAACTCCACCCTCATTTGCCCCACTCTGGGCCCTTGAGCAAGGCCCTTAACCCCCACCATCTGCTCCCCCGGGTGTCCTAGATAGCAGCTCTGCTCCACACAGAGGGCTGTGGTAGTTCAGTGGTCTGTGGTGTGTCAGGAAGAACATCCAGTGTAAAAACTGCTGTCAAGTCTTCATCCGACTTAGTTCACTATGGCAACCCCTGAAGAAGGGAGCAGCCGAAAGAAGAAAAGAATGATAATAATAATGATTTGAGCTAAAATTAAGTTCAGTACATTTAACTCAACACTGTTGTTGCTCAAAATGCAACGGTCTAATACTAAAGAGTTGTACAATTTTAAATCACTTGTTTCTTTTAGGTTTTTATTGTGTAGTTGCTAAAGATTACTCCAGAATGAATCATTTATTGTGATGTTTTCTACATCCCAAATCAAAGTGTGGCCGTTGTTCACCTGTTTACAGTTTCTAAAACTACAATCCAGATGTTTGCTTCAGTTAAGAAGTGATTTTATGTGTAAATGAGCCGTTACTGCCAGTCCAGGCAGATGGAAACTAAAGCCTCGTGATGTGCTCGTATGTATCACATTCTCTAATGAGCTCAAATTTCAGAAACTGGAGAGAAAACTGATGATCCCTGAAGTTTCTCTTCATTTGTTGATGTTTTTATGCTCATTTCCCCCCAGATCATCTTGTATGGATATCCACCCTAAAAGCTTTCTGCCGTGTCTTCAGTTGCTCTAAAGGCAGATCTGTTTAATGAACTCCCATGTTTCTCTCTATGCTTTCTTCCCAGAGAGCATCAGGAAGGTGCTGGACAAACAGGCCATTAAGTTTGTGCGAGCCATCAAGCAGGAGACCAGGAGCGGCAAATCTGAGGACCGGATTCTGGTGAGGGCTGCTGATTCCTCCGCTCCCCCTCCAGGTCCACCAGTTCGGAGTACCCCCAGGTCTCTTGGGAACAATTCTGGTGCTTAAAGTGAAAATGGTGTGGGAGACCAAGTGGCTCTGTCATGGTTAGCGGCTGAAATGGAGCTCGGGGGAAAGAAGTTGCAGCAAATTGAAAGCGTCATAAGAAGTCACAGATTACGCTTTCTAGGGCTCGCAGCAGACGTGCTGTAAATCAGGCTTAGACAGAAGCCGAGCGGACACCATGCCACAGCCCGCTGAGTCCACCCTCACAGTTTATTAGATGTGGCAGGATGGCCTTAATGCTACAGGCAGCAGTGTGTGTGTGTGTGTGTGTGTGTGTGGGGGGGGGGGGGGGGTTTCGTGTCCATACACAACACGTTGTGTTTTATCAGTGATTAATTTGTGTTGGCGTGTGTCGATGGGCGGTTTGTGGGCTGAAGGAAACCAAGGCCGCCGCTGTTATTGAGAAACTGACAATTAGTGAGCGGTGACAGTGTCAGACACTGTGCCACCGTGCACAGGAGTCCGTGCACTTCCTCCCCTGAAGCCTGAAGTGGAGCCGATCAGAACTATTAATCAGTCCTCCTTTCAGTGTTTTCTGTTTCCATTTGTCCTCATCCCTACAACAATCTCCTCCTTTTTTATCATCTCTTTGTTTCCACGCTCCCTCCCACCTTATCTGTCCATCTCAATTATTCTCCTCCTTGTCATCACAACCCCCCCAACCCCCCAGTCGCCTTTCACTTTCTCCCCCTCTCCCCTCTCTGCCCTTCCCCTACTTCTTCAGTTTGACTGTAAAAGCGTACTAAGCTCCTCTTTCCATCAGAAGCAATTCAATTAGGCCTTTGCTTCGCAAGAGCCTTTTTTTTCATACCATCTAAACAGACGTTTGCTGCAACAGCTCCAAGTTCTTTCAAGGGAAAGGAGGAGGGGAGGGGCTGGATATAGATACATCTGCATTCATGCTAGTCAAGGTCTCCCTCTTTTTTGAAAAGGTACTCTTTTCACTCTAATGAATGTATTTGTCTAGCTGTACGGAGGGTAACAAGATGAACGTGTACAGATTGACTCTATCTGGGTTGTTGACAAAATCTTCCCACATTTGAAAAGGTCACGAGAAGATTTTACAGAGTTTAGGCTCAGTGGCTTCAGGAGGAGATGGAGATTTAGTTTATATTTCTCTGTCTTCATGCAGATGTTTCTGAGTGGGTCAAATCAGTGCAGCATCATTGTTTTTATCCTTTTTCTGTGTGGTTTGTTTGGTTTGTGGCACAATCTAAACGTCATCAATTTACTGCTATCAGAAATTTACATACACTCAATATGAATGTCTTTTTTTAATTATTAAATATTTATCATTTACAACTTAAGTTACACAATTTATGTTACATGTTAAGTTACAGTCTAAACCAGGGCTATTTAACTGGCAGCCCAGAGGCACAATCAGGTCCATGGGCGAGCTCACTTTGGCCTACCAATGGGTTCATATTTAAATAAAACTAGATTTTAAACCGTAAAACAAACTTACGTAATGACGATTGCTGGATGTCTGGCCCCTGAGCTCTTGGCTTTCAGTAAAGGTGCCCCCCTGAGCAATTTCGTTGAATAACTCTGGTCTAAACCCTCCTTCTTAAAGACTCCCAATTAAAGAAAACAACTGGTCCCATACAAAACTATATCTACTGTATTAATTTCATATGATTATACAGGGGCAGCACAGTGGCGCAACTGGTAGAGCTGCTGCCTCTCAGCGAGCAGGTCCCTGGTTCAAACCCCGGTCCAGGGGCCTTTCTGGGTGGAGTTTGCATGTTCTCTCCGTGCATGCGTGGGTTTTCTCCGGGTACTCCGGTTTCCTCCCACAGACCAAAAACATGCATGTTAGGCTGATTGGTAACTCTAAATTGTCCCTAGGTGTGAGTGAGAGAGTGAATGTTTGTTTGTCTCGTTTGTCTCTATGTGTCCCTGTGATGGACTTGCGACCCGTCCTGGGTGTACCCCGCCTCTCGCACAGTGATTGCTGGACATGGGCACCAGCGACCCCCGTGACCCAAAATGGAATAAACGGGTAAAGATAATGGATGGATGGATGATTATACAGGTATATCTAAAAAACATGGATGCCATGTTAATTATTTAAGCGCAGGGGAGGGGATTTGTAGAGTGATTGTACAAAATCCAACAAGAATTGGGTGAACACGTTTTGATTTGTTGTGGGCTTTCTCTGGCCTAACAAGAACAAATTATACAGGTGCCAATAAAGACATATAGATCAAGTCCCCCTTCAGCCATCTGCTTCTTAGATCCATTAACAAGTTTCTCACATCAGTCCAGCTGGACGTTTGACTACTTTTTTTTTCTTTTGACAGAATTTGTAGAGGTAATTTTTATTGGTGGGTTTCCTGGCATATGGCAATAAAGCAGAGCCCGCACATTTTCATTAGTGTTGAGGTTACAAAGATAAAGAGGATCCAACTGAGGTGAGTCAGGCAGGTGGTAAGGATGGACACCTCCATTAGGAGGTTTTCCAAGCATGTCCAATTGAGAGGAGACCCTGGGGAAGACTGAGGACATACTGGAGAGACTCTCTGGTGATGTCTCTCAGCTGGTCTGGAAACATTTTGGGGTCCTCCCAGAAGAGCTGGAAGAGGTGGCTGGACCTCCCTGCTCAAACTGCTGCCCCCCGAGACCTGAGTCCAGAACAAGATGGATAATGGATGGATGGATGGATGGATGGATGGTAAACGGACTGTACTTCTACAACACATTTATATTTAATCCAGATGCTCAAATCTCTTTACAACACACTCTGTGCCCTCACTTACCTCCAAACACACATTCATACAGCACTCTACATCACTACAAAGATCATCTGAATCTGTAGAGACTAATAAGAAATTTAGATCACATTCATACACTGATGGGACACATTAGAGGCAATGAGGGGTTCAGTGTCTTGCCCAGGGACACTTCAGCATGTGACTACTGGTGGAATGAAACCCCCAATTCTCCCATTGGAGGAAAACTGCGGTAACCACTCAGCCACAGCTGCCCCAAATGGATGAATGGATGGATGGATGAACTGATGGATGGATAGATGGATGGATGGATTGATGGATGGAGAGATGCATGGACTGATTGATGGATGGATGGATAAATGGATGAATTGATGGATGGATGTATGGATAAATGAATTAATTGATGGATGGATGGATGGATGGATGGATGGATGGATGGCTGGATTGATGGATGGATGGATTAATTGATAGATTGATGGATGGATGGATGATGGATGGATGGATTATAGATGAATTGATGAATGGATGGTTGGATGGATAAATTGATTAATTGATGGATGGCTTGCAAAGCTACACTTATGAATGAATAAGAAAGGCTACCATGGACAGGCTAACATTGTCCATGCAGGTTGATTTGTTGTCCACCTTCACCTACATCGTGCCCCCTCAGCTGACACTTTGTACCCACCTGCAGCCGTCCACCTCATTCATGAGTTAATTTAGTGGCTTACACTTTTAAAATGAAGATAGTCAGATTTGATTAAATCTTTGTTCTATTTAGAATCAGCCTGGTTTGGAGACCTGGACATTAGTCTCAGATGTTTTCTGTCAGAGAGATCTTCTTGCAGAATCAGAAAACAGCTCAGTCACTCTTGAGACTCGTTGGAGATGCCCACAACAAAACCCACATGGATTCAATTCGATTCTATGACTAATTTAAGAGCAAATATGTTGCACAAACCTTTGGTTCAAAAGTCAAGTGGCAGGACTGCATGTCTTTGCAACTCGCTCAAGGAAACTTTGAACCCCCTCAAGCCATTCTGGAGACTCCCTCTCAAATGCAGATGCTAGCTGTAGCTCAGTGAGATACCATGTCTAATGTTAGCCATCTTTATTCCTTCAGAAACCATTCCTGATGTGTTTGGATTCATCCTCCTGTTGAAACACCCAATTATGTCAAGGTTTTAATCATGTAGCTGTTTATTTGAGGTGAAATTAAAGACACTGGGGGTGGTCTTCCTCCATTCTTCCATACTTACTGTGGAATGCATCAATACCACATCATGAGAATACCACTGCCATGCCTGACAGTTGATAAAATGGAATGGTAAATGGACTGTACTTATATAGCACCTTTCTAACTTATCAAGATACTCAAAGCGCTTTACAACACAATCTGTGCTCTCATAGATCTCTACAAAGAATAATCAGTGCTTTATCACATTCATACACTGATGGGACACATGTCAGAGACAATGAGGCAATGTCTTGCCCAGGGACACTTCAGCATGTGACTGCTGGTAGAATCGAACACCCAACTCTTTCATTGGAGGACGACTGAGCTAACCACTCAGCCACAGCTGCCCCAAACATTGGTACACTGTTCTTAGGTTTGGCAGCTCAAGCCTTGAGTCCTACAATCATACTTTGTCTTTGTGGCTAAGTAGCTCAACCTTTGTCTTGTCTGACCATGAAACCTTCCTCCGGGAGGCGTTTGGCTTGTCCACGAGGACAGCTGCACATTTCAGTTGAGCGTGAAGGTGTCCCTTTTTGATCAGGGGCTTCTTTCGTTCTCTGTCTGTGGTGAAGCTATACTCTTCCAGCTATCTCTGGTTTAGGACAAGCTAATACTTTCTGGGTTCCTGTGTATTTCTGAACACCTTCACTTCTTTCATCTAAGGGTGATAGTTTGGCTCTTCTTCCAAACCTTGATGACATTTTAAAAACTGCACATTCGATTGTTTGAACTGATGATTTCAAACTCGGAAGTTGTTTTTAATTGACTCTAAAAGACTTTCCCAACTTTTAGATCTACATTTTCCCTTCACCTTCCCCAAGTTTTGATTATTGGACAGTCCAATAAGTTCTTTCATACAAAATATTTTTGAGCTGGTAAAAGGAATAAAACAAAAAACACTGCAGTCAATCAACAAGTCCTTGGACTTGCCAGATTAGAACATTTTTAAACATTCAGCAGGTTTTAGATTAATTTATGCATATTTTTGAGCATGTTTGCATAGTTTGAACCCGGTCTGAAAAAAAAAAAAAAATTAAACCTGACGTTATGACTTTCATGCCCATGATGGATGTATGTAAACTTCTGACACAACTGTTTATTTACCATCAGAGCTTTGGCCTACATTTTTGCTCCTTTTTCCCCTTCAGGACATTGTTTGTATCCAACTGTCTATATGTGTTGACTGTACCAGCCATCATTCCGTCTCACACACACACACACACACACACACACACACACACACACACCCCACCACATCTATACAAGTTGGTTTCCTCCAGCACCCATCTCAGACAGACTCTGGGAGGGTGCAACATGACATCCAAACAGCACCCAGGGCAATGTGTTGGGGAGCATCAGTGCTCTCATCTTTTTATTATACACACATGCACACGCACATGCAGTTGAACATGTGCTTCTATGCAGACCCTCACACATGGTGCAGTGCACACACACACACACACACACCATTATTAGATCGCTCTATTTGAAGATTAGAAACAACTCAAAAAACAAAGCATCTTCAAAGGCTGAAAAGAGGGGATGGGGGGGTAAAAGAGAGGGCTTCCCACTGGAGGAGGGTGAAGGGAGAATGAAGTGAAAGAATCTCTGCTGTATTGTGATGCTCCAGTTACTGATTTGGCTCTTCCACCACTTACTTTTCTTGATTGGTTGCTCAGTTTCCACCCCTGTTGACTCTGTGGTTTCTGTGCTCTTACCAACAACAGGACTATTACCGACTGAGAGCGCCACGGTTTGACATGCCCGGACACACTCGGGCGCTTATTCCTCCTTAGATTGGGCAGTTACCACGAAGGATCTGCCCATGAGGTTCCAGCAGATCGAACTGGAACTAAACGCCACCATATTTAAACTTCTGGTGGCTGTGGAGATGTGAGGGGTGTTTTACAGCAGGGTTGTCAGCTCTGATATCGGTGGTGGGTGTAAAATGGAACAATGTGTTATGGCCTTGAATTTTTAAATCCTTTGCTTTTGAATAAATCATGTATAAGAAAAAAAATCAAATTCTATATATCCAAAGAGCTCAACACAGATAAATCTCAGGCCTTTCCTCTGAAAGTTCTTCAGTGACTGAGTGCTTATCAAATGTAGAACGTGAACAAATCCTTTATATTTCACTGATAACATTTACAATTTAGTTTTATCTTCCACACAAAGTTTGTGTTTTCACTTGCAAAACTGCTTTTATCACTAAATCCATACTTTGAATGTTTTTAAATAGATTTCTTTTGAAAGGTCATGAACAATTAATATCTTACCTGCTGTAGGTAGCCCTTTGAATGACCTGAATTTGTAAAACAAAAAAAGTATAATACTGACTGCGTGACATGCTAACACTTGGGAGAAACTCTGATTCCTGCTGTCTTAAAACAGCTCCAGTCTAGGAATGTACGATATGGCATAAAATTCATATCACAATATGCATTGTGACGGGTGACGATAATGATATATATCACAATATGTTTTTGGTATAAAACTTGCAATAGGAATGAAAAAAAGCATAGGGTGTCCTTTTTCTATCATTTATTTTGAAAACTGCTATACCACAAAATAATCTCAATTAAGAAAATTCCACTACTAGGTCCAGAGAGTTTTTAACTAATAAACAAATCAAATTTTAGGTAGTGGTTGAACGACTACATAATTTTTAAACTCGACATTAACGTAATAAAACTTGAGTAGACCCCGAGTAGTTAATGACGCCATAGGATCTCAAGATGCAAAAAATATATAAATAAATAAAACCGCAAAAAAACGTCATTTATTATTTACAAAAAAAAAAGGACCAACACAACATTGGGAGCATATATTATGCTCCTACCATTTATCATACTGCAAATAAGTCACAGGAAAACCAAAACTATTAGTTTTTATTATTAAGCTGCAAAATTGAAAGAAATGTGCAGCACATAAAAAAACGAAACTTCAAAACAGTGGGGCAGACGACCACCGCATTAGGTTTAGTTTTAAAGATTAATATGTTTATAGTTTTTTTTTTTAAATAGGTTTAGTGATGCAGCACGGTGGCGCAACTGGTAGAGATGCTGCCTCTCAGCGAGCTGGTCCCTGGTTCAAATCCCGGTCCGGGGGCCTTTCTGGGTGGAGTTTGCATGTTCTCTCCGTGCATGCGTGGGTTTTCTCCGGGTACTCCGGTTTCCTCCCACAGTCCAAAAACATGCATGTTAGGCTGATTGGTAACTCTAAATTGTCCCTAGTTGTGAGTGAGAGAGTGAATGGTTGTTTGTCTCGTTTGTCTCTATGTGGCCCTGTGATGGACTTGCGACCCGTCCAGGGTGTACCCCGCCCCTCGCACAGTGATTGCTGGACATGGGCACCGGCGACCCCCGTGACCCAAAATGGAATAAACGGGTAAAGAAAATGGATGGATGGATGGATGGAGGTTTAGTGATGAACATTTTTTGCTTTTTGTTTGTGAAACAAGGTCAAAGGAAGCTGGTTCTGGTTCGGTCGATGGAACCCGGTTTTACACCATATTCTGTGACCTGCAACAGTGCATACAACACCGCCCCCTATGGTCACAATATACAGTGGTCACAGAATATGGTGTAACACCGGTTCGCAACGAGCTCCAAACAGGAAGTTGAGTCATTTTCTGTTTCCTGTTTCCAATTGAAGAAGTGTGCTGTGAAAGTTAGTGGTCAAGACGGTACTACAACGAGTTATCATGGAAAAATGAGCATCCGTCCGCATGGAGGAATCCATTTAGTAGTTTCTACTAGCTAGCCCGCACTAGGTGCAGATCACGTGACACGTGACGCATTGACGTAACTGTGACGTAATGACAACACTACGAATACTCAATATGAAATTTATAAACTCGATAGATGGCCTAGGATTCGATGTGTAGATTACTCGAGTAGTCTGTTAAAGCCCTAATATTAGGCTTCTTTCTTGTAGTGCAAAATATATCACATGTAGTTGTAGCCATATGTTTTAAACTAAAGAATATGATGTTAACTCGTAACAGTTTCCAGTATTCTCACTTAAGAAATGAAAAGCAACAGAGCAGCATTTTACACTGAAAACACTTCACCCTCCAACCCTCTAGTGGGGGTCTCCTTCCGCTTTAAGAAGAGCTGGCACAAAATGGCGACCAGTTTCCTCTGTGGCTTTGACCAGAGGGTCTCGCAGTAAAATCACGCAACACAGCGTTCTTTTCACAGATCAGAGAGCAGGTTTCTCTAAAGCTGACCAACGCTTTAACTTTTGACGGGGAAAAAAACAAACTTTTGATGGAACACCGTTTTGCGCATGCGTCCGAATATGGCAACACTACGGCAAGCCGGCTGTAGTTAGCTTGTAGCTTCGCTACTTAGCTCTCGAAGAAAATACTTTAACACCACCTACGCACAGTTTTCAACTAAAAAAAAAGTAATTATTAAATCTGACAACTGATTTTACATCAGCCACAGCATTACTGCGGTTAGCCGGTAGAATACAGATCTCTATCAAAGGCTAAATGTCTATCATTTCTACCGTGTACCGTATATATCGCACATTCCTACTCCAGTCTAAACGTCCATTTTCGTTAGAAATATTAAAAAATTATTGACTGACTAGCTATAGCTAGCTGCTTCTGCTATTTGCGCTCGCAAATGATTACGTAATTGTATGTATATAATGGTGCAATGCTAATTTGACAGTGTTGTTCTTTGTCCCACTCAGACTAACTCTGAGCTCATGTTTCACTAAACCGAGGTCGTTCAAAGAGCTATCTACAGCAGGTAAAATATTGATAATTCACCACCTTTCCGTAGGATACCACTTCAAAATGGTTGGATTATCACTTTTAAAAGCATTATTTGGTAAATTTATTCCTAATAAATATGACAGGCTTTGGAAAAACCTTTAAATGTTGTTAAGCTGTTAATTTATATATTTTTTTAATTAAACTAGATCTTGTGCTTACAGTGAATGATTGGATCGAAATATTCTGGAATCTAAAGCATCTTTAACAAATCTTAGAACAATCTTTTTATTCTGCCATGCAGCTTAAAGTGTCTACTTTTTGTTTGTTTATCTGGTTTATCAATTCAGATTATTTAATTCCCCATATTCAGCTCGAGGTTGCTTTCTGCTCTCAGTTCAGTTTGCAGAAATCGTACTTTTTGTTGAAGATCATGCAGTATTTGTGCCAGATCCAGTCTAGTGTAGGTGGAACACTCAGTTGGAGCCCAGAGGCATTGAAGTGTCTCCACAGTGATTTTTTTCTTTGTTTCATGTCTATAGAGCTGAAAATGTCAACAGATTCTTCTTTCATTAAAACAACAAACTTTAAATAGCAAGCCTTTTTACACATTACCTCTAAAGATGAGTGTTTTTCAGAGCTGAGGTCATAAAAACCCCTCAGCTCTACCCATTAGTCCAATGTGCATTATGAAAGGTGCTTTGCAAAGAAAAGAAGCATAAGATATTAAAAAGAAAACTGAAGTATGGTTGCCTTGTTTGTAGAAATAATCTGCATTTTGTCCAGTTTAACACTGTCCCCTCTGATGTTTCTCTACATGCAGCTTAAATAACTTTAAAGGTAACTTTGACATCATTTGACAAGTTGGTAAGCAAAGACAGAAAGCTGGTTCATCCCTTTAGTTTAGGTTTCTTTTTAACAAATAAAAATTTCAGACGTTCAGTGGCTTGACCATCCATTATCTTTGCACACTTCTTGCTTTCTGGGTGCCCATGTCCAACAGAGAAACAGGGCGCACCCTTGACAAGTCACAAGTCCATCTCAGATCCCTGTGGGGGACTTGCAATCTGTCCAGGACAGCTGGACATGGACACCAGTGACCTCTGCGACCCAGAAAGGAAGAAATGGGAAGATAATGGATGGATGGAAGGAAGTAGCTTGACAAACCAAAACACTTCAAAACTTCAAATAATTCAATGCAGGCTAAGCAACCTTCAGAAGTATTCCTCAACAACAAAAATACAAGTCTTAAGACTTTACAAATGCTTTCCAACATGGCACAAGCATAAACAGAGAGCTGTCGAATGAATAAACTGATTTTGATGTGCTGGCTCAGGATGTACATTACAAGAACAATGTTAGCATGTTGGGAGGAACAAAAGAGCTACAGCCACCTAGCTGTAAAACAAGAAAAGACAAGTGCCAAGAGTCTCCATCCAAGGCCGCACCGAACTCCTCCCACATCCGAGCTTTTGCCTCAGCAACAGTCATGGCTGAAGCTTGCTTGGCTCACCAATACCTGTCGGCGTCAACAAGGCCCGATAAAACTCCTTCTTCAGCTTGATGGCTACCCTCTCCACCATGGATGTCAACCACCATGGGTCTAGTTGTCTTTTTTACATCTGTGAGATTTTAATGAGATTAAGGTTTACTTCTTAAAATAATCATCCTGAGCTATATCGTTCTCCAGGGTTGTAAAATGTTGAGCTCAGGCCTCATGGTGCCAAATGACACATTTAACAAGTAGTATTTGTCCTCCTTACAACTCTCTGTCTGTCTGTGGGTGTTTCTGATTGACATATCAGTAACACGTAAGAATAAATCAGTGCCCAACGTATGAATGTTTTAAGTGAAATGGTCTTTCTCACTATGGATTTGTATTTTGATACAAAGCTTTATTTTATATTGCTTCAAGTTTTGTTCAGTAAGATTATATTGACTTAACTGTAAGACACAGAGAGGACCAGATTAAATTATGTTCTGAACTAAGTAAATTTCAAAGCTATCTTTTTTTTTTCATGACTGTAGCAACACACCCTTTCTTCTTCAGGCTAATCAAATTGATCTTCAAATGCCAACAAGATTAACAACTTGAGCTCTTTATTTGAATAAAAGTAGCATGAAGGATTTTAATGATGTCGCTGAAACACTGGATGCTAAGGATTATTGTGCTGTACTTTTCTTAGACCTGTCTAAAACTTTTGACACT
This sequence comes from Nematolebias whitei, assembly GCF_014905685.2. Classification (NCBI taxonomy): domain Eukaryota; kingdom Metazoa; phylum Chordata; class Actinopteri; order Cyprinodontiformes; family Rivulidae; genus Nematolebias; species Nematolebias whitei. Next base: position 19,409,699 of record NC_056506.1, on the reverse strand, counting down.
GTGGATCATAATATTTTATGTCATAAACTCTCAGAAATTGGTTTCTCAGATCACACCATTGGTTGGTTCTCTAACTATCTCACAGATCGGACACAATGTGTTCAACATAATGGTACTTCTTCCAGTTATTTATTGGTTAACAATGGTGTACCTCAAGTCTCAGTCTTAGGTCCCACCCTCTTCACAATCTACATAGGTAATGTAGGTCAGAGCATCCCTGATGCATCCTTACGTTTCTACGCTGACGAGTTACAGTTGTTTATTGTCGAGCTAAAACAGTTGCTAAGACTTTCCAGTTTTTGCAATCCACTTTTGACATCATCCAGTCAGATTTGTTCCATCTCAAACTTGTCTTGAACGCAGACAAAACCAAAAGGATGTTGTTTTCAAACAGGAAGTCGGTCCCAGCAGTTCTTCTTTCCATTTTATCTTTGAATGGTGCTCCTATTTAGTTTGTCTATTCCTACAAATATTTGGGTATCTTGGTCGACTCGCATCTCTCTTTTAAGCCCCATGTGGAAAACTTGGTAAAGACACTGAAAGTTAAAATGGGTTTCTTTTTCAGAAACAGATCCTGTCTAACTCTGAATGCTAGGAAACACCTTGTATCTGTGACTTTTCTTCCCTCCATTGATTATGGTGATATTATTTACATGAATGCTCCTACAAGAACCCTGCAGATGTTGGATGCTGTCTATCATGGTGCACTAAGATTCTTAACTGGCTGTAACTACAGTACCCATCACTGCACCTTGTATTCACTGGTTAACTGAACATCGTTAACTTCACGTAGACTCTCTCACTGGTACATTTTCACCTTTAAATCATGTCTTGGTCTGCTGCCTTCATACATCTCCTCCTACATGTCTCTGCGTGAGTGCAGCTACAGCGTGCACTCTCAGGACATTATTACCTGCAGTGTTCCCTCAATGAGGACTGAACTAGACAGAAGGGCCTTCTCCTACTCTGCTTCTGTTTCCTTGAATATCTTGCAAAAAGATTTGAAGGTTGAAGGTTGAATGAAATGAACGTTGTAGTAAAATGTGATCTCTTAGTGTTCTGAATATGTGAACAGGATAACTGTCAGCTACTACAACCCCATTTTAGTTCTCAGTATCTGTGAATCTGAATGATGTGGGGTTTTTTTTGTTAAGGTTTATTAGCTGTGAAGACCATCTTAAATTAGGTCAAAGATCCAGTGGTAACTTTCTGAGAGTTTTGTGAATGTTACGATTCTGCTGTTTAGTAGAACCCATGTGCAGGCAGAACTTACAGATCTCAGGATTTAAAGAAGAATCTATATATATTTAATAAAGAAAAAACACAAACGCTGACTTGCAGCAAACTTACATACTCTCAGGGATGAAAGGGAGGAAGACAGAAGCATAACCCCATACAAGACATAATGCCCTGACAATGAGGAACACTCGACTTATATACAGAAACTAACGAACAGACAATAACAAACACCTGGGGAAGGACAACAGGTGGTGGAGACAGGAGGTGATTACATGAGGGAGAAACACTGAGGAGAGCAGGACAGAAGACACAAAAATATGCAAACACAGAGATTCTCTCGAGATATTTTGAGTTCACAAGATCTTTTGCTAACAAGCAGAATGGCAAACACACAGATACAAGGTTGTGTAACTTATTTTCCCATCTTTTGAGATCTTTTTACATTTTTTGGTGTTTCACTTGTGAGTTTTATCCCCTCATGTATCACCTCCTGCTCCTCTCGCTCTCACCTGATCTTCATCTTCTCTCGGGTGTTTGTCACTTCTTCTTCGTTGGTGTTATATTCAGTCTCTTGTCTTCAGCTCCTCATCCTGGCATTGAGCTGGAAGCCACTCGTTTGTTCCCTCTGTGTATTCCAATGTACGGTTTCTTTGTGAGTATTTTGCTGCCTTGTTAGCTTATACATATATATATATATATATATATATATATATGTATAAATCCCTATATATACTCTTGCAATATTCCAAACAATGTTTCTAAATGCTCTAAATGAGCACAGAATGTCATGATTTCCCTCTCTCTGCCTTGTCTGCTCTTTGCCAGCTGCAAGTGCTCTTGGCCACGCCCCCTTCTCCGCTCTGCATGGAGATCAGCTGATCAGCTGCAGCAGGAAGCTTATCCTGCAGTATGGGCTGCACAAATGTGCAGTAGGTGAAAAATAATTTAAAATTATTTATTTTAAATAAAAATTCCATGCCGATCGTGCGGCTCATCCATCAATCAGCCAGTTGTGTGTCATGTTCGATCTTATTTTGAAAAAACGTGATAGAGCGAGTCCGCGATAAACGAACTGTGAAGTAGCGAGGGACTATTGTAAATTAGTTTTTTTATTTTACTTCCTGATACTTTATGTGTCTGTCTGGACCCAGGGTTCAAAACAGTACAAACATGATACAGATGTTAGAAGGTTATGTCTGTACTCTGAGAAATTATGTTAAAAAAATTCTTCTGACAAATAAAACAGGACCAACTCACTCATCCTCCAGCCTTCATCACCTCACCTCGGTGACATCTGATGCTGCGTTTTCAGCAGGATGTGCTATTGATAATTAATATTTTTATCATCACTGGATTAATATAGTTTAAAGGTTTATCAGGATCTGAACAACATATTTCATCTTGTGTTTTTGTTTATGTCGTAACTGAACTGCTAAATAACCAAACCAGGTTCTGTTTGCTGCGATTCATTGCAGCTGGTTCTGGAGCTTTCAGTCATCGTACCCAGTGGACCTGCCCTCCGTCTCAGAGCAGAAAACACACTTCATTCTTTCAAAAGCATCCATTTTCTGTAGTAAACTCAGAAAACTCATTTACAGAAGCAGATCCTTATTTTCCTCCATTATCAGCTGAGGAGAGCTTCACAGCAGCAGCCATCGTCGGGACAAAAATTCAATTAAATTCAATTCAGCTTATTTCTATAGCTGCACGTCACAACAGAAGTCATCTCAGGGCACTTGAATCTTCACCTCATCATCTCCCATTCTGAGCAAGCACAAAGGAGACAGTGGAAAGGAAAAACTTCCTTTTAACTGGAAGAAACCTCCAGCAGAACCAGGCACAGGACGAGCGTTCATCTGCTTCAACCGGCTGGATTTGAGACGAACAGGAAGGAGAAACAAACACAGAATGACAGGTCCAGGTGTACTTTCTATAGGAGGAAAGATGAAAAACATGTTAAAATAGAAATAATTACAAATACAAACAGGAAGAGTAGAGCAAACAAATAGAGCAGCACAGTGAGGAAATGTGGTCATTTTGCCCCCCAGCAGTCTAAGCCTATAGCAGCATAACTGAGGGATAGCTCTGGCAACCCAAGCCAACCCTAACTATAGGATTTATCAAAACGGTAAAGACTTAAGTTCAGTCTTAAAACTGGACAATGTGTCAGCCTCATGAACAGAAACTGGAAGTTGGTTCCACAAGAGAGGAGCCTGAGAAATGAAAGATCTTCCTCCCATTCTGCTTTTTGAAACTTTAGGAACCACAAGTAAACCTGCAGTCTGAGAGCAATGTCCTCTGTTAGGAAAATATGGAACAATATTCAAATACAAGAAAAGGCTGTTTGTGTCTGGATTCCTTCAGTCCTGTGACCTTTGAGCTGTTGGTAAAGAACATGTTTTTGATGCTACATTAATCAGCTGTGATAGTAAACAAAGGCAGCAACGAGTTGCCCTCACAGACTTACATAATTTATGATGGTGAAACTGAGCCGGTGTTGGCGCTCCAAGAGGATGCAGAGTACAAAGAAGTGAAGAAGCACAGGCGGCCCGGGCTCGAGGCTGAATCCTGCGTTCTGTCAGCCTCTTTCAGACACATAATAAGCTCGGTGTAAAGGCAGACATGATGACAGCACCAACCGTGGACTTCCTTTCATGTCTGTTTTCCTCCGCTACTGTCAGAATGCAGTTATTTTCTGTGCACGTATCTTGATCCTCCATCCCGTGTAGCTTGGTGAGGTTCTGTGCTGTAATTAAGACCGAGCTCTCTCTTTCTGATTATCATAACACATGTTGGTAGCCTTCGGCTGAGAGGCTGTGAAGTGTGACTGCTGACCTTCTCTTTTCTCCCCTGCGAGGGAGAGAAAGTGTGAATGAGTGTGAGCATGGACTGTCGAGGCTGAAAGGCGACTCGGGGTATTTTTGGCTCGTCTGTATCTCTGCATCCAGTTCAGCTGCTGTCTCTCTGCTGGCCTTATTGTCTGATTGTCCCTTTAACCAGTGCTTCCTCTGTCCTCATGTGGTTGACCTCACTCACTGCATTTCATTTGTGGCACTACATCCTCGTATTGGGACAGTTTTCTTCGTTTTTTTTCATTTAGCCTTTATTTATCCAGGTTAGTCTCATTGAGCCACGAGAACTCATTTTCAAGAGAGACCTGTTTTGGCTTGTTTAACAAAACTATGCCATTTTTTTGTTGTCCAGCCACTTTTGTTCCTCTGTCAGAAGATAAAGGCCAATGATAGTTTTTTTGTCCTCCATTGCAAAGAGGGGGAATTATCCATCTGTCCATCCATGCATGTTGTGAGCCTTAAAAAATCTACCATTTTGGTGTGTGTGCCTGCATCTTTGTGTAAAAGAGGTCACTGTCAAAAATTGGATTGTGACGTCAAAATCCAAGATGGCCACCACCACACAGTGCATCCAGACTGTATTAAATTAATCTTTCTTCGCAGTTCTACACACAGTGCCCCATTATGACAATGTAAAAAAATATTATTTTGAGATTTTAGCTGTAACGATTGCAGCTATACCCAGATACAAGGACCGAGAACAGATACCAAGACTCCAAAATGTATTTACAGAGTTTATTTACAAGGTGATAAATCTCTCAAAGAGCCAGGGAGAGAGCTGGAACCCTGAAGAGCAAGGAGATGGTTAATGATCTGTTGGCAGGGGTGATAATGTTGTTGCTGATCTTGCTTATGGTAGCGGTAGGAGTCAGTAGTGGGGAGAGCTGACCCAAATGGTTCCAGGCAAAAAAGGTGTATGTTTGAACAATGGCAGGAGGCAGGCAAGTGGTAGGAAGGCGTGGCGGCAGCTGAGGAGGCACAGGAGAGCTCCAGGTCCACAGAGGAGATCCAGGGGACAGGGGAACATCAGGGATTATTTACTTGATGCATAGAGAAATGCAAAGTTGTTAATATTCAGTTTAACTCATGAGTTAAAGGCTTGAACAGAACTGTCATTGGCAGGTAATGCTCCAGTGCTGACTGGATGATCTCTGCAACCTTTTGTGCTCCTCTTGCTCATCAAGCTGATGATCCACAGGTGCTGCTGATTAGAGTTAGTGGCTGCAGGGAGCAAACAGAGAACTCCCACATATAACAAATTTATTAAAAGTAGAAAACTAAGAAATCACATTTAATGTATGTAAGTAGAGGGCAGCACGGTGGCACAACTGGTAGAGCTGCTGCCTCTCAGTGAGCAGGTCTTTGGTTCAAACCCCGGTCCAGGGGCCTTTCTGGGTGGAGTTTGCATGTTCTCTCCGTGCATGCGTGGGTTTTCTCCGGGTACTCCGGTTTCCTCCCACAGACCAAAAACATGCATGTTAGGCTGATTGGTAACTCTAAATTGTCCCTAGGTGTGAGTGAGAGAGTGAATGGTTGTTTGTCTCGTTTGTCTCTGTGTGTCCCTGTGATGGACTTGCGACCCGTCCAGGGTGTACCCCGCCCCTCGCACAGTGATTGCTGGACATGGGCACCGGCGACCCCCGTGACCCAAAATGGAACAAGCGGGTAAAGAAAATGGATGGATGTAAGTATTAACAGTCTTTACCATGAAGCTCAAATTGAGCTCAGATGGATCCTGTTTCCACTGATCATTTTGAGATGTTTCTACAACTTACATGGAGTTCATTTAAAGTTCATTTGTGATCAATTCAGTTGATTAGACTTGATTTGGAAACACGCACCTGTCTATAGAAGGTCTAACAGCTGACAGTGCACGTTAGAGCACAAGCACCAAGCTTGAAGTCAAAGGAACTGTCTGTAGACTCAGAGACAGGATTGTGTTGAAGCACAAATCTGGAGAAGGATACAGAAACATTTCTGCTGCTCTGAAGGTCAATATTGTAATCAAATTTGGTATTTGTTGAAAGTCATGGAGCGCTTTTCATTGCATGAGACCTTTGCTTAAAACTTTAGTATTAAATGTTGAAGTCAACTTTGTTAGTTAGCAAAATATCTCTTGAACGACTGGACAAATTTTAGTGAAACTTTCTGGATGTTCATCTTTTTTTTTTAATTCAACCTTTATTTATTTATACAGGTGAATCCCAGTGAGCCTCGAGGACTCATTTACAAGAGAGACCTGATTTTAACAAAGAATGATGACAACAGCAACAACAATAAACATTTATAAAAGAGGCGTACAGATTTTTTAGTTTTGTACAAATTAAAATAAGATGGCAAAAACAGCAAAAACAGCTAGATTCTAAGGCGAAGGTAGAAAACTAAAAACAGGAACATGTCTGCATTGGTCCCTGCCAGGAGTCCAACAGATTCTTAAAGCCACAGAGTGAGGTCAAGGTCGAGAGCTTCAAATCTTTTTGTAAGATATTCCAGGAAACAGGAGCAGAGTAGGAGAAGGACCTTTTATCTAGTTCAGTCCGCACTAAGTGTAAGTGTCACTGAAACAACATCAACGTCCATACCCAAAGGACAATAATGTCACTGAAATGATTTATGCATTAAAAAAAATGTTTTCAGTAGTTAAAATATTTTGGTTTTAATTTGTTTGGCTCACACTTTGAAAACATTATTTTTGCATAAGATGCATTTATTCTGTTGTCAAGGACTATTTTTTGGTTGTACTGTTATTGCGAGATTTGTGTGAACGGAAGAGAGTGGCGAGATCTTTTGTGCTCGACACGCACACATTTACCTGAAGCTACATGCAGTTACCTGAGGACATGAGAGGCGTGCAACAGCCTCGATAGTTCACTAACTGTAAAGGTATTTATAACTGTTGTAATACATTGTACATCTGTCAGTTATGGTGTTCTGATGTTTTATATGTTTATTTAGAATGCACAAGATGAGAAACATTCGCTTCTTTAATGACGAGCGGCCGTGAGGTATTTCTTTGTTAAAGCATGTTTTACTCATCGCTCAGTACTGTACCTGAAGTCTTTTGTTTTACTTCTGTACTTTCCGTCTTATTTCTGTAATTTTCACGACATTCATTAAAGTGCTTGTTTGAAATAAAGAAGCCGTGCCCGTGTGTCGTCATTGGGAATTTACATATAATTTATATATATATATATATATATATATATATATATATATATATATATATTTATATATATATACATATGTACTTTGTATATATATGTATGTATATACAGTGCCTTGCGAAAGTATTTGGCCCCCTTGAACTTTTCAACCTTTTGCAACATTTCAGGCTTCAAACATAAAGATATACAATTTTAATATTTTGTGAAGAATCAACAACAAGTGGGACACAATCGTGAAGTGGAATGAAATTTATTGGATGTGTCAAACTTTTTTAACAAATAAAAAACTGAAAAGTGGGGCGTGCAATATTATTCAGCCCCCTTCCGTTAATACTTTGTAGCGTCGCCTTTTGCTGCAATTCCAGCTGCAAGTCTCTTGGGGTTTGTCTCTATCAGTTTTGAACATGGAGACACTGAAATTCTGCCCATTCTTCCTGCAAAACAGCTCGAGCTCAGTGAGGTTGGATGGAGAGCGTTTGTGAACAGCAGTCTTCAGCTCTTTCCACAGATTCTCGATTGGATTCAGGTCTGGACTTTGACTTGGCCATTCCAACACCTGGATATGTTTATTTGTGAACCATTCCATTGTAGATTTGGCTTTATGTTTTGGATCATTGTCTTGTTGGAAGATAAATCTCCGTCTCAGTCTCAGGTCTCTTGCAGACTCAAACAGGTTTTCTTCCAGAGTGGTCCTGTATTTGGCCCCATCCATCTTCCCATCAATTCTGACCATCTTCCCTGTCCCTGCTGATGAAAAGCAGGCCCAAACCATGATGCCGCCACCACAATGTTTGACAGTGGGGATGGTGTGTTCAGGGTGATGAGCTGTGTTGCTTTTACGCCAAACGTATCATTTTGCATTGTGGTCAAACAGTTCGATTTTGGTTTCATGTGACCAGAGCACCTTCTTCCTCATGTTTGGTGTCTCCCAGGTGCTTGTGTCAAACTTTAAACAACACTTTTTATGGATATCTTTGAGAAATGTCTTTCTTCTTGCCACTCTTTCATAAAGGCCAGATTTGTGCCGTGTACGACTGATTGTTGTCCTATGGACAGACTCTCCCACCTCAGCTGTAGATCTCTGCAGTTCATCCAGAGTGATCATGGGCCTCTTGGCTGCATCTCTGATCAGTCTTCTCCTTGTTCCAGATGAAAGTTTAGAGGGACGGCCGGGTCTTGGTAGATTTGAAGTGGTCCGATACTCCTTCCATTTCAATATGATTGCTTGCACAGTGCTCCTTGGGATGTTTAAAGGTTGGGAAATGTTTTTGTATCCAAATCCGGCTTTAAACTTCTCCACAACAGTATCTCGGACCTGCCTGCTGTGTTCCTTGGTCTTCATGATGCTCTCTGCACTTTGAACAAAACCCTGAGACTATCACAGAGCAGGTGCAATTATACAGAGACTTGATTACACACACAGGTGGATTATATTTATCAACATCAGTCATTTGGGACAACATTGGATCATTCATAGATCCTCACTGAACTTCTGGAGTGAGTTTGCTGCACTGAAAGTAAAGGGGCCGAATAATATTGCACACCCCACTTTTCAGTTTTTTATTTGTTAAAAAAGTTTGGCACATCCAATAAATTTCATTCCACTTTACGATTGTGTCCCACTTCTTGTTGATTCTTCACAAAAAAAACATTTTTATATCTTTATGTTTGAAGCATGAAATGTGGCAAAAGGTTGAAAAGTTCAAGGGGG
>NC_056506.1:19373987-19395733 GCF_014905685.2 Nematolebias whitei | reverse complement strand
CAGTAGTTAGAATATTTTGTTTGGCTCACACTTTGAAAATATGTTATTTTTGTATAAGGTGCATTTATTCTGTTGTGAAGGACTATTTTTGTTTGTACCGTTATCAAGAGATTTGTGTGAACGGAAGGGAGTGGCAAGATCTGCCACGCTCAACACACACACATTTACCTGAAGCTACATGCAGTTACCTGAGGACACGAGAGGCGTGCAGCAGCCTCGATAGTTCGCTGTTTGTAAAGAATGCACAAGACGAGAAAAATTCGCTTAGGACTTCTTTAATGACGAGTGGCCACGAGTTTTCATGGCATTCATTAAAGTGCCTGTTTTAAATAAAGAAGCCATGCCTGAGTCGTCATTGGGAATTTACACTGAGGGAACACTGCAGGTAATAATGTCCTGAGAGCGCACGCTGTAGCTGCACTCACTCAGACACATGTAGGAGGAGATGTATGAAGGCAGCAGACCAAGAAGTGATTTAAAGCTGAAAATGTACCAGTGAGAGAGTCTGTGTGAAGTTAATGATGTCCAGTTAACCAGTGAATACAGGGTGCAGTGGTGGGTATGATAATCACAGCCAGTTATGAATCTTAGTGCACCATGATAGACAGCATCCAACATCTGCAGGGTTCTTGTAGGAGCGTTCATGTAAATAATGTCACCGTAATCAATGGAGGGAAAGAAGTTCACAGATACAAGGTGTTTCCTAGCATTCAGGGTTAGACAGGATCTGTTTCTGAAAAAGAAACCCAGTTTAACTTTCAGTATCTTTACTAGCTTTTCCACGTGAAGCTTAAAAGAGAGATGTGAATCGACCAAGATACCCAAATATTTGTAGGAATCAACAAACTCAATAGGGACACCATTTGAGGATAAAATCAGAGGAAGACATGACATCTAAAACCGATTCATTTTCTGAGACAGTTTAATTCAGTATGGCCACCTCAGCTAATTAAAACTAGCCAACACAAACTGTCTGCAGCTCCGTCAGTTCTTAGATAAAGAGCCAGCACTGGCTGTAGCTGATAGTTGTCATTTTAAGCCTTGCATTTTCTTCCTCTCATTGGGCTCCTTCCTTTCCTCTGGTGTTCCACACCTGCAAAGAAGCTGAAGCAGCATGTTGTTTATCAGGCAGTGTAATAAAACGTGACATGTTATCGGTGAATGTACATAGATAGAAACAAAGATGCCATGAAGTCTGGGAGGAGGCCCTGACCCAGAACATCCTCTCTGATTGAGTGACAAGTAAATGCTGTGATGACACAAGGGATAATGATAGTATAAAAGCTTTGTGAAAATCTGTGCAGGGCGGCTCTTTGTTGGATTCTGATGCTGTTCGGATGCTGTTTGTCTGCACCTCTTCAATAAACCCTGAATTTTGCTGTCATTAAGAGTTACAGTGTCATCTGGTAATTATTTCATGAAAGATCAAGTCTTTGCATGTTGTTTGGCTACCACACAGCAGAACCTGGGACACGTGCATGTCCAGCGGGTCGTTTGCAACATACACTCGCACCAACATGTCAGCTGACTGTAGAGCTGTGCACGGATGAAGCTCAGTCCACTTGATGACTGAGTGGGACGGACCTTTGGAGTCCAAAGCCAGCTTAGCAAGCTTTTGTATCGCCCACATTTAGAGGGGCATGTGTGTGTGATGTGTTTGTGTGCTGCTGGCCTCTTGCACATATCTGCTGTGCCTTTTTAGTGTCGTCTAAAATGTCCTTGTGGCTGGGCCAAAGATGTCTCTGGTGACCAACGCTGGCACTGATCCCCGCTTGTTTCCTCAGAGGCAGCACCACGACACACACACTCACATGTTCACGCATGACACACACACTCACAGTGTATCATTAATATAAGCCCTCTGCCCCTCTTGACTGTGTGCACATGGACCCACACAAACAAGCTGGAGGAGTTGTTGTGCGTGCACCCCTCCTGAATGACACACCACTCCCACCATGCTTTAGCAGTGTGGTTTCAGAGGACGGCTGGTGGGTCGTGGGGCTCTTTGAACTGGAGCTTCTGACTCTGTACCATCCAAGCAGGTGCACCTCTGCACCTCTGCACCTCTCATCCCCTCATCTTTACATCCTTTCTCCTGACTCTTCGTCTTCACTTCTTCTGCCCAGACTGTCACCTGCTGTCTGCTCGGCTGACCGGATCCAAGACGGGGACCATAATGTCTTCTAGAAGATCTTAGTGCAGCTTTTAGGGCTAAACTCTTGAGGACAAAGAGTTGCAAAAAATAAACTAAAATAAAAATAACGTCCAAAAAAAAGCTGAATCTTCTGATTTTAAATCCTGGGATCTGAATTATGCTTTGTTAATTAATATTCCATCCATCCATCCATCCATCATCTTTTACCCACTTCTTCCTTTTGGGGTTGCAGGGGACACTGAATCCATATCCAGCAGTCACTGTGTGAGAGGTGGGGGACACCCTGGACAGGTCTCCAGTCCATCACAGGAACACAAAGAGACAAACGAGACAAACAACCATTCACTCTCTCACTCTCACCTAGAGACAATTTAGAGTTACCAGTCAGTCTAACATGCATGTTTTTGGTCTGTGGGAGGAAACTGGAGTACCTGGAGACATGCAAACTTCACCCAGAAAAGCCCCTGGCCAGGATTTGAACCGACGACCTCCTTGCTAAGAGGCAACAGCTCTACCAACTGAACCACTGTGCCACCTCTAATTAATATTGATAGCTGTTTTTATTTCTCAATGCTTTCTGTTTGTATCAGCTGTGTGTCTGAGAGGAACAGACTATTACTCTGAATTAACCAGCGCTCCATCCAACAGTGAGCCCTTTAAATCTAAAGAGCACCGTCATACACAGATAGTTGTTTTTTTATCTTTCTCAGTAGATTTATCTGTAAAATGAGGGATGGGACGTGTTCTGGCAGTCCAGGAGATCTATAGGCACTTTTTATGTTGCTTCAAAAGCCACTTTAAAAGTACCACAAGTGTTTTGTCTTGAGTTTATCAGTTATCAGCTACAGCTAGGCTTGCAGGATATTAGAAAAACATCACAATATGAAATATTGTTGACAATTCATTAGACTGACCAAATGTTTTTACATACAGAGCATGTCCCTTAAAATTTAATAACCCAGAATCTGCTGCAGTCCAGGCCTCTGCAGTAATGATAATGCAGTTAGTATATGTTTTAGAAACATTTTATTGTGCACAATACCAATAATTAAAAAGAGGATAATTTGAGTGATGCTTTGATTTGTCCTACCCCACAGTCTGAACAGAGACATAGTTGAAAACATGTATTTGTACTAAAGGGACAGTAAAACACAAACATTAGTGTGTGGCACAGTCAGACAGTAAAAATCAGTCACAGATGAACACCACTCCTCTAAAAGAGGACACTTAAAAATAAAATAACAAAGCCTCATAAATTATATTCTCCAAAAGCCTTTTATTATTTATTTATTTATTTATTTAATCCATGCCAATAAATACACCACCCGTCATTTAACACGTACCGCTCATGTATGAACTGCACACAAGCACTTATTTAGTTGGAAAGCTGAGTTGAATGAATGTTTAGTGTATTTATACTTTATATTTTGCTATTTTTGGATGTAACTGGGACCCTGAGTACATAACTTAGTTTCACCTCATGTACCACATGAGATGAGAATGACAATAAAATTGATGTGATTTAATGTGAATGTTCACATTTGGAGAGATTATTCAGTTCAGTATAGTTTTTAGTTATTTAATTATTTATTTTTTAAATAAATACCAAGTTTAGGCTAAATGAACTTGGAAAATAAAACTACAGTTTTGTTTCAGTTTGGGAGTTTAACACCTTTTCTCTCTCGTCCAGTAGAAAAAAACAATTTACAGTTTAAACTGGATGAACTAAATAACGCAGTGACTTCTTATAAACTAACTGTTGATGTTGAGGACGCATGCTGTTCATTATACGACAGCTTTTTTTGGTGTTTCTCTCTATCCTGGGGAGGATTTTACCTCTGGTTCTTGTAAAAAGACAAACTTTCATGTGGCCCCAAAACGAAGATCCAAAATGTGAATTATATTATATTATATATTATACCATTAACAGCACGTTGGAATTTTCAATAGGTATTCTGTTTTTAAAGCAGTGCTCGTCCAGATCTTTAACCTGACTCAACGAATAATGATCTCTGTTCTGTTATGTTAATGTCTCGGTGTCTTGTGGATGGTTTGTGTGACTACTGACTGTGAAACTACTGTAATTGCCCATTGGAAACAATAAAGTTTCTTGAACTTGAACCTGACTGGCCACTTCCTGGTACCAGGCTGAAAACATTTTGACCTTCAGACCTGCCTTAACTTTTTGTGACATGGATTCAGCAATGTGCTGGAAACATTCCTGGGTGATCTGGGTGCATGTTGACATGGTAACATGACAGTGTCTGCAGATTAGTCTCCTGCACATCGTTAATATGACTCTCCTGTTCCACCGTATCCCAAAGGTGCTGACTGTGGAGGTCAGTGGAGTTTGGTGAACTGGGATTCACCAGACCAGGAAATATTTTTCCAATTCTTTAATTGACCAATTTAAAGTTTTGACTGTAAATGGTCAATGGACTATACTTGTATGGCTCCTTTCTATCTTATCAAGACACTCAAAGCTCTTTACAACACAATCGGTGTCTTCATTAACCCATTCATACAGCACTCTACTAGATCTCTACAAAGACTAATCTGGGCTTTATCACATTCATACACTGATGGGACACACATCGGAGGCAATGAGGGGTTCAATGTCTTGCCCAGGGACACTTCAGCATGTGACTGCTGGTGGAATCGAACCCCTGACTCTCCCATTGGAGGTCGACTGCTCTAACCACTCAGCCACAGTTGCCCTCTGTACATGCTGAAGTCTTGGTTTCCAGTTCATAGCTGATATTACAGTAGTGCGGTCCTGTGCTGCTGTCGTCCATCTGCTTTAAGGTTGGACGTGTTGAGATGAGAGGTGGTTTTCTGTAGACCATGGTCGTAACCAGTGGTCAGTGGAGCCAGTCTGTCATTTTCAACCACTCTTCTCTGACCTCAGACCCTTTTATTTTGTATTTTCTTGTATAGTTGTGCATGAAAATCTCAGCAGATTAGCAGAAAAACTCCGGTCAGCCCATCTGGCACTGACAGCCACATTCAGAGCCACTTAAATCCTCTTTTGTCCTTGTTCTCACGCTCACTTTGAGCTTCAGCAGGTCGTCTTCACTTCATCTAAGCCTGCAGCTGCTTCCATGTGATTGGCTGATGAGCTGTTTGCCATTAAACAGGTGGACCTCACTGTGCTGTTTCACTTGTTTCCTTGACTTAGTGCAAAATGTAAAGACAATTAAACGTTCTGTTCTGCTCTTTACGTCTTGTTCTGTAAGTCTTCCATCACAAGGATGGAGGAAGAGCTTCAGTCATCGGCATGGTTTCAGCAGGCTGGTTGACTTTCCTCATATTTTGTCCAGTCCTTCCCAGGTGTCACCTTTTTAAATGAGGGATTTTCATTGTTCCATCCTGGTCAGATCAGAGTCCATATCAGCACGTTGCTCAATATCTGAAGTATTTTAATCAAACCATTATCATAAAGGTTCAGGTATAATAAAAAAGCTGTAAATTATTTGAGCTTCAGTGATATCAGAGCCAGAAACGTACAGTTTATTGCAGATATCTCGCATTGATTTTTATTTTAATTTTAAAAATTCTAGTTTACTTATTTTTTGGCAGTGTGAGTCATTCTAGAGTTTTAAATTAGTCTAATTATAATTTGGCTGAAAATGAATATATTTTATTCTGAATCACTACCCCTTAGAGCGGGGGTGCCCAATATGTTGATCACGATCTTCCAGTCGATCGCAAAGGTATTATGTGTAGATGCTGCATGCTCAATTAATGCAGCTGAGCCATGTCTGGGTTGCCAGATAAATTTAAAATGCCTTATTTACCCCCTCCTTTTCTGTGCACATGTTCAACAAACACAACACACACCTCATCTTAGAATATCTTTACTCAGCACATATGACAGTTTAGGTCAAAATACTATTATTTAAAGCCACAGTACTATAGTTCATAATTTCTTATCTGGCAACCCAACTGACATGGAAACTACATCGTTTTCATGTAAACCTGCTCATTTTTTGTTTATTACCCCAACAAACATTGAAAAAACACTAACATTTCCAGAGGTTGTTCTGGTGTAAACGGGGCTTTATAGTAGGTAGATCACTTTGACTTGGTCATTTTAAAAGGAGCTCCATGATGAAAACATGTGGACACCCCTGGCTTAGACTCTTCTACTGTAATTGATCAGTGTATCAAAAATGCAGCAGTAAGCGGTAAAAGATGATGTAAGGAAAGGAAGAATAAAGTGGTCACAGGACGTCTGTTTGGGAGGATGGAAGTGGCTCATGGCAGACTTTGGTGACGACTTTGTTTGACGCAGCTTCACTTTCACTTTCTAATTAGTTGTTTCTTTCTCCTCTGCCTTTTATCTGTGTCTGAAGATGTCTCATTACCTTCTGGACGTACAGTAGAACTGTTTTCCAACTTGTCAGTGAGCTGTGATTTGAACCGGTAGTTCCCTGCCAGCTTTGCAGCGGTCTTCTTTTCCCTCCACTTTAGGAGTTTGTTTTGGCTTTTTATCATATTTTAGACGTGAGGTCGGTTTCACTGGGGGTGGGGGTGGGATAGTGTAAGAGATTCTGCGTTGGCTACATTATCAAGAGAGAAATCAAGTGTCCCCATCTCTTCTTCCTCGCTTTTCTTTGTTTGTTTCATTTTCTTTCTTCCTCTCGCCGCCTCTCAGCGGGGCGCCATTAGCCATTCAGCACAGAAAGGCCTTGAGGAATCGAAAGCGACAGAGCAGAAAAGAAGAATAGGAAAACCGATCGCCAAAGGAGACAGGGGAGTAGGGAGGGAGGAAGGAGAGGGCTGGGGGTGGGGGGTGGGGGGGTGGAGCAAGGCATAGGGGCAGGCACGACCAAAACGGGACACAGAGATGGAGGGATTAGGGATTAAGCAAGAAGATTGAGGAAAAGATCCCAATTCCAAGAAGATGAGGAGAATTCAGAGGAATGATGGGCTGCGAGGGGGAGAGTTAAGAGGGGTGAGGGGCTGGAGGGGGCTGGAGAAGAGTAAGTGTGGCCAGTAGTTTGACAGAAGGCCTGGGAGGAGGAGATGCACGCTGCATACATGTGGTGTGCTAATTATGGAGATCTGGATCATAAATGATTAATAGCGAAGGCAGAATATTAATATATTCACATTTGCTTTTTCTAAATTACCCCAGACTCTTTAAAATGGGGGTGCATTATTTTGTGAAAACCTGCGCACTTTAAAAAAAAAAAAAAAATCTGTCTTTCCAATCGTTCCCTTTGCTGCAAACTGAGCCATCTGTTGAATGAATGTTAGCTCGTAGAGTCATTATCATATCGTGTTTTGTACGACTGACACCAGACTTCTGGATGAACTGCAGAGATGATTTGCTCCCTCTCCGTCACGTTCGTGCTTTTTGTGCCATTTTGTGCATTTCCTGCTCAGTGACATCCAAATAAATGTGTTCTCCCTCCCCCCTCAGGTTCTGGCAACGTGGAGGCTGTATCTCTTTGCAGTCAAAGTGCCCACAAAGGTAAATGTTCCTCACTCTCACTGGGCCTTTATGGCTTTTAACTGCAAGTTAAGATCTGCTGCTAATTCAAAACAGGCAGAAAGAAACTGAGTTCAGAGAAGAGACGATGCTGATGATGGGATGATGGAGGCAATGAAACAGAACAAAGCTGAAGATGTTCCATCACAGGTGGAGAAGACTTCACATGATGAGTGCTGTTTCTGCGCAAAATAAATCAATCTAACGTGTTTTTACAAAATAAATGTAGGTGTTTTTTGACCGTTTGTATATGCAGGTTCCTGGCTCAACAAGGAGATTAATAATAATAATAATAATAATTTTGAAGTTTAAAACTTCTTGTAAAAAAGACTAAGGAGTCAACGTGCAGTTGATTGAATCAACATCAAGCAGAGAATAAAAAGACTCCTGGTGTTTACAATCACTTCTTGGTGACAGATTTGAATATTTAAAGATTTATTTTTATTTCTGCAGCAATTTGTACTCTCTTTCACAACAGTTTTAGTACTTTTACAATGATTTACCAAATAATGTATTTATTTATATTTATAGTTTATTTTATTTTATTTTGGTTGCTCCCTTCTTCAGGGATCGCTACAGTGAACTAACTCGTACGAAGACTTGGCGATTGTTTTTTCGCCGGATGTCCTTCCTGACACAACCACAGACACCGAGCTACCACAGTCCTCTGCGTGGAGCAGAGAGCTGCTAGGGCACCCAGGGGAGCAGGTGGTGGGGTTAAGGGCCTTGCTCAAGGACCCAGGGTGGGGCAAATAAGGGTGGGGGCAGATGTGGGTGCTTCACTTTTCCCACCCACATTTTGATGTTGTCGGTACCTGGAGTTGAACTGGCGACCGTACGATCACAGGCCCACCTTCTCTAACCTCTGTGCCACCACTCCCCCATACATGTATAAATTATAAGTTGTAAAAATATGTTCTTGTCTTTAAAAAAGAAGAGTAAAAGTTAAACATGCCACAGGGAACCACAGTGATGATCGTTTTTATTTTGATGTTTCAGGTGGAGGTCACGTTCAACTTTTTGGAAATCAGAGCAATGAACACCTACCCAGAGCACCAGGTGGGACACATGCTTCCTAATGTGTATTGTTACCACTAAAAGTACACAGTACTACAGTACAATGTCTGCTGTGTCCTCTGACAGGTTGTCATCGACACAGACAAGACTACGTACTCCCTCAGACTGCAGAGCCAGGAGCAGGTGGACCACATGGTCCATCACATCAACTACGCCCTGTCCCGGGTCTTCAATAACTCCATCTATGCGTAAGTCCTAGAGGAGGGGAATCTGTGTGTGTAAAGGGGTAGTTCAGAACTTTGGAAGTGGGGTTTTGTAGAAAAAGATATATATAGGTTATATACTTCCATAGTTAATGAGATGTTTGGTTTCTGAGAGTTTTATTAAAGTTTATGCCACCGAGAACGGGCATGGCCAGGGACCGTCCCTCACCTCACCTGCCGCCCAGCTTGCATCGCACCCGACCTTGACGGTCCTCCTCTCAGGTGGTGGGCTGGGTAAGGGGGATGAGTTCAAGCATCTGGGCATCTTGTTCCAGGATGATGATAGGGTGGAGCATGTAATGATTTGACAGATCAGGGCCTCATCCTCATTAGTGAGGATGTTGCTCCGGTTGGTCGTGGTGAATGGAAATTTGAGTCTAAAGGCAAAGCTCTGGATTTACTGGTTTGTCTACGTTCATATACTCACCTGTGATCTTGAGGTTTGGATCAGGACCAAAATAACTTGATCCTGGAGCCAAGCAACTGAAATGATCTCCCTCTGTACGCTGTAGTGTGTGTGTGTGTGTGTGTGTGGGGGGGGGGGGGGGGTCAGCCTTAGAGATTCATCCAACCTTTATTTATACAGGCTTGCCTCACTGAGCTAGGTGGACTCATTTTCAAGAGGGACCAGTTCCAGATGGAACATATAAAGTGCAGACAAGTATCTGATAAGGTGATAAGATAAGGTGAGGAGCTCCGTCATCCAGAGGGCGTGGCACCAGGTGCTGGCTTTGTGCTGATTATTGACCTAGACTTTTTCACAAGACCACGATGACCTCCTGTCCCGGTTGGTTCCTGGCAGACAGCTGCTTCCAGGGAGACTAGTTGATGAAGCTCCAACCGATCGAAGAGATGTGGCTGTGGGTGTAACTGTGGAGCTGCACCACTGATTAGTTGTGTAGCGTTAGTGCACGAAGCAGGTGGTTTAAAATAACTTGTGCACAGTGATTGTGGTGCTAAGGTAAAGGATTAAGGTCACAGCAGGGGTCAGGTGTTTGTTGACAAACAGGATTATGGATGGCGTGGGCTGAATTCAGCAGGAAAACGTTGTAATCCTTTTTTAAAAGCAGGAGCAGGTTTGTCTGGATTCATCATGTTGCTCCTAATCTAAGAAAAGGATTCAAGCTAGTTTTTGTTCAGCTCCTTAGGATCAGCACAGGTTTACATGTACAACATATCTGCTCCACTCAGGATCCCAACCCTCACACATTCTTGCACACTCAGTGATTTATTCTGAGGAAACAATACAAGAAAGCTGAAGTATATTTTTCTTTGTCTGAAGGAGAGAGCTTCAAATAGCACCTCTGGGATCCAATTTTACATTAAACTTCTTATTTATTCATGACTAAAGCAATGTCATAAGCAGTTTTGGCTCTGCAGACGCTCATGCTGCAGCTCTGACTGCAGCAGCTATAATCAGCTAAACAAGACTGTTGCTAATTAACATCTTTTGCAATGCAAATAAGACAGTCTTAAAAATATCACACAGCCGTGCGTCCCGTGGGTCAGAAAAAGTTTGATGGCTTGATTCTACACTTTGAAGTCCTATAATGCTCTATTAGTTTACTAGTAGCAGCAGTAAATGCAGTATGTCTAAATGTAGATATTTGGCCGGAGTATTTGTAGCTGAGAGAGTGGGAGGAAAAAGCCAGAGTATTTACAGAATGATCTGCTTCTTTTGTTTGAGCTGCATCCAGAGCAGAGGGCTTTAAACCTGGCAGAGATGGACGCCATGACCTGTGCAGAACATGCAGAAACTCTGCAGACTCACGAAATGCATCAGTTCTGTAGGTTTTTAATGAAACCTTCCAACTGTAGAGCCTTACAGTCCTTTCAAGTTGTCTGGACACCCTGCGTTTGGTGAGTTTTGTCTGACAGCTGATGGGATCAAGAAGCCCATTCAGAAATCCTGACCAGAATCAGAACATTTTGTAACATTGGTTGGTGCATTTTAGCTGGTGTTTGTCAAACACTGACTGTTCAGTGTTTTTAATGACCTTGATTTATGAAACTGATTTGTTGCTTTTTGCCTTATAACCATATTACCATATTTTTTACCATATAAGTCGCACCTTTTTGCATAAATTTACAAGTCCTGCAACTTACACATCGAAGCAGCTAATATACATTGTTTCCCATATTTCTAACCCAATTTTTGGCTGAGATCTGACAATTTCATTCATTCTAACATGGAAAATATTGAACACTACCATTTTCAGCCGCTAGAGGACCCTCGACCAATATGGCATGCCAGGTGTCTCATTAATAGGTAAAAGTGGCTATTAATAAGACACTTAGCTTGCCATACCAAGCCACCTTTGTCTCGCTCTGGAACTCCCGGAGCAAACGTCAAATCAGCTGCATTCCACAGCGCTGCCCAGGAGAAATGCAGCTGATCTGACCATTAAAGTGCATTTATTAAGGAAAAGTTCAGCTGAGACACACCTTTACTATAATTTCGAGCAAACAAATAATTGTCTTTAAGTGTTAATCTTGTTAAATTCTTGTTAAAGTCCTCCCATGCACGCTCCCACGGCCGCCATTTGGCAGCCAATCGATTTTGGGCACAACACCGGCCCATGTTTCCAGGTGGTAACAAATGCGATACATCAGTGGTGACACATAATAGATGCAACTTATATGGCAAAGGGGAGTATTTATGATTTTTTTTTCCACTTTATTAGATATATTTGGACTGATGAGACTTATACGGTGTGTGATGTGTACAGCGGCAAGTACGGTAGTTTAGTATTGTTAATCAAACAACGCACTGAGGACTGAAAGGAAAAAAGAGATTAAAGAAACATTGCTATCTGAAAAGTTTGACTAAAATAAGATTATCAGAACCCCAACCACCCCCCACCACCACCACCACCACCACCACGACCTAAAAAAACTATTTTTTAAGCATTTGAACATATAGCAGGAAGGTCAGGAGTACATGAAAAATGTCCTTTTTGTTTTCCCCCATTGTGGAGTGAAGAAGAGGAGGAATTGGAAATGCTGTCCATCCATCTTATGAGCTGGATAACGTAAAAAATAAGATACTGACTTCCATTTTGATGTGTGGCTACATCTAGACGAATCAACGTTTCCTTTCAAAAATTGAGTCACTGTGTCAAAATCCAAAATGGCCACTGCCATATTTATATGTAAACCATCCGCCATAATTTTGAGGAAGATATGCTTTCTAGTTTTTATATTGCTTAAAAGTATTGTTTCCTCCAATGATTGTGGTGGTCAAAGATTAATCCATGGGTGGCCAAGGCCACCACTGGCCACCCACTGTTGCCTCCACTGCACCTGGTGGTGGATAGAATGTGTCCCTCCACTCTCCAGGATCCATCACTCTGCTGCCTCAAACAAACAAACAAACAAAAATAATCCTCTGTTCTTCTCCACAGTGTAGCCCCTACCTACTTGAATGTCTTGCTCCAAAAACATTTAGGTTTATTTACATTCTCTGTCCCAGTCCAGAAGAAAAACTCATCTCAAAAACTACAAACATTCCCTTTTTAAACCCCTCGGTGATGCAGGACATCAGTGGACGACTTGTTTCTATGAACTTAAATCTTTTACTGCATTCAGCTGACAGGAGGTTCCTCTGTTCTTCTTCTAGGTTACATTTAATAAAAGTGTCCTCCAGACTGTAAACTCCTTTAAATAAGAAAAAAAGCTTATCTTAATATTCAAGTCATATTCCAGTGTCTGCTGGTGTTGTGCCAAAAAAGCTCACCTGGTATTAAAGTTCCTCTCCGTGTGATGAAACACATTGTCACAAGGACGTCACTTCAAACTGTGCAGCTAGCAAACAGGCCTGTTTTATTTACGGTACTATAATTTGTTCAGGTGGGGTCAAATCTTTTTAAACACGGTGAAAATCCACCTCATTCTTCAGCAAACTGATCAATCAGTTCAAATGTTTTTTGACATGACTGTTGGGCAGCACGGTGGCACAGTTGGTAGAGCTGCTGCTTCTCAGCAAGCAGGTTGCCTCGGTTCAAATCCTGGTCCAGGACCTTTCTGGGTGGAGTTTGCATGTTCTCTCCGTGCATGCGTGGGTTTTCTCCGGTACTCCGGTTTCCTCCCACAGACCAAAAACATGCATGTTAGACTGATTGGTAACTCTAAATTGTCTCTAGGTGTGAGTGAGAGAGTGAATGGTTGTTTGTCTCGTTTGTCTCTATGTGTCCCTGTGATGGTCTGGAGACCTGTCCAGGGTGTCCCTCGTCTATCGCACAGTGACTGCTGGATATGGGCACCAGTGACCCCTGTGACCCGAAAAGGAAGAAGCAGGTAAAGATAATGGATGGATGGATGTTTTTCTCTTTATGCCTTTGAGCTGGCAGTGATGTGCCAGGGCAGAAAATACATTTCTTTGAGTTTAAAGTTTGACCAACGTCTGCTCTGAGGTCAAACTCAACAACTGTTAACTGTTACCATTGGTTGCTTCACTGACTATCTCTCAGATCGGAGACAATAACTATGTTTACATGGACATAAGTAATCAGATTAAACAGCTGTTCGGAATAAAAACGCGTCATGTAAACACACTGCTCAGGTTATTTTTTGTTTATTCTGCTCAATCTGAAATTATTTGTGATCAGAACAAAACAAGCGGTTTACGCCTATTCATAACCCGAACAGTGTCCATGTAAACACTTGTTCTGTTCATTTTTTTCCAATCGTGAAAAACTGAACTGACTGTGCATGTGCGACTTATGTCATTTCTGCCTGGCTAATGCTAATTATATTAGCATGTCGAGGAAGCAAAACTGGTCAGTGAGCGACACAACATTTCTACTAGAAACTTTGAAAGAGCTCAAAATGATCTGTATTACCTGTAGCTCAGTCAGGGAGTGCAGTAACGTCTCCACCGTCATTAAAACCTGTCGTGGGTCCATTTTGGGTGCTCAGGTTTGTTTACGTTCATCTCGGAAGTAAACCGGAAGTAGAACTTCTTCTGTGTTTTTTTTTTTTAAAGAAGAGTTTACCACTCTGCGCATGTCAGTACTTCTGTTCAGAACAAAGCCCGCTGCATGTAAACACTCATCAGGAATGGATTGTGCCCATGTAAACAATACATTTGAATTATTTAATCTGAAAACATTTCAATCCAGTCAAATAATTTTGCACATGAAAACATAGTGTGTTCAACATAATGGTACTTCTTCCAGTTATTAAACGGTTAACAATGGTGTACCACAAGGCTCAGTCTTAGGACCCACTCTCTTTACAATATACATAGGTAATGTAGGTCAGACCATCCCTGATGCATCCTTACGTTTCTATGCTGATGACACAGTTGTTTATTGTTGAGCTAAAACAGTTGCTAAGGTTTTCCAGTTTTTGCAATCCACTTTTGACATCATCCATTCAGATTTGTTCTGTCTCAAACTTGTCCTAAATGCAGACAAAACCAAAGGGATGTTGTTTTCAAACAGGAAGTCGATCCCAGCAGTTCGTCCCTCGATTTTATCTTCAAATGGTGTCCCTATTGAGTTTGTTGACTCCTACAAATATTTGGGTATCTTGGTCGATTCGCATCTCTCTTTTAAGCTACACGTTTAAAACCGAGTAAGGAAACTGAAAGTAAAACTGGGTTTCTTTTTCAGAAATAGCTCCTGTCTAACTCTAAATGCTAAGAAACACCTTGAAACTTGACTTTCCTTCTCTCCATTGACTACGATGACATTACTTACATGAATGCTCCTATATGCACCCTGCAGTTGTTGCACTCCGTCCATCATGTTGTGCTAAGATTCATAACTGGCTGTAACTATCGTACCCACCATTGCACTCTGTATTCTCTGGTTAACTAATTGGACATCATTAACTTCACTCAGTCTCTCTCACTGGTACATTTTCATCTTTAAATCACTTCTTGGTCTGCTGCCTTCATACATCTCCTCCTACATGTTTCGGCACGAGTGCAGTTACAGCGTGCGCTCTCAGGACATTATTACCTGCAGTATCCCCTCATTGTGGACTGAACTAGGCAAAAGGGCCTTCTCCTACTCTGCTCCTGTTTCCTGGAATATCTAGCAAAAAGTAGAGATGCACCAATCCGATACCAATATTGATATCTGTACCAATATCCAAAAAAAACAACAACTTCTGGATTGGGTATCGGTGACAATGTAACCAATTCATGACTGGGCAGATCTATTCACTCTAATTTTATGCTTTGTGCTCTGAGTGACGTCACGTGCTAGCGTACTGACTGAACAAATTAAAGTTGTGCTGTTTTTACATGTTTGACCAAGCTTGTGAAGCTCTTGGTGTGTTTAAGTGTGCTATTATGGTGCAAAGTTTTCAATAAATTTGTAATTCAGTACATTCATGTCTGCATTTAACAAAACAAATGTTTTAAGTTAATTCAGCACTGGGTTTGTAAGCTCAAACATCCAGGTAAACAACAAAAATGGCTAAATCATGTCATCTGGACATCCAGATGACATGATTTAGCCATTTTTGTTAATTCAACACTGTTTTTGTGTATCAGACTGGTATCGGATTGGTCTTGGATCGGTATCTACCGATATTAAACTGTAGATGTCGGTATCGGATCGAAATTGAAAAAGTGGATTGATGCATCCCTAGCAAAAAGATCTGAAGCTCTCAACTTTGACTTCTCTAAGTGGCTTTAAACATCTGCTAAGTTCATGGCAAAAACCAATGTAGACATGTTCCTGTTTTTAGTTTTCTACATCGCCTTATAATCTAGCTGTTTGTTTTGTCTTTTTAATAACATTTTCTTTAATTTTTCTTTAATTTATTCTTCTCAATTTACATGCTTTCTTTTATGATTGTCTATTGTGGTCTACTGTTCTCTCCTGATATCACTTTTTGTTAAAATCAGGTCTCTCTTGTAAATGAGTCCTCAAGGGTCTATGAAACTAACCTGTAGAAATAAAGATTGAATGAACCAAATCTGTGTCGAGATTTAATTAGATTGAAACAGTTCTTATGAAGTTTAAACACAGACTTTTGTCATTTTCTCTCTCTGTCTCGTACCTTATCAACACTTATTTACAGGAGAGGAAGCAACATGTCAGCAGAGGTTTAAGCAGGAGTTTTCAGTATTTCTGTAGAGTTTAAACTTCTCTCATGTTTTTTTACAGCCCTCCTATTTGTCGAGCAGAGGAAGACCTGCCTGATGGGACTCACAAATTTTCACCCAACTCTGACTCCTCATTAGAGCCTCCAAAAACCTGTGGTCAGTCTTTTTGTTTGTCTCTCACTCAGAAACATGCACAGTACACGGACACCCACGCACACGGTCTTGTATTTCTGACCTTGTGGGGACTTTGCATTGACCCATTCATTTCTATAGCCTAATCCTGACCCTTACCCTAAACCAATTACCAGTACATATCTAAACCTAATCCATACTGACTTCATACCTTAGTCCTAAACTTAGCCCACCAATGAGACTGCTTCTTATGGGGACCTGGCTTTGGTCCCCACAATGCAGGATTTTTTCCAAAACTGGTCCCCAGAATGTAACCTGAAACGAATAAAGCCAGATAACAAGAGTATTAAAAAACCCAAAGGAAACAATCTTTATTGATTTGCAGCTGCAGGAGAGAGTCAGGATCCAGCTGTGGTGACAGGTCCTCACAGGCAGGAGGGAGAGAGTCACCTGTCAGAGCTTCTCAAAGAGACAAGGTGGGGGCCACATGTTGGAGCTGGGCAGGATGATGTTTCCGATACTGGGTGAAGCACAGCTGTAGATCAAAGCTGCGACAAACGTGGTCCGTGGGACAATTCAATAGTGAGGTCTGAGAAACGAAGCGGGGGCCATGCACAGGTAGTCAGAAGTCCAGAAAGCAAGTCCAAAGGGCAATCCGTAAATCCAAAATCCGTGAGGCAGGAAACGTAGTCGTACCAGGGTTAGATGAGTAGTGCAGAATCAGATGAACGGCAGGCAGAGCAATAAATCCAAGAGGCAGGTGCGAGGTCGAAATCTGAATAGCAAGACGTGATCATCAAACATGAACGTGAAAACAAGATGGCTGATATTAGAGACCATGAAAGGTATGATAATCTGGCTGGGAATGAGAGTGTGTGCGTCTTAAGTAGGGCAGGTAACAGGTGTTGGGCATGAATGTAGAGAGTGGGCGTGGTTGAATGACAGGAGAAGAAAACATGACATGAAGGGCTGTGAGCGAGACGGGACCGAGGACGTGATCATGGCACAGATTAAATTCTTTAAAATGGGCGTGGCTGTTGAGGTGGGTAGAAAGCAGGTGAACAGTGAAGTTGTTTTACAAGTCATGCACATGAAAAAAGGCCTTTATTTTCTAAATCTGGTCATGTAAAATATTGCCAAGCTGATCTATTTTTCACAGATTCAGATTTCAGTGAGACGAATGGAAAACGTTGTATTTTCTCTCAAGCTTGAATCAATAGCTCGTCTCCAGCAGCTTCTAACACTGACTGGCACCACCATAAATGATTGTAGGGACTTGACTTTAAATGGGTCAGATGAATCAAGTTCCTTTACTGCTGCTAATCCTCTAATCTACAGGAAGAACCTTTGATGATGCTCTGCTCTTTCATCTCACCTCAGGTTTTTTTTTTTTTTGAGAACATTTGATGCTCCTTTTCATCTTTGACTTTACACATTTCTCTCTTCGCTTTAACCAAACTTCCACCTTTTTGCTGTTCCACCTTCACCTCTTCCATTCATGTTTCTTCATATGAGTGTCTTTCGTTGTTCCAGGTGGTTTTTCTGAGACATACGCTGCTCTTTGCGACTACAACGGGATTGGCTGTAAAGAAGAAGTGCAATGGGTGAGAAGACTACTGGCTGCAAGAAAACACCACTTTGTTCTGGATTGGCATCAAAATAAAGACAAAAAAAAATTCTGTTTATGATTTTTCTTTCTCTTTTATTTTTTCAGGATGTTGACACAATCTACCACTCTCAGGACAACCGGGAGTTCAACCTGCTGGATTTCAGCCATCTTGACAGCAGGTGACAGTTTACTCATATGCTCGTCTGTGTGCAAGTCTTTACTGATTGGGAGGATAAACAGAAGCAACTTATGCCGAACACTGACAGCAGCAGTTCATGGTGCAGACAGTCTTGGCTCTGGTTCTGGGTTTGACATGTGGCAGTGAACATGATGCTAACGTGGTGATTTATCTGTGGGTGTTTATATAAACACCCATCGAGGGGGCATTTAGTAATTAGAGAAAACAGCACAAACATACATTTAGTATATGTCAGTTCTGCTGCAGTCAATATCTGGCTGGAGTCATTTTGAAGTTCTCTGCCAGATCTGTCCTGTGACAACCTCCAGGATTTTTCATTTTCTTCGTCTCTACTTTTTCAGTCAAGATATTCAGCTGGCATGCTCCAAACGTTACACTTTCAAGGTCGAGAGTGTTTATAGACACAAAAACACTTGTTTTCTACAAAAAGTATTTTCTACGTTCTTCATATTCCTCTAAAATGTTTCAAGGGTTTGAAGTTTAATTATTTCTGCGACTTGTTAAAATCATCTTCTGGTCATGAAAGTCCAGAATCCTCCAATAAGAGTGGCTTTCCAAATTCAACATGGCTGGTAACAGAAAATCTGACTGAAATATTTAGCTTCTAATATCTGATTGTCCTGTTGGGGAGGTTTATTTGTTCATCCCTGGACTCTCACCCAGTAAAACATCTGGTTTTGAATCCTGCACACTTGTGAATGGTTACACACTCAGAACGCATTTGTTTGCCTGCTTTGGTTTCACTTTAACAGACTTCCCATGGGGTCATGTCTGATGAAAGTGCATGCTGATGTTTGTGAGACTGGCCCTTTTTAAGTCAAAACATCAGTTTAAAGGTCAGCATCCTAAGCTTAAGTCCACCTTCTGCAGCCACTGGAATAAGTGCTCTCCAATGCATTATTAATGTAACGTTCCAAGCAGTGTTACAACCCTCTCAGCTAATGCCAAAACCAAGGAAACCCTTCTTTACCCCCATGCTGCTTGAGCATTAGAAATTGGATTCAATTAAACAAATGATATACTTCATCCTTCAGTCAGTTTATAAGCTTGTAAACTTTCTGCTGCTGGAGTTTATTGCTCCAGTTCCTGATTGGTCTCTGGGTGAAAGCAGTGAAAGCTAAAGTCACAAACTGCCTCCATTAGTCTCAAAAGATTTGCAGACAGAGTGCTGGACATGTGCACATGTCCCATACAGTCTGGAACTGGACCTGAAGTTGTGCCATACTGAGTCAGAACTTAATATTAAACTGGTGATTCTAGAGGGAATACAGACCACCTTTCATGCTACACTTGAAAAAAGATCTGACACGATCTACTAGCTCTCAATGTATATGTTGATGATGACTCTCAGCTACTACTGCCGGTACTCCAAATTTTAGCCCGATATCTGTAATCCGCTGACACAAACAAAAGCCTGACACTGACCCGACCCGCACATTAAGCACATTATTATGGCCTGGTCCGGTCCGAATCCGGGTTGGGCTGGGCTCCGGGTTTGGGTTAGAAATAACATCTCTGCTCTGTCCCTCTAGTTCATCACAGGGACACATAGAGACAAACAATCCTTCACTCTCTCACTCACACCTAGAGACAATTTAGAGTCACCAATCAGTCTAACATGCATGTTTTTGGTCTGTGGGAGGAAACCGGAGTACCTGGAGAAAACCCACGCATGCACAGAGAGAACATGCAAACTCCACCCAGAAAGGCCCCCGGACCGGGATTTGATCCAGCAACCTTCTTGCTGAGAGGCAGCAGCTTTACCAAGTGAGCCACCGTGCCACCTGACTCCTAAAGACAACTCTGGCAGTCTGTGGTTTAATGATTACCTTTTGAGAGTTTTAGTAAAATCTGGCCACTGCTTTAGGAGATATTTTGCTAACAGACAGACACTCACACACAGTCAATAACACGACTGCCCGCCTTTCATGGAGGCAGGTGTTTAAAATATCACAACAAACATTTTGGAGGCTGTAAGCTGATGCAGAATTTTAGAAGGAAAAAAAAAAAGGTTTTGTACATTAAGCTGAAATTCAGCCCTGAAGTCTTGGCTTATTGTTTTATATGATCTTTGTGACACTTGGCTACAAACCCAGAATAACAAAAACGTTATTTGTCCCAACCCTTTCTGACTGCGCTGTTGTCTCAGTGTGGACTCCTCTGCTGTGCATCATGATACTGTGCTACAAACATCCCCATATGGTGCAGTTCATCTCACTGGCTGTCACTTTTTATGAAGGAGTGTTTTCTTGGTCTAACAAGTTTCACTCTGAGCAAGACAACGAGCAGACGTTTTTTTCTTCAGTCTTTGTATCACTTTCTGTTTTGTGCTTCATAGATGTTTTAGTAATCTCCGAACCCAGAAGGGAAATAATACACTTGTATCAGGACCTCAAACAGCTGGAAGAGGTTGTGTGTGCTGTTTAAGTCTTTTCTTTCTTCACTTACATATTCATGAAAAATGGAGCTGTAGTTTGAGTCTTACAGATCTTAAAACAATTTGACAACTGACATGCATACAGAGTGCAAAGAGGCTTAGTTTAATTGTTGCATTTTTTCATTTATGGGAACAACGAGCACAGAGGAAGAATTCTCACTAAAAATTTCATGTCTCATCAGGAGTGAAGACTTGCTGTGCTCAGAAATGATAAAACTGATCATAAAATCATGGTTCAGCAGTGAGTCATGAATATATTAATGCCTTTGAGATTGAGAGCCCAGACCATTGGCTAGATTCATCTATTCCCTTGCATGTTCACACAATGATTGGGACATTTTGCTACAAAGAAAATCTGCTCATTCAATTGACAGTTTTCCCTTTTGGTAAGTGTGTGTCTAAGTGAAGCCGAACTGATGATGGGATCAATGGCAGCTTCACATACACACACCATTCCTGCTCTCTTTTAGTGGCATATCTACAACAGATCAACCTCAGTTCCTTTGTACCCTTTTTCTCCCCTTATTCATGATGCCAGTATGAAACAAAAAAAATATCTGGCTTATCTTCAAACTGTTCAGTGAAAACAGAAAAACCCTTTACCTATTTATAAAATCTTGCTTTAACGTATAGTTAGCCCAAATGTAAACAGTTGAATGTCTCATGTTAGCGCCAGGTTTCACAATGAGTGATTTACAGCCACCTTAGACAAAGTTTTTCATGAAAACTTTAAATAAAAATATTTTGTCATCAGTTTGATTCTGTTGTCTGTAGTATGCAGTCTGTGGTCTGTAGTATGTGTATGTAATCAGTTATTTTTGGTTTATAGTCTGTAGTCTGTGGTCTGTAGTATGTGGTCTATAGTCATTAGTCTGTGGTCCGTAGTCTGTAGTATGTGATCTGTACTATATGCTCTGTGGTCTGTGATCTCTAGTCTATCGTCTATCGTCTGTAGTCTGTTGTGGTCTGTGGTCTTTAGTTTGTGGTTGGAAGTGTGTGTTTTATAGTATATGGTCTAGCATGTAGTCTGTGGTCTGTAGTCTATGGTGAGTGGTCTGTAGTATGTGTTCTGTAGTCTCTAGTCTATGGTCCGTAGTCTATTGTATGTTGTCTGTAGTACATGTTCGGTAGTCTCAATTCTGTGGTCTGTAGCCTGTAGTTTTTAGTTTGTGGTATGCAGTCTACAGCATGATGAGTGGTCTTTAGTCTGTGGTCTGTAGTATGTGTTGTTTATTCTCAAGCCTATGGTCTGTAGTCTATTGTCTGTGGGATTTTAGTTTGTGGTCTGTAGTCTATCATCTGTAGTCTGTGGTATTTAGTTTGTGGTCTATAGTCTGTGGTCTCAAGTTTGTGGTCTGTAGTCTATGGTGAGTG
>NC_056506.1:19319574-19358987 GCF_014905685.2 Nematolebias whitei | reverse complement strand
ATATATATATATATATATATATATATGAAAAAAACAGTCAGGGTAAATGGTGAGGGCTGTGTCAGGAAAGGCATCCGACCTAAAACACTTTAACAAAACTAACATTCGAGTTTAAAAAAGTTAAATCTGGTCCTCTGGACATTAAAAAAAAAAAATTGTAGAAACGTTTCGTCTCTCATCCGAAAGACTTCCTCAGTCTGAGGTGCTGTATTCAGCTCAGTCTTTTAAATAGCACCCTCTTGCAGTGGATCAACCAGTTTGTAGCTGACAACCAAACCAGCTACTCACATAATCAAGGAGGACCATCAGCCTAACGATGGATCATTAGCACACTGATGGCTGTTTGCTATTCACAGGGGTAGAAATAGAGGTTCTGATGCTAAATGTTGTCAGTGGTTTTGCTCCAAATGTTAAATATGTTGTTGAGGAGAAATGTAAATTTTGGAAGGATGTGGATGAAGTGATAGAGAGGATCAAGAGAGGAGAGAGTGGTGATCAGAGCAGACCTGAATGGACATGTTGGTGAAGGAAACAGAGGGCATGAGGAAGTGATGGGTAGGTTTAGTGTCAAGGAAAGAAACCAGGAAGGACAGATGGTGGTGGATTTTGTCAAGAGAATGGAAATGGCTATAGTCAAGACTTGTTTCCAAAAGAGGGAGGAACATAGAATGATCTATAAGAGTGGAGGAAGGATCAACTACATTCATTGTAGAAGAGGAAACCTGAGGGAGATTGGAGATTGTAAGGTTGTGGCAGGAGAGAGCATAGCCAGACAGCATCAGATGGTTGTGTGTAGAATGACTGTTGTTGTGAAGAAGAGAAGAAAATTAAAATCAGAGAAGAAGACCAAATGATGGAATCTGTGAAAGGAAGACTGCTGTGAAATTCAGAGAGGAGCTGTTAAAGGCTCTGGGTAGTAAGAAAGAGCTTCCAAATGACTGGGCTACTACAGCAACAGTAATTAGAGAGACAGGTAGGAAGGTACTTGGTGTGTCATCTGGACAGAGAATGGATGATAAGGAAACCTGGCGGTGGAATAGTAAAGTGCAGGAAACTATTCATAGATAGAGGTTAGCCAAGAAGATAAATGACAGTGAATGAATAGAACAAAGAGGGAGGTAGCTAAGGCAAAGCAGAAGGCATATGATGAGTTTTATGGGAGGCTGGACCCTAAAGAGGGTGAGAAGGGCTTGTACCCATTGGCAAGACAGAGGGATCAGGCTGGAAAGGATGTACAGCTGGCTAGGCTTGTTAAAAATAGAAATGGTAATGTTCTAACAAGTGAGGAGAGTGTGATGGGAAGATGGAAGGAGTACTTTGAAGAAAAAATGAATGAAGAGAATGAAAGAGAAGGAAGAGTAGAGGTCAAAGAAACTGTGGACCAGGAAGTGGGAAAGATTAGTGAGGGTGAAGTCCGGAAAGCTTTGAAAAGAATGAAGAAGGAGAAGGCAGTAGGACCTGATGACATACCAGTGGAGGTTTGTAAATGTCTTGGAGAGATGGCAGTGAGGTTTTTGACTCAAATATTCAATGGCATATTTGAGGGTGAGAAAATGCCTGAGGAATGGAGAAGAAGTGTGCTGGTGCCCATTTTTAAGAACAAAGATGATGTACAGAGTTGTAGCAACTACAGGGGAATTAAGTTGAAGAGCTACATGATGAAGATCTAGGAGAGAGTTGTGGAAGCTAGACTTAGACAAAAGGTGACTATTTTTGAGCACCAGTATGGTTTCATGCCAAGAAAAAGTACCACGGATGCCATCTTTGCTTTGAGGATGTTGATGGAGACGTACAGAAAAGGTCAGAAAGAACTACATTGTGTCCGTGGATTTAAAAAATGCATCTGACAGGGTGCCGAGGGAGGAGGTGTGGTACTGCATGAGGAAATCTAGAGTGGCAGAGAAGTATGTTAGACTGGTACAGGACATGTACAAGTACAGCAGAACATTTATGAGGATAGAAGGACATGTATGAAGACAGCGGGACATTTATGAGGACAAAAGGACATGTATGAGGACAGCAGGACATTTATGAGGACAGAAGGACATGTATGAGGACAGCAGGACAGTGGCGAGATATGCTGTAGGAGCGACGGATAGCTTTAAGATGGAGGTGGGAGTGCATCAAGGATCAGCTCTGAGCCCCTTCTTGTTTGCTCTGGTGATGGACCGACTAACAAATGTCAGGCAGGAATCCCTGTGGACTATGATGTTTGTAAATTACATTGTGATCTGTGGTGAGAACAGGGAACATGTGGAAGATAACTTGGAGAGGTGGAGGTATGCAGTTGAAAAAAGAGGAATGAAAGTCAGCCATAGTAAGACAGAGTACATGTGTGTGAATGAGAGGGAGGCCGGTGGAACAGTGAGGCTACAAGGAGCAGAGGTCACAAAGGTGCAGGACTTCAAGTACTTGGGGTCCATTGTCCAGGAAAATGGGGAGTGTGGTAAAGAGGTTAAAAAGAGAGTCCATGTAGGATGGAGTGAATGCAGAAAAGTTTCATTAGTGATTTGCAACAAAAGAGTGGCAGCAAGGGTCAGTGGAAAAGTTTAGTGGTGAGACCAGCTATATTGTATGGTTTAGAAACAGCGACATGGGCAAAAAGACAGGAGACAGAACTGGAAGTGACAAAAAATGAAGATGTTGAGGTTCTCCTTAGGAGTGACAAGGATGGATAAGATTAGAAATGAGATCATCAGAGGTACAGCACAGGTTGAACAACTGGGAGATAAAGTTAGAGAGATCAGACTGAGATGGTTTGGACAGGTCAAGAGGAGGGACAGTAGTTTGGACGTGTCCAGAGGAGGGACAGTCGGTATATTGGTAGAAGGATGTTAGAAATGCAGCTGCCAGGAAAAAGACAAAGCAGAATGTCAACAAGGAGATTTTTGTATGCAGTTATGGAGGTAGTTGGAGTGAGAACAGAGTGAGATGAAGGAGGACTCACTGTGGAGACTCCTGAGCTGGGAAAAGCCAAAAATAATAAGAATAAGAAGAAATATATCATTTGAGGAAATTATGCTTTCTAATTTTAATAATAATTTGAATAAACCAGTATAGTTTCCTCATATGATTGGGGTAGCCAATGAATAATCTATTTGGCCAAGACCACCATCCCCCCCACCCCCACTCCACCATTGAACCTGGTGGTGGATTAAATTATTCCCTCAACTCAACAGGAACAGTTGTATTGGTGCTCATACAAAAATTAAAAAAAAAATCTCCCTCTGTTCTTCTCCACGGTGTAACGTCTACCGTCTTGAATAGCTTGCACTCAAAACATTAAGGTTTTCTTGTATCCCCCGTTCAGTTCCAGTCCAGAAAACATTAAACTAGAAAACTATAAACAGTCACTGTTCAAATCCCTCAGAGACGGGGGACATCAGCGTACCACTTGTTTTCATGTAAAGTGCATGTGATGTGGGGTATTGTGTGACAACACCTTCCAGTTGGAGTGTTCATCTTTGTTTCTGCTTTAACAAAATAATTAAAAGCAAACAGTGGAACAGATTCTTTGAATTCCAGCTTTGTTCTGCAGAGGACCAAAGTCTATTTCTTTGTTTTTCACCACCAACCTCACACATGGTGCAAAACTCAAGAGGCTGAGTTTGAACGCTGTGATTTTTAAAAATTAAATACAACCACATAAAATATAATACACTTTCTTGTTTAGGTTTTTACTGGTCAACTTACTTCTGTGAGTGATCAATAGTTGGGAAATGGTCATTTCAGTAGGACCACATTGAGCCAATAAATGTTACTTTGAATTAAAGATGAAAGAAGTAAATCATTTTCTAAACAGCTATCTCAGATGCACATTTTCAGGATTTTTCATCTCTGTCAGCACAGGAATATTATTTAAAATATCAAACATACCATCTGTGAATTGATAAATAAAACAAAATGATTTACAGATTGACTGATAGATACATTTTAAGAGACTTTTATCTCTCCTTCAGTCTGGTCCTACCAGAGCAAACACTGATCTCACTAACCAGACAAACTAAACTTGATGGCTGCTGAAGAATGAAACTTCAGACGCAGATGTTAAAGATTCTTCATTTAGACTTGATTTTTTAGCTTTACGGTTAATATATTAATGCTTGTTGTCATTTTTTTTTATTTCAACTAATGTTATTTCTGCTTGAGGACATCCATGTAGTATAACATTTAGAACGATGTTAAGATTGAAACAACATTCTCATAAATCTCTATCAAGCTTTTGAGATGGGAGTTTGAAGATCACAGAAATCCACTTAGGTTTAACCCTTTCATGCATGAATTATATCTTCATCCAGGATTTTTTTGTGTGTTTTTCTTTTTCTTGGGGCATTAAAAAAAGGGTGGAAATTTTTTCTTATAATTATTTTTTTAATTCAAGAACTTTTCCACATGTCCACTCAGCTGGACAGCATACGTTTCAATATGTTTTGCAAACAAAATACTGCATGTGAACATGTTTTGAAATATTTTGACATTGCTCAACTGAATAGATAAAAACCCATACATATGCATGAAAATGCATTTTAAATAGCTGCAGTGACCACTATGCATAAAAGGATTTCTCTAAAAGCACTAGAGTGCTCACTGCCCATCCTACCCATTGTTTCCATCAGAGAAGCTAAGATGGCGTCCAAAACAGGCTCACAGCCAACAAAACAGCTGTTTAATTAACAGCAAGCCCAAATGGAACTCTGTCACATATTGTCATTAACATCCTTACCCTAACTTCATATTGTCAGGTTCGGCCGTCAGGAGTGTTTGAACCCACGTGCGGGAGGATGACAAGGACGCTCGAGGAATAGTAAAAAATATTTATTAAAACAAAATCAAAACGCTGACAGGGCAGCTACTCACAGACTGATCGGACGGATGGACAGATGGAACGAAAGGCTAAACACGACACCATAGAAGGACAAGTCCGAGACAAAGACAAGACACCAGTGAACTAAATATATACACACACTGATTAGGACAATGACAGACACTTGTGGTAATAACATTAGATACAGGTGAGACAGAGGCTGAACATAAGGAGGGAAAACATAGAGAGCTGAATCAGGAAACGAAGAAACAGACAGACAGGACAAAAACCCAGAAACCCTAAACATATAATTCATCTTTTTTTTTTAATTATCAGTGTTTATATGCTCAATGTTATTTATAGAAGGAAAATATATTTGGTCTAACTAATGTTGATTGAAACATGACCTCAAGTCAGTAACCATGGTGTAAATATGATGACAATTGAAGGAAACAGTACTTTGGACTATTTAATAATTTGTGCTAAGCTGTAGCATGATTCATTCTGTACAGCTCAGCAATATCTGCCTCAGAAGCTACAATCTATGAACCAATTCAATAATTTATATTGGCTTTATAGGCTACTTTTAAAAGGGTCCGTTATTAGCTTCAGTTCTAGTCGGATCACATTCACATCGTGGTAAAGAAGAACAACTCTGCTGACTGAAAGCAGACTTGTTGTTCCTTTTTTCTCTTCTGTTGCTGCATCTGCAGCATACACTGCTTTCTGGCATTTTTAAAGTTTTATATAATTCTAATATTCTATTATTATTATATTACACATACTTAAATTTTATTTTTCACTTTTTTTTTTCTTTTTTTTTTACGAAATCAGTCCTTACTCAGTGCTATTTTGCAACATCTACCAAAACGCAAATTGCAGATGTTTGACCGTTTTGGTAATGGCTGCCATAACTGCAGTGCATCACAAGGTCATGTGACCAGAGCACTCTAGTCTTTTATGATAAAACCACTTCAGAAGATCTGAATTGTTTCTTTAAAGGACTACAATAGGTTGCCCAAAGACCACTTGTGTCCCTTGGACCATATTTTGACCATGTGTGAATTAACTGGACCCTTTCTTTACCTCTCTGTAAATCACAAAGATGCTCTACAATCAGGAGGACCTTAATACAGAAACTTAAGGTGGTTTTGGAACAGACCAATGGCAGGGCTTAATTTGATCTGGATCCTGCCAGAACAGGATCCCGGAACACTCTTATTTTGACTGGGTGCATTCTGGTAAATGTTTGCTTGGATCCAGTAACTTTCAGGCTCACTAATAATAAAGTTATGAACAAATTTGACTGCCTTGAATGAGTCAAACCTATACTGGACGTTATCTGAAAATAATTATATAAACCTTAATTTTATACACTTACGAGCTGCCCTTCAAGTAAGCATTTCCACTTCTACCCTTAAAAAAATCTCCGCCTCTAAAAGTTCAGTCATGGGTAATTTAATTAAAAACACAAAAATATAATTAAACAGCACAACTAACTTGCAAATCAGTTTTACAGTTTAAGTGGTCATTAATAAGATTTTGATTATTTATTAAAAATACGAGAGAAATGTTTGATAGGTAATCACGTTACGTATGTCACGTATCAAAACAACGGCGCCAATTTCTCAAAATAACAGCGATCAAAATGTCAGAATGACAGTCCAATTTACATTCATTTTAAAACAGTCTTCTCATTGTACAACTAAACAACAGAGAATTGAAGTACATGAAGGCAGTGGCGATGGAGATACTGGAGCAGGTGTGAGTGAGAGCTGAGCTAACCAGGCTGTCGTACCTGGGCAGGAGCCCACAGACAGCCGCCATAAACAGCCTGTGGAGGCACCTGGGGGTTTCACATGTGGAGGAGGACAATGATAAGGAGGACAGTGAATTAAGCAGATAAGAGTCGGGCTTGGAACCATCAAGTGAGGGATGCCCAACAATCTGGACAGATGCCCAGTTCAAGGCCAGGCAGACCTACTATCCATGGCTTGTCAAGTAAAAATCAGGTTTGGGTTGACGCAGGAGACCAAGCTCTATTCACACAAGGAGAGCTGTTGGTCAGGCTACTTCTTGTTGTCCTCTAAAATAGTTTTCAAAAAACATTCAATACAAAAACAACTGGACTTTATTTGTAACAAAAGATGTTTCGCTCCTCATCTGAGGAGCTTTCTCAATTGAGAAAGCTCCTCGGATGAGGAGCGCAACGTCTTCTGTTACAAATAAAGTCCAGTTGTTTTTGTATTGAACGTTTTTTGAATTCATCATGTCCTGGATGACTGAGAATCTTCCATCCATCCATTATCTTTACCCGCTTATTCCATTTTGGGTCACGGGGGTCGCTGGTGCCCATGTCCAGCAATCACTGTGCGAGGGGCGGGGTACACCCTGGACGGGTCGCAAGTCCATCACAGGGCCACATAGAGACAAACGAGACAAACAACCCTTCACTCTCTCACTCACACCTAGGGACAATTTAGAGTTACCAATCAGCCTAACATGCATGTTTTTGGTCTGTGGGAGGAAACCGGAGTACCCGGAGAAAACCCACGCATGCACGGAGAGAACATGCAAACTCCACCCAGAAAGGCCTCTGGACCGGGGTTTGAACCAAGGACCTGCTCGCTGAGAGGCAGCAGCTCTACCAGTTGCGCCACCGTGCTGCCCTTTGACTGAGAATCTTCACCAGCATATCTCTCTAAAATAGGTATTGAATCAACTGTTTACATTTGTGGATAAACGTAGTTGTTTAACAAACCTTTAAATACACCAGAATGCAGGAAATGGCATCTACTTTATTCAAAAATTTCTGGAGGAGGACCTCCAGGAACCCCCCACCCCCACCCATTTGCATTCCAGCATCGTTTGGTTTACAAATTAAGCACTGACCAATGGTAATGGACTTCCTGTGAGGTATATACTCTGTATACTGTACTGTATATGTTCATGGTAAAACCTTTAAAAGGGAAACAATAACCTAGATGAGAAACCGTGGTCATAAAAGTGGGTTTATGCATTCCAAGAGGCCTGGAGGGATTCTTTGAAGCAGTTGTATAATTGATTTGTTATGGCACTTTAAGCTGAATGATCATACAGAAACTTTGGCAGCTGGCAGACGTGGACGAGCATTAGTATTCATTCAGAGCTGAGTCTTTGGCCAGCAGACAAATGCAGGTCCAATATTCCATCTCTAGCTGTTTTTTTAGCCCTGCAGATCTTCAGCTGCTGTGCTGAGCTGCAA
Organism: Nematolebias whitei; assembly: GCF_014905685.2. Taxonomy (NCBI): domain Eukaryota; kingdom Metazoa; phylum Chordata; class Actinopteri; order Cyprinodontiformes; family Rivulidae; genus Nematolebias; species Nematolebias whitei. The sequence continues at coordinate 19,350,939 of NC_056506.1, read as the reverse complement.
GCTCTGTCTATTTGCAGTTTGGGTCAGGCTTGGCTCCAGAAATCCTAACTTCGACTGTAAATGGGTTCATGAGAGCAATGCTGTGCGCTATTTGTGTTTACTGAAGTGATTGAAACTGGAAATGGGTTGAACCATAATTCTTCTCATGTGGAAAGCCACACAGTCCAGGGATTGGCTGGTTGGAAATGCACAGAGCAGAAAACAGAGCATCAAGTAATAAAAAAAAAAACTTTATATTTTTATATGCATAGGAACAACAAATTTAATATTTTCTCACGACATATAACATTTTACTGAACAAACAGTAGCTAAAAATCCAACAGAGTTAAGTCAGGTCCTCTGGGCGGTTACTTTGTGATGAAATGTTTCGTCTTTCATCCGAAAGACTTTATCAGTCTGTGGAGCCACAACAAACTCCGTCTTATAAATAGCACCTTCACATCAAGGGTCAACCAGTTTGATGGTGCTCAGATGACTTGACCTGGCTTAACTTTGTTGTTTTTTTCTATCAGGATTATTGAGCATGAACGTTGATATTTTGAACCATTTTGACCATGACAACCTCAAATGAGTCGACGGGGGAGAGGACAAACTCCAGAAACCATCTTATCACCATCAAATTGGTTGACCCACTATATGAAGGTGCTATTTATAAAACTGAGTTTGTTGTGGCTCCTCGGACTGATGAAGTCTTTTGGATGAAAGATGAAACGTTTCAACAAAAAGAAACCGTCCACAAGACCTGACTTAACTGATTTTTCTACCTGGATTAGAGCATTTATTTAAACTTTATGTACAGGTTAGTCCCATTGAGCTGGAGGGACTCATTTACAAGAGAGACCTGATTTAAACAAAGAATGATGACAACAGTAGGCAATCATAACATAAAGCATACAAACTGAGAAGAACAAATGAAAGAAAATGGTAGAAAAAAAACCCCAGCTGGTTTGTAAAACGATGTAGAAAACTAAAAACAGGAACATGTCTGCATTGGTTTTCCCCAGGAACTTAGCAGATGTTTGAAGCCACTTAGAAAGATCAAGGTCGAGAGCTTCAGATCTTTTTGCAAGATATTCAAGGAAACATGAGCGGAGTAGGAGAAGGCCCTTTTGTCTAGTTCAGTCCTCACTGAGGGAACACTGCAGGTAATAATGTCCTGAGAGCGCACGCTGTAGCTGCACTCACGTAGAGACATGTAGGAGGAGATGTATGAAGGCAGCAGACCAAGAAGTGATTTAAAGATGAAAATGGACCAGTGGGAGATTCAAGAAGCATGAACCTTGATATAATCCAAAAGGTTTAGAATACTAAATTAAAGTTTTAACATATTTGAACTTGTGAATGAAATGTGGTGAAATCAGGACAACAAAGTTGTCAGATCCATTCAGTTTATGATCCCAGTATAGAAAATTGAGTGGCTGAAAATCCCATTTCTCCTTCTCATGTTTTCTCCAGGGATTTCCCGCAGAAGATGGCATCAGCTCTATCAGAGAATCCGGCCTCCGTGATCCACTCTCTCAATCTGGCTCATAACACCCTTGATAACCAAGGTACCGACTCTCTGAACGCTCTCTGAACGCTCTCTGAACGCTCTTTGCCTCCCACTGCCATCTCTATCCAGGCTACTGCGATTCTTCTACTGCTTGAGTGTGTCTTTTGTTTGCTTTCAGAGTTCAGAATCAGTCTTTGTCCTTGCTGCACCTTCATTCCTGTTCTTTCATTTTTCTTTGTCTCTTGTCTGTCTGTCTTGTTACATGACTATAAAGGATCTTTGTGGGGGGAAAGGCATTTTTAATCAGTTTTAACACATCTGTGCATGCACAAAAACAGTCTAGCTATAATCTGTGCTAAACAGTGGCAGATTGAAGGGTTTGAGCTTTGTTTCTTTATGCCAGGGTCAGGCTTTGCTTCTCTCATTAGCTGATTTCTGCCACTCGTCACTTCTCCTCTATCATTAGGTTCTTTGCACTCACTCTAATCAGCCCCCAGCGTGTGGATGTGTGTTCATCTAACTTGACAGGATGCAGACTTTTGGTTTTAATTACAGCCACCGAATAACAGCAGCCTCAAGCATGTTTTAACAGTCAACTCTTTAAAGGTAAATTCATCCTTCAAGCAGATATGTGTCTTGATGAACTTGTGTGTGCAAGTTTTTTGTCCCCGTTGTGGAGCGAAGAGGGGAACTGGAAATACCGTCCACCATCCGGTTCATCTTGTGAGTTGAATAAATTTAAAAATAAGATTTGTGATGACTTCCATTTGGTTACTCAAACTTCCAACAAAATAATAATTAAAAATGTGTCAAAAGCTGATTAGAAGTCTGACGTTCTCGCACATACACAGACGGACCGGACCACGCCAGATAAAGTCCATATGACAAACCATGAATCAGCTCAAAGCTTCAGCTCAGCCTCCTGTGAGACAGACTGGAGCCCTGAAGATCAAAACAGTTGACAGATTTAAAATTTGGAATGACTAAAGCCAACATTTTTTCGTATTTCATATTCATTTAAGTATAACAGAGACATAAATAAATACAGTACCTCTGTTCTGTAACAATTGTTGACATAGTTTCTATGAGAATTCAAACTCTGGAAACAGCTCTTCACTTCCATAAATGGGGGGTGACAATACACCAGGGACCCGATCATGTGAGACCGCCAGATTCCTCTGTGTTCAAGAGTATTATGAGAAAATACTCATCATATCCTAATGTAGGGACACATCAAGGTTTTTCTACCATCAACTTTTATTCTTTTGATATTTTGAAAGTAAGACTGACTCTCATTCCCAAAGTTGGACAGAAAGAAACCATGTTACAAAAAATGTAATCACAAAAATCTGTTGTTGTAATTAATTGCACACCTGTCATTATGATCTCAGCAAAGCTAAAAGGCCTTTTATATGAGAACCTTTCCATCTGACCATCGAAGTGTAACATCTGAGCGTTATGTATATCTCTTCCTAAAAGGGAGGGTTCGTCCTACAGTCTTAGAGTGTGGGAAAGAACCACCGTATTGTTCCTCAAGGACTCTTTGATAGTATTGAATTTATGAAACAACATTGCCATCCCACAGTAGATTTTTTTTTCTGGGTTCTGAACACAATTAACTGTTTTGCTATAAAACTGCTATGAACTAACTTGTCTCCTTTCTCAGCTTAGTACTCAGTTTAATCATGCATAAGATAAAGTAGATGTAAAAACAAACCTGGTAATCAGAAGTTTCAACTGTTGTTTTCACAATTCTAATGAAAATGTTTATGGATGAGTCAAACTGGTTAGAAGCCTGTTATAATGAGTATTTACCAAAAGCAGAGTAAATTGGCCTTTTATTCTTAATATTGTTGGTAAAGTTCAAATGGTGCAGTAACCTAAAGGTCCACCCTTTCTGTTTTGATTGGGTCAACCTTCAATACTGTAACGCCCTCTAAGTCAGAGAAAGTTATTCTGATGTTTAGTTTAGAGCAGTTTTGGGGGAAGCTTTTGAAGAAGAAAGATCAAGCAATTGAAAATTATTCCAGAAGATAAGAAGTTCATGCAGAAAAGAGACAAGTGTTCCAGAGATTTGTCTTGTGTTTCAAGGAAGCACCAAAAGGTTCCCTGTCACCAGAAGGAGAAAACGCAGCCCTCTGGAAGCGCATCAACTGACCCATCGGGAGCCAGTTAACTATCGACTTCAGATTTCAACTGGTGTCCAGTGACGAGGGGTGTCCCACCTTCGACGCTAAAATAATCTCAAGAGAGTCCTCCTGGTAACCCTCGGGCGGATGAACTAGAACTTCAAATCGGTAGAAAAAGCTGCTCCTCCTCTCTGCTGGTGTCTGGTGCTAAGATAAGAAGCTGTCCAGTCTAAATAAAATTCATCATTATTAATTAGAATTAAGTTTTTCCTAAATTGACAAATCACATCTAGCCAAAACACTTCATGTAGTTAACTTTATAGATGATAATTTACTCTGCTTTTTGAACCTCATAATCCACCATATTAAAGTTTAGAAGATAATTCCATAACCTCTTCTTGTGTTGTCAAGTTAAAGCCATTATTCATTCTTCAGCTGTACTCATCGTTTTGATCACTTATATTTACCAAAATCGATAATAAACTTCATAAAATTGTACTTTGACTCAAAGCGCGTTTATTATATATGACATTTGAATTTAATACAAAAAGAACTCACTAGAACACGTAAACTTGAGACTGATTTTATATTTTTCTTGCTTAAGAACTGGAAAGCAAGTGGCGCCCCTTTCAGAATACAATTACTAATCAAAATTCAACGATCTGAGTACCCCTTCCTCTACTAATAATGTGAAAAAATGTAAAGTGTTTGTACTGTGTGTGATTTTTGATCACATTAATGTTCCATCTGCCATTATTTATTTGGTCAGAATGAAACCCGTCACTGTGTTTCCAGAACCCAGTCCGGCCTCCTCTACTGTGTTTGGTCATGTGCTCAGCACCAGGACTCGGAGCACCTCACGGTTTTTGACTCCTGTTCTCTTGTCTTTTTAGGAGTTGCCAACCTGATTCAACAGATCTGTCGCCTCAACAAGGGCTTGCGCCTCCTCAACCTCTCCAAAACCTCCCTCTCCTCCAAAGGTAGGCGTGCTCCTTTGATGCACAGCGACCCCTGGTGGTGATGGTTCCAAACACAGAGAGGAAGCTCTGTTTGTTTGGACCTGTGTTGTTCCACATGCAACTGGATTCACTCAGACAAACCGAGCAGTGCATGTTCTGGATTATTCATCTATGAATTATAATAATCAGGCCAGAATGGAAAGCAGTGGATTTTTTTTCACTAATACTTTGATGAGATTTTAGCCAGTGTCCCAGTTGTTTTTATCTGTGAGAACAGAACCAGCCCTGAACAGGATTGCAGTTTATTTAGGATTAAATCTGGACACATTCAAATCCAACAAATGGATACTTATTCCATCCATCCATCCATTATCTTTAGCCGCTTCTTCCTTTTTGAGTCGAAGGGGTCACTGGTGCCCATGTCCAGCAGTCACTGTGTGAGAGGTGGGGGACACCCTGGACAGGACTCCAGTCCATCACATGGACACATCATGGTGCATTAAGATTCACAACTGGCTGTAACTACAGTACCCACCACTGCACCCTGTATTCACTGGTTAACTGGACATCATTAACTTCACACAGACTCTCTCACTGGTACATTTTCATCTTTAAATCACTTCTTGGTCTGCTGCCTTCATACATCTCCTCCTACATGTCTCTGCGTGAGTGCAGCTACAGCGTGCGCTCTCAGGACATTATTACATGCAGTGTTCCCTCAGTGAGGGCCTTCTCCTACGCCGCCCCTGTTTCCTGGAATATCTTGAAAAAAGATCTGAAGCTCTTGACCTTGACCTCTCTAAGTGACTTTAAAACTCTGTTAAGTTCCTGGCAAAAACCAATGCAGACATCCAACATTTTCCAGTCAGGTCATCTGGACAGTTTGACCTGTCCGTCCAGATGACCTGACTGGAAAATGTTGGATTGTATACCTGGATTATTGAGCGTAGACTTTGTTGTCCAATACAGACATGCTCCTGTTTTTAGTTTTCTAAATCGCCTTGTGATTTAACTGTTTTTTTGCTGCTATTCCTCTTGACTGTCCTTTTGGTTGCTATTTTGTTTTGATTTGTTAAAAAAAAGAGAGAAACTTAAATTTGTATGCCTATTTTATGACTGTCTTTTGTTGTCGTTGTTATCCATTGCTGTCATTACTCTTTGTTAAGAAATCAGGTCTCTCTTGTAAATGAGTCTTCGAGGCTCAGTGGGATTAACCTGTCTAAATAAAGGTTGAATGAATGAATGAACATAGAGACAAACGAGACAAACAACCATTCATTCTCTCACTCACACCTAGAGACAATTTAGAGTTACCAGTCATCCTAACATACATGTTTTTGGTCTGTGGGAGGAAACCAGAGTACTCGAGAAAACCCATGCATGCACGGAGAGAACATGCAAACTCCACCAAAAAAGAACCCAGGTCCAACCCACAGATTGAACCCAGGACCTTCTTGCTGTGAGGCAACAGTGCTAACCACTGATCCATCTTGCTGCCCATTTTTAAAACTATTTTCATTCAGGTCTCGCTTGTTAATGAGTCCCCGAGGCTCATTGGGATTAACCTGTATAAATAAAGGTTGAATGAATTTACAGTTAAAGCTGAATTATTTCTTAAAATACAACACATGATTTGGCTTTTTTTAATTGTTGTATTGTTGGACGGACGGACGGACGGATGGATGGATGGATGGATGCATTGTTGGATGGATGGATGGATGCATGGATGCATTCTCCAACATGTCAGTGAGCACATCTGTTCCTTAAAGCTCAGAAAACAAAACAAAAAGAGACGAATGAGTTCAACATTCCATCTACATTTAGAAAAGTTGTGGCTTTACTAAAGCCTCAAAACTGTTCTGAACTGCAAACTGCTCATGTACTTACACAAAATTACAAAATACACAAACAAATAAGTCTGTCTGACTGCCTAGATATACTGAAGCTGGTAAGAAAGCTGAAACATAAATAAACAAGATATCTGTCACAAATACACCCAGAAATTATCTGATTTTATTAATTATGTATTTTTCTGTTGTAGTTTTTGCTATGTGAGTATAATATGCCACTTTATGAAGCAACTTTCTTTGATTTGATGTTTAAATCAATGTTGAGAGATTTAAACATATCATGATTTCTACTGGAGTTTCTTTGAAAGTTGAGCTGTCTTTATTGAATTGTTAAAAAAGAAAATTTGCCTCACATCTGATACAAACTTGTCACTTAGCTAGCTGAGTCCTGTGTGTGTCCTGTCTGTTTCCTGTCAGTTTTCTGTCAGTTTCTTCGACTTTGACTCACTCGTAGAGAGGGAACTAGAAATATCGTCTGTCTGTCTGTCTGTCTGTCTGTCTGTCTGTCTGTCTGTCTGCATGTCTTGGGAACTGGATAGCTTAAAACATAAGTGAGGTACTGACTTCCGTCTTTGTGCGTCTCTGCATCTTGACATGAGAAAGTTCTCTTGTGAAAATTGGTTAGCTAAGTCAAAATCCAAGGAGTCCACCCCCCCACCCTCTGCCACACACACACACACACACACACACACACACACACACACACACACACACACACACACACACACACATATAGGGGAGTGGTGGAGCAGAGGTTAGAAGATGGGCCTGTGATTGGAAAGTCGCAGGTTCACCTCCCGGTCCCTTTCAACTTCAAAATATGGGTGAAAAAGTTGAAACACCCACACCTGCCTCCACCCTCATTGACCCCACCCTGGGCCCCTGAGCAAGGCACTCAACCCCCACCATCTGCTCCTAAACAGGTCTCTCTTGAAAATGAGTTCTCGTGACTCATGAGACTACCTGTATAAATAAAGGTAAATGAAAAATAAAAGTTTAAAATAGAAATACTCACATCATGTATGTGTGTGTGACGTGCACATTCCTGAGAGTGTGTGTGTGACGTGCACGTTCCTGAGAGGCCACAGACAGAGCAGCTCCAGCTTTTGTTGAGTTCCTGTAGTCCTGCAGTTTTCAAGCTGAAATGAAAAAGCATCATGAATATGAACTTTACAGTCTCTAGTTACCTGTTCATATAAACACATGGAGGTGTCTCACCTTGTCACTGACAATAAAATATGTACATCTAATGAACTTATAATTATGCTCCTACTCTTTGAAGGTGACCCGATGGTACCACACCATCTCTTGGTCGGACAGTCTGATCAGTTTGATCAAAATCCTCCAGTTTAAAATCCTCACTGCTCAGATGAATCCTCCTCAAAGATACTTCCTCCTCTTCCTCACATCTTGTTCTTTGGGAAACCTTCAAAATGAAAACAGGAGATTTGTGTCTACACAAAAACATTGTACAGAGGAGGTCAATCTTATTTTCTATTTCCTATATTCTCCCTAGTTTTGTTTTTTTTATTTCCTAGAACTTAAACAAAACTCCAGTTCTGGTGCATATCTGTTGATAATGAACCAAAGCTGCTGAAACAGTGAGTACGTTTGTTAGAAAAATATTCCTGTCATCAGATCTCAGTCAGCTTCATTGCAGCTGAACACTGTGTTACACTGAACATCACATCAGCTGGTGGACATAAATACAGTACAGTAATATTATATTCACAAAATACTAACAATACTATGTTCATCTTACTTGTGAAAAGTTATCCCCCCGAGACCTGACGTCAACAGTCCGTCGATTAGAACAGAAATAAGCTGCGAAGTGCTGAGACATCTTCTGCTTTAACCAAATAAGGACGACCGTTCCAAGAAGGCAGCTGAAAATCCTGTCCAGATGACCTGACTGAAAAATGTTGGATTGTATACCTGGATTATTGAGCATGGACTTTGTTGTTTCTAGGAAACATTTCTGCATTGATTTTATTTAGGCTTCTTGAAAATGAGATTGAATCCATTTCAACAATGATTTCAGGATCTCCAGGTCCCGAACCATCACTCCTCCACTGCTGTGCTCCACAGCTGCTGTGAAGGTTTAGTTCCCACCAAATGTTGAGTTCATCTTTAATTATAGCCTTTACTCTTTGTTCAAGTCTTGACTTTTTCAGAAGGCATGTAGTTTCTCAGGATTCAACTTCGTCTGCATTCCACATTGTTTTTAAAGAAGCTCTTCCAAACGAAGCATGTTGAGGACTTGTTGAACTGCTCAGTCATGAAGCTTACCTTCTCTGAACAGTTTACAATCACTCGGATCTTAGCGTTGGATTGTGGTTAAAATGTTTTCCACCCTTAAAAAGTCTTTTTCTGCTTCCTGTCCCAGATTGATGAGCAACAACAACAGGTTATTTAATGCCTTTTCTTCTTGGCACACTCAAACGCTCATCTGTCCAGAGACCAGCAAACAAAAGAACCTTTGTTTTTTAGAGAAAAACTCAAATTCACTGATGATCAATTGTTTTTCAGAACTTTGGACCTGGTTGTAAATAAAATTATTGCCTTTCCTGCGAAAGTGCAGTGTGAATGCTTGTTGCAGAAGAACTTGCTGAAAAACAGCTGAAATCAGCTAAAATCATGCTGAAATGTAGCTGAAATGGAAGAACAAGCCTAAGTTAGCAGAAGAAAGCAGAAGGAACACATATTTGCTGTATTAGGTTTAAATAAACAGAAATGAGCACAAAATGAGCTAAATTAGCTAAAACAAAAAGGGAAATTAGCTGAAAAGGCAGAAAGAAGCTTAAGCTTAAGTTTACCATAAGGAAATTGAAAGAGCTGAAATGAGCTACAAAAATGTGGAAATAGCTACAAAAGCTAAATTTAGCATAAAAACAGCTGAAATAGCGAACAAAGCTGAAACTAGCAGAAGTAAGCTGAAAGGAGCATAATAAGCTGAAATTGGCAGAAAGGAATTAATTACACTGAAAGTAGCAGAAAATACCACGAAAAACTGGAATTTATTAGAAAACAGCTAAAATTAACTAAAATGCTAAAAATGTAGCTGAAAAAGTAGAACAAACTTAACTAAGCAGAAGAAAACAGAAAGGACACGTTTTCTGAAAGAAGCATAAATGAGCACAAAAAAGTGGAAACTATCTGAAAAAGCTGAAATTAGCAACAAAACAACTAAAAAGTAGCTTAAAATGCAGAAAGAAGGTGAAATTACAAGAATTAAGTAGAGAGAGTACATGTTTGCTGAATTAAGCTGCAGAAAGTTTAAATGAGTGCAACAAATGTGGAAAATGCTAAAATTAGCATAAAACAGCTATATAGTAGCTGAAATAGTAGAAAAAGCTGAAATTTGTTTTAATAAGCTGAAAGGAGCTCAACAAGCTGGAATTAGCAAAAAGTAGTTAGAAGAAGCTCAAAAATATTGTAGTTAGGAGAAAGAAGCTGAAAGGAGCAAAAAAACAGCTAAAAAAACAGCTGAAAGTAGCTGAAGAAAAGTTTACATTTGCACAAGGAAGCTGAAAGAAGCTGAAGCAGAACAAAACGTGAAAGGAGCAGTAAAAGGTTGTAAACAGATCTAAAGATCTGAAGGATGGAAAATGAGCTCAATTCATTTTTTTGTGAGGACAAATGGAAGAAAAGGCTAAATATTTCAAAAAGCTAAAGTTGTGCCAATACCAAAAGTCATAGCAGCATTATCCAGAAAGACCTGAACATTTTGATTAAAGATTTGTTGAAATAGCACAAAAACTGAGGGACACGAATCACGCTGAAAAACATATGAAAGAAAACTGGATCACAATAGAGTGAACGCTTCATAAACATTTACACAGTTAGCGTTAGCATCCAGGTGAAAACGTTAACTCAGGTTTGAGACACTGACTGGATGTTTTTGCACCGTTTTTTGTTGACTAAATATTTAAAGTATACAACTTGTCAGAAGCTGACCTTGAGAAGCAGACAGTGTCAACTACAGATGGGAGAAGGTGCTTCTTTAAAGCCCGTGGGTTGACACAGTGCTTCAGCTGCATGAAGCTGCTGACCTTCACTGCTGGGCATCAGGAGGACTCTGCAGAGGCTGAGCACTTTTTGTTACATATATAGCTCTCTCACCTCCTCTTCCCCTCTCCTCCTTCTGTCTCATAACAATGAAACACCTACATGTGTGCCAGCACCACGAGCTCGCGCTATAAACGTGCTCCGGTCATCTTGATAGCCTTCACACGTCTCTACTTGCAGCAGAATCAAGCAGATGATGGATCAAACGGAGGATTAGACATTCTGTCCCCTCTTCTTTCTCATATTCCCTCTTAATCGCTACAAATTAAGGGATTAAAAGCTTAAATCTTGGCCTGTGTTTGAACAACACGTACAGTAGCTGCTGCTTCCACATGTGCACTTCAGAGCAGCTGAACAGATCTCCCTCCAGCTTCAGCTGCTGCTGATTGTTGGTGTGCAGGACACAGACTAATGATAGACCCTTCTGTTTGTTGCCGTGTTATTTATATTTGATTCTTTGCTTGCTGTGGTGTGCTGTGTTTTTGCATCAGTGTTGCAGCAGGAGGATTTTAATGAAGCGGGGCTCCGTTGGGCCCGTGGGTTGTAAGAGCGCAGTGATCTGATCTGAGGGAAGCAGCTTGGCTTGTGTTGCAGGGCACACTTGGAAGACAGGGAGAGAACAGTTTCCAGCTTTGTTCTGCTTTAGACGCAAGCCAAGAAGCTCATAAGAGTCTGTTTAATTCTTATTTGTCATAAAGTTTGCTTCTTGTCTTCTGTTTTGATCTTTTTCTTCAGAAGTTGAGAAGTCATGAATTGGTCCAGTGACGTAAACCAGGCGGATGAGTGACCAGCTCAGCGCTGCATCCCATCTCCTCCTTTACTCCTCGTTTACCAGCTCTTTGTGTTTTCTCCTGGTTAGGTGTGGTGTCTCTGTCCCAGGCTCTGTGCTCATGTGACGACTACTCCAATTCTCTCTTACATCTGGACTTGAGCAAAAACCCCGGGGTTCTGTCTGGAGAGGATGCCACAGTGAGTGACCTTCATGCGTGTGACTGTTTGAGCGTTTTTCATCTGAAATACAAAGAAAAAGATCCTGACTACTAGCATTAATAAAGCTGGAGTCACAACACCAGCTGGTTTCCTTTACCCTTCACAAAAACATCAATTGCTGTTCTACTCTGCATTTCACACATTTATATATTTCACGTTTGACTGTAATTTAATGGGATTATGTGAGCTACTGTGCATTGTTGTACACGGGATTAATGGAGACTGTCCAGAGAATCTATAGTGACATCCCAACAAAGTTAAGTCAGGCCTGCTGGGCGGTTTCCTTTTGTTGAAATGTTTCATCCTTCATCCAAGAGACTTCTTCAGTCTGAGGAGCTGCAACAAACTCTGCCTTATAAACAGCACCTTCACACAGAGGATCAACCAGTTTGATGGTGCTCATATAGTTTCTGGAGTCCGCCCTGTCCCCCACAACTCATGTGTGGCAATCATGGCCAAATGACTGATGAAGTCTTTTGGATGAAAGATGAAACGTTTCAACAAAAAGAATCCGTCCAGAGGACCTGACTGTACTTTGTTGGATTTTTCTACCTGGATTTCTGAGCATGAATCAGGATGAAGTGACAAACATTTGTCTTAATGTCCCCTGCTCTGATGAATAAAACATCTGTGAAAACACCTGATAAAACCCGCCTGCAGGAGTATTGATCATGTCAGCTCAGGTGTAGGTAACACAGCGTCTGATTTGGCCTAAAGTCCTCAATACTGATTGCATCAGAGCTCCAGAGCTTCTTGTCCTACATGCAGCTGGTGATCTGTAAACTGCAGGACAAACAGCAAAATAATCAACCGGGTCGCCTCCGCAGTATCTTTCAAATAAAACTCAGCAGGTTGAAGGCTTTATTGGTAGCTTTCTTTGGTAGTTCACCGTTTGCTCATTCCATTTAAATCAAATCTATTTTACAGGTTTATCATCACAACAATACAAAAAAAAATACAATCAGTTCCAGGGTTCTACACAAATGGACCTAATAAAAGTGACCAAATCTTCACTAGATCCTTAAATTCTTCTTATCAAACCTTGAGTGAACAATAACACCCAGCAGGCTCCATCCTGTCGTTTTTTTATTGAACTAATAAAAAGCCTAGATATAAAAGATGCATGTAGAAAAACTAAGTCCACCCCAGTGACCAGCAGCTTGTTGAACTGACTTTAGCAGCAATGACTCTCAGCAGGTTTCTGCTGTTTGATTTTATCAGTCTCTCACAGGTTGTGGAGGAATTTTGACCCGCTCTCCTTTACATCACAGCTTTTGTTCATTGAGATTTGAGGATATTTGTTTCTGCACGGCTCTTTTAAAGTCACACCACAACATTTCAATCAGAGTAAGGTCTTATCGTTGACCGGACCACTGCATCACCTTCAAGTTTTTTTTTCAAACGTACTTTTTATTGTGTTGAGCTTCTGTGTTTAGGATCATAGTTCTGTTAGACCCAGCACAGTCCAAACCTCAGCTGTCCAACATGGTCTCATATTTGACTCTAGAGTCCCTTGGTCTACAGAGAAATTCATGATCGACTCCATGACTGAAAGGAGCTCTTGTCCTGTGGCTGCTAAACAAGCCCAAATCATCCCCCTCCACCACCGTGCCTGACACTTGGTATGAAGTGTTTGTGTTGATGTGCTGTTTGGTTTTCACTAAACATGGCACTGTGTATTATTGTCTGTCCAAAAGACGTTGTTCCAGAAGTTTCCCTCAAATGCAACTTTGCAAACATGAGTGGTGTTGACGTTTCTTTTTAGAGAGAAGTTCTCCTCTTAGTAACTCTTCAAAACCAGCTTCAGTTGTTCTGTCTGTCATTAATCTTTGACCCTCTAACCGGGGCTTAATTTGAGCTGGATCCTGTCGGAACAGGATCCGGGAACTCTTATTTTGACAGGATGCGTTCCGGTAACTGTTTGCTTGGATCCAGTAACTCTCAGGCTCACTAATAATAAAGTTATGAACAAATTTTACTGCTTTGAATGAATAAAACTTATATTGTATATGTAAACTGAAAATAATTACATAAACACTAATTTAAAAACATAACAGCCATTTATGAGTGTCTTAATATCAAATCAGAGCTGCCCCTTCAAGTAAGCATTTCCACTTCTACCTTTAAAAAAGCTCCACCCCTAAAAGGTCAGTCATGGGTAATTTAATTAAAAACACAAAAATATAATTAAACAGCACAACTAAATTGCAAATCAGTTTTACAGTTTAAGTGTGTCATTAATGAAATTTTGGGTAATCACGTTACGTATGTCACTTATCAAAACTACGGCGCCAACTTGTCAAAATAACAATGATCAAAATGTTGAAAAGACAATCCAATTAACTTTCATTAAAAAAAAAGTTTTCGCATTGTACAACTAAACAATGGAGAACTGAAGTACATGAAGGCAGTGGCAATGGAGATACTGGAGCAGGTGTGAGGATGTGTGAGAGAAGCGGAGTATGCTCTATTCACACAGGGAGAGCTGTTGGTCAGGTTACTCCTTGTTGCTCTCTAAATAGTTAGTGAATCGTTTACTTACGTTGCTAAATGTAGATGTTTAACAACCTGTTAAAATACACCAGAATGCAGGAAATGACATCTACTTTATTCAAAATTTTCTGGGGGAGGAACCTCAGACACAACCACCAACCTCCACCCCATTTGCGTTTCGGCATTGTTTGGTTTACAAATTAAGAACTGCCTCTAACTGAAGCTTGTAGAGTACAAGACACAGCCTGTGGAGATTTTGCTCTTTCTCCAAGCATTGCACAGTCTGATCTTGGGGTAAATTCGCTGGGAATTGCCTTTAACCATGCCCAGATTGATGCGCAGCAACAGTTGATTCTTTAAGGCCATTCCTCCTGAGTATTGTGTTAACATACATGTATGTTTCAGAGCATCAAGCAGCTAAAAGTCCTGCCTTTAAATGATGATCAGCTAATCAATGCATCTGATCAACAGCACCTGGACGAGCTTTCCCTTTAGGATCCTGTGGAAGCAACATGGATGGATGCAGTTTGAGCCCATGCTTTGTTTTCCATTTTGAGTTTGTTTTTGTTTAAAACTGATTTGGTGGAACGGTTGTGTTTTTGCACACTTGTGGTTAGATTTAAATACTTTGTGACCTCAGTAGAGTTCAGATCATTTTTATTATATCCTGATGTGGAAATCCCCAGAACTGACATGCAGTGACAACCCATGACTCAAAGATCTGGTCCCTCAGTTAGGATCAAATATTGTAGCAACCTGATAAATGCTAACGTTGAAGACACTACGGAATCACAAACTGATTTCATCACTTTGCTTTCTGTTTCAAAATTCAGAAACCCAAAGAACAGGAAGTGTTTTCCCTCTTTTTATCCATCAGGTCCAACATCTGACTTCTGGTGTCATTTTATTTACAGTCACCAACAAGAACCTGAACAGAACCAACAGAGACAACACATCTGAACACAGAACCTGAAAAAAAATCCACCCATTTCTGTCCTAAGATTACCCAGCATGCAACTCACCCAGTCTCTTGTGTTCAAGTACAACATGTAATGTCAATAATTCACACTGAAATTTAGCAGTAGCCCACAAATTAATGGTTTCTGTAAAATGTCATCATGCAATGAAACCAAAACAACTTTAGAATGATCAGAGTCAGAGTCAGAGTCAGAGTTTCTTTATTGTCATTCGCACCTCATGTGGTACATGTGGTGGAGCGAAATTATGTACACAGGGTCCCAGTTACATCCCACAATAAAATGTATAAGAAAAACAGTAATAACATCTAAGATATGAACTAAGAAAAACATCAACTAAATATACACTAAGCACTCATAACATAAAACATTGAACATCATGATCAAAGTGAACCTGCATTTGATGGTCCTAGCTCACACTGTTCTTCCACTTGGGCCACTTCACTTTAAAATCAGAGGCCGAGGAGCTTGAAAGTTCTGTTCAGGAGCTGTTCCTGCAGTTAGACATTCTTAGACCTTCTCTGAAGGTGCTGAAGGCCCTGAGTGTTCTCCACTGGTGTCGTGTGTTTTTACCATGACTGTGTCCATGTTGACATGAGTCAGTCTGTTTCTAATCATTACTGAAAACAACTTCTTGTTTTAAAGGATTTTTATAGCAAGTGCTAACATTTTTCTGCCTAGTTTTGGAGCTCTTTCTTTGTCTATTCATTTTGCCGAGTAACAGATTTCCTCTCTTTGTCTTTTCATGTAGAACCTGTACTTGTTTCTGGCCCAGCCCAACTGCCTGGTCCACTTAGACCTGTCTGGGACGGACTGCACCGTCGACTCGGTTTGTACTCCTTGTCTTTTTTTTCCCCCTGTCCCAGTCTGTCCATTTCTGTCTTCTCTCATCTCCTGGGTGGGAGTCAGGCCGAGACACAGAGACTATCCTGAACGTGAAGAGTCAGAGTTTCTTAACGGTCACTCGCACCACATGCGGTGCATGTGGTAGAATGAGATTGAGTACTCAGAGTCCCAGTTACATCCCACAATAAAATGTAAAAGTAAAAGAGTAATAAGATCTAAGATATGAACTAAGAAAAACATAAACTAAAAATACACTAAGCACTTATAGTATAAAAACAATACACCGAACAGCAGCATGACATGAGTCTGTGTGAGCAGATGAGTATGAATGAACACATCAACATGAAACAGATCAGCAGCAACATGAAACAGATCAGCAGCAACATGAAACAGATCAGCAGCAACATGATGTGTTTTTTTTCACAGTGATTATTCTGGTTAGAGATTCATAAGTCTAACAGCCTCAGGGTAGAAGCTGTTCCTCAGTCTAGTGGTTCTACACTTAATGCTCCTCAACCTCCTTCCTGAAAGGAGCGGGGCAAAAAGTGTGTGTGCTGGGTGAGTGGGGTCCTTCATGATGCAGGTGGTCTTCTTCTTGCATCTGGAGGTGTAGATGTCTGTGATGGTGGAGAGACTGACTCCAACATCTTCTGTGCAGCCTTCACCACTCTCTGCAAAGCTTCTCTTTCTGCAGCTGTGCAGCCTCCATGCCACACATTGATGCTGGAGCACAGGATGCTCTCCACTGCACACCTGTAGAAGGAGGTGAGGACTGAGCTTCACAGTCCAGCTCGTCTCAGCCGCCTGAGGAAGTAGAGTCTCTGATGAGCTTTCTTGATCAGGCTGGTGGTGTTGTTGCTCCAGCTGAGGTTGTCATTCATGTTTACACCCAAGTACTTGTAGCTGGAGACCACTTCCACCGCAGATCTTCCTCAGCACACATTCCTGAGAACCAGTGCTGAGGGTTATGGTGGAGGAGGAGAAGTTGTGGGCCAAGAAGAGGCCGTCATCCAAAACCTCAGCTGACTGCAGAGTCCTTCAGTGAGTTGGAGTGAGAGGGACAGCTCTTAGGAGACACTAATTCAGACAAAGAATTAATTAATAACTAAAGAAATTGCATTTCCTGTGAAATGTGTGAATACTTATTGCTGAAGAACAGTTGAAATTAGCTAAAAACATGCTGAAATTTAGTTGAAACAACAAGCCTATGTTGGTAGAAGAAAGGACATATATTTGCTGAATTAGGTTCAAATAAGCAGACATAACCAAGAAAATTGGGAAATTAGCTAAAAAATAAAGCTGATATTACCAATAACTAAAAATAGCTGAAAAGTAGCTGAAAAGGAAGAATGAAGCTTATCTGCCAGAAGGAAGTAGAAGGAGCTGAAATGAGCTAAAAAAATGTGGCATTAGATGAAAAAAGCTAAATTTAGCAGAAAATAGCTAAATAGTAGCTGAAATAGCAGAAAAAAAGGAAACTAGCATAAAAATGCTGAAAGGAGCATAACAAGCTGAAGTTAGCAGAAAAAGTTAATTAGGTTGAAAGTAGCAAGGAATGAAAAACTTGAATTTATCTGAAAACAGCTAAAATTGGCTAAAATGCTTAAAAATAGTAACTGAAATGTTAGAACAATCTGAAATGAGCAGAAGAAAGAAGAAATAGCACATTTGCTGAAAGAAGCAGAAATGAGCACAAAAAAGTGGAAATTATCTGAAAAAGCTGAAATTAGCAAAAAACAGCTGAAAAGTGGCTAAAAAAAAAAGCTGAAAGAAGCTGAAATTACCAGAAGGAAGAGGAGAGAGCACATTTTTGCTAAATTGGGCTGAGAAAAATTTAAATGATTGCAAAAAATGTGGAATTAGCTGAAACAGTTTAAATTAGCAACAACAAAAAACAGCTATATAGTAACTGAAATTGTAGAAAAAGTTGAAACTTACATGAATAAGCTGAAAGGAGCAAAACAAACTGAAATTAGCAGAAAGAAGTTAGAAGAAGCACAAAAATATTGTAGTTAACAGAAAGAATCAGAAAGGAGCACAAAACAGCTGGAAAAAACAGCTGAAAGTAGCTGAAACGATGTTAAATTTACACAAGGAAGCTGAAAGAAGCTGAACCAGAACAAAGTATAAAAGGAGCAATGGAAGTTTGTAAACAGATCTAAAGATCTGAAAGATGTAAAATGAGCTCAATTCATTTTCTATGAGAAGAAAAAAATGGCAGAAATGGCTAAATATTTCAAAAAGCTAAAGTTGCACCAATACCAAAAGTCATAGCAGGATTGTCCTGAAAGAGCCGAACGTTTTCATTTATGATTTGTTGAAATAGATTCAAAACTGAGGGACAAGAATCACAACGAAAAACCTGTGGAAAAAAACTGATCACAATAGTGTGAATGCTTCACATTCAGACAATTCAGTGAGGAAGAATAAATGAATGTTAGTCGTCTCTGTCAGTTCAGGGAGCGACAGCTGTGGTGTTACTGTGGCTAAAATGATGTCATTTTGTTATCTGGGGCCCACAGCAGGTGTCCTGACAGCTGTGAGGATGGCTTCGACCCCGAGACGACGTTTCTTTTTGTTCACCTCGAGTGTCTTGAGCCATGATGTCTTTGGTGTCTGCTTTTGTTAGACGGTGCAGGATTGTTGAAAAATGATGTGTAGAATGTAGCTGCTTCTGAAATGTCATAGTTATATTGATGATGACATAAATCTCACCAGGAAGCTTTAAGATGAAGTGAATGGATTTATTTTTATTTTTTTTCTTCATTCACTGCAGTGAAACCCTGCCAGTCCAGTCTGGTTTTGTTCTTCCTCACTGTCTCCTCAGTGGGACTCTTGACTTGATGCTGCTCTTTATCCTGTTGCATCACGATGCAGCTTTCTCTTGTCTGGGCTATAACTTACGATTAGCTCAAGATAATTCATTGAAGTTTGATACATGTATGCATCATCAATAGACGGAGTCTCGGACTCTTTTCATCGACCCCGCTCCAATGCCAGGGTCAGATTGCTTTTGCTTTTCAGACCATAAGTTCTTGAGCTTGCTGAAGATGGGAGACTGCGACGAAGTGAAGATTCAATGAGTCTGCTGCTTCCTTAGATAGAGAACTTTACTAATTGGCTTTTTATATAGGTGAATGTTTCTGTTCAGTGCCCTGAGACAACTTCATTGTGAATTGGCACTATATAAACAAACTGAATTGAACTGAACCCTTCAGATTTAATTCTCTGAACTAGATACAATAGACTGTTATCATAAACAACATTTATTGACTTAAATTCTCCACTTTTATTCATTCAGTGGATTTTGTTTGTCAAACCAATAGTTCAAGAAAGTCAGTGTGTGAAAAGCTGATGACACAGAGCAAGTAATCTATTTTTTTACTTCACTCATGAACGTTGCTGCATTACATTATTATGCACGTCTTCAACAAAACACAGCTGTGGATGTTCTCACATTACTGTTCGGTGGAGTTTGCATGCTTTCTCCGTGCTCACCGCGAAGTTGTAACAAGAAAATCAGGCATGGGCTTGGAAGAAACGCTGGACATCTACTGACAAAAGTGTTTGATAATCTGGCAGGGATGTGGCATGGACGGAGCTCTAATATAGAGCGAGGTGATGAGCGTGAGTGTGTTTGCAGTGAAGTGGACGTGACAGGTGGCAGAGAGCAGAGATCATGACAAAATAAGTATTTCACAGGTAGTAATATTAGCTTGAATGCACATGATATATATGTATAATGTGCATAACATAAACTACAGAGGTTGTGTGACAGGTTATTGCACTGGTAGTGAGGAACATTGAGATGAATTATGATGGTAAAGTAGATACATACAGGTCCTTCTCAAAAAATTAGCATATTGTGATAAAGGTCATTATTTTTCATAATGTAATGATAAAAATGAAACTTTCATATATTTCAGATTCATTGCACACCAACTGAAATATTTCAGGTCTTTAATTGTTTTAATACTGATGATTATGGCATACAGCTCATGAAAACCCAAAATGCCTGTCCCAAAAAATTAGCATATCATGAAAAGGTTCTCTAAACAAGCTATTAACCTAACCATCTGAATCAACGACGTAACTCTAAACACCTGCAAAAGATTCCTGAGGCTTTTAAAAACTCTCAGCCTTGTTCATTACTCAAAACCACAATCATGGGTAAGACTGCCGACCTGACTACTGTCCAGAAGGCCATCATTGACTCCTTCAAGCAAGAGGGTAAGACACAGAAAGAAATTGCTGAATGAATAGGCTGTTCCCAGAGTGCTGTATCAAGGCACCTCAGTGGGAAGTCTGTGGGAAGGGAAAAGTGTGGCAGAAAACGCTGCACAACGAGAAGAGGTGACCGGACCCTGAGGAGGATTGTGGAGAAGGGACGATTCCAGACCTTGGGGGACCTGCGGAAGCAATGGACTGAGTCTGGAGTAGAAACATCCAGAGCCACCGTGCACAGGCGTGTGCAGGAAATGGGCTACAGGTGCCGCATTCCCCAGGTCAAGCCACTTTTGAACCAGAAACAGCGGCAGAAGCGCCTGACCTGGGCTACAGAGAAGCAGCACTGGACTGTTGCTCAGTGGTCCAAAGTACTTTTTTCGGATGAAAGCAATTTTTGCATGTCATTCAGAAATCAAGGTGCCAGAGTCTGGAGGAAGACTGGGGAGAAGGAAATGCCAAAATGCCAGAAGTCCAGTGTGAAGCACCCACAGTCAGTGATGGTCTGGGGTGCCATGTCAGCTGCTGGTGTTGGTCCACTGTGTTTTATCAAGGGCAGGGTCAATGCAGCTAGCTATCAGGAGATTTTGGAGCACTTCATGCTTCCATCTGCTGAAAAGCTTTATGGAGATGAAGGTTTCATTTTTCAGCACGACCTGGCACCTGCTCACAGTGCCAAAACCACTGGTAAATGGTTTACTGACCATGGTATTACTGTGCTCAATTGGCCTGCCAACTCTCCTGACCTGAACCCCATAGAGAACCTGTGGGATATTGTGAAGAGAAAGTTGAGAGACGCAAGACCCAACACTCTGGATGAGCTTAAGGCCGCTATCGAAGCATCCTGGGCCTCCATAACACCTCAGCAGTGCCACAGGCTGATTGCCTCCATGCCACGCCGCATTGAAGCAGTCATTCATGCAAAAGGATTCCCGACCAAGTATTGAGTGCATAACTGAACATGATTATTTGAAGGTTGGTGTTTTTTGTATTAAAAACACTTGTCTTTCATTGGTGGGATGAAATATGCAAATTATTTGGGACAGGCATTTTGGGTTTTCATGAGCTGTATGCCATAATCATCAGTATTAAAACAATTAAAGACCTGAAATATTTCAGTTGGTGTGCAATGAATCTGAAATATATGAAAGTTTCATTTTTATCATTACATTATGGAAAATAATGACCTTTATCACAATATGCTAATTTTTTGAGAAGGACCTGTACGTGATACAGCCACATAGTGCAGCAGCAACAAACATATTAGTTGTCACAGATGTGGCTTGGTGTAATGTTATTTATCAGCAGTTCAGTAATCTGACAGTTTATGGATAATAACTGTCTTTGAGTCTTTTCGTGCGCCATGGTGTACTAATCGTCTGCCTGAGGGTAGTAGATGGAAGAGTCCTTGTGCTGGGTGGGTGTGGTCCTTAATGATGCTGCGTGGTTTAAGCAGACATTGACTGTGGTAGGTGTCCTGCATGGTGTGGAGACTGCCACCAGTGATGTCCTCTGCTGTTTGCACCACCCTCTGTAGAGCTTTCCAGCTCTGACTGGTGCAGTTCCCATATCACCCTCAGAGGTGGAAAGAATACTGAAAATTTATACTCAAGTACAAGTACAGTTACACTGCTTAAATTGTACTCAATTTCAAGTAAAAGTACTGGTATTATTAAAAATACTTAAGTAAAAGTACAAAGTACTCTTTTCAAATACTACTCAGAGTATTAATTACTTTTTAACCAGTTGATGTTTTATTGTGTTGTCAATAGAAGTCATTCAGTTTGATTTACTGTATATCATAACTACATTCAAAGATCATTTCTCAGATGCAGAAGCTTCGTTTTATTTTAGAACCAGTTAAACTGATGGCAGTGACAATATCTAAGATCTTTGTATACTTAGCCAAACTAATAACCCACACATACAAACAATAAAACAGCAATATCATACAGGTAGCTGTAAAATTACATACTTGAAAGAAATACTCATAAAAGTACAAGTACCCAAAAAAATCTACTTAATTACAGTAATGTGAGTATTAGTAATTGGTTACCTCCACGCCTGCCACCCTGTGATGCAGCCTGTCAGCAGGCTCTCCATGGTGCACCTATAAAAGTTGGTGAGGATGCCGGAGTTCGTACCAAACTAAAACTAAGTTTGGAGACAAGTGATAACGTGTCACATTTTGTTACATTTTCATTTAAAATGTGCAGTGCATTGTTCTTCCTTGTGGAGTTAAACGGTACGTACTTTGTATTTCTGATTTTTCAAAACGATCAGTTTTGTTCAACAGATTTTATTTAATTTTTTACAGATTTCCGATGCAGCAGCCACTCTCCTTTTTCATTCCTTCACAATGCATTCCTTTATCCCGGGAATATTTAGAGCACAGATGTCAAAAATGAAAGTGACACTGGAATGATTGCTGTCAGCAGGATTCTTTTTAAGTTTGTTTTCTGGTGACTTGGGATGCTTTAAATAGAAACGATGTTAGCAGCCTGTTTTAGGAGTTTTTCTCTGTTAAGTCTTTTTAATGCTGCTAATGTTCTTGTTTGAAACAGATTCTTCTCTTCCTAATGAGCTTTCAGCTTTTACTTAGAAATTGTCTGTGTAGCTCTTTAGCACTTTCCAGTTTTCCATAATTTATGTGATATTTTTCTCCTCATTGTAGCAGTTTAAAGACTGATTTGGAGAAAAAAATGGAGCAGAAATCTGTTTTATGGAGAAAGAGTCCACACTAAGTCTTTGTGATGATCACACATTGTCAGGAAAAAATGCATCAAGTAGTTTGACCTCCTGCAAGGAACAAGACGCTGCTTAAAACTGACAGATTATTAAAATGTTATCATTAAGCATTAAGGGTCAATTCTTTCTTTTAGCTAAATGCCTTATGAACTTCTGAACCAATTTTAATGAAACTTTCATGAAACAGTTTCTGCTCAGCTAGTTATTTTATGAATTATGTACAACACATACTCTATTGTGCTATTCTTTGTGCAAAATCTTTGAATATCACTTGTTTTGTCTTCCGGGGGGGGTCAGCTACACATTTATTTATCATCCACATTTTAATTTATTTTTCTGCAGTCAATGAACAGGATTTTTTCTGACAAAGCCTAAAAATTCTTTTACTTTTACAAATACTCTCATAACCTCACAGTAACCTTACGACACGCTCGTGTTCCTGAGGGCAAAATCAAAAATCACCAAAATAAATGTTTGTCCATCTTTAAAAAATACTGAATATAAAGGCCTTTAAAGAGTTAAAATAATTTTTATAAAAATTATTGAAATGTGATTTGTTTTTTATTTCAGGCTAAGACAGCTCTAAAAAAACTGACTTGAAGAGATTAATTAAAAAATGTATTTTAAAACAGTTATCTATCATGTTTATGAGGCAAAACCCAGAGAGGACCAGACTGAGGGAAAACAGACCCAAACGTTAATATAATAACAGTGCTTTATCTACAGTGATGAATATTTAACAGTATCATTTACAAGGGAACCTGGGAACCTGAGGAAAGTGGAAATAGAGTCCAAGATAATGGAAGAGTGTTTGGTTAATCTCAGGTTGTTCAGCTCTTACTGGGAGGTGGAGATCTCGACACATTGAGAAGAGGGTAGTTCCAGGTAGAGGTAAGTAGCAGGGCTGGTGGTGGAATGGAGGCTGAGCAGCTGAAGGTAAGTATAGTTCTTTTGCAGGCGTGAGGAAGTAGACGAGGGATCTAGGGTTGGAGACTCAGGAGGCAGGCACTAGGAGCACAAGGAGAACTTCAAGTTCAAGAATCTTTATTATCCCCAAGGGAAAATTTGTTTTGTAGTAGATTAGTATCCACATAACACTACTTTAGTTTCACAGTCAGTAGGACATAAAACATCCATACTATATGAGACATTCAGACAGTAAAAAGAGAAAAAAGTTAAGTATTAATCTTTAAGTTCAAGAACCAAGAGAAGTCACATAGCTACTACCAACAGGTATGTAATGCTCCAGCAGAAGGGAGCTCTCCTGCAGTACTTTATACTCCTGGAGCTTGTTAGGACAATGACACACAGCTGCTGCTCATTGGTACTGCCCAGGAACCAGGAACCCGAGGAAAAAGCTGAAACCGTACATTACCTCTACTACATAACCCTACTACCATACATAGGCTCCCCCCGCCCTACGTTGGGGTGGGGGTGGAGGGCAGAGGCTAGAGAGGGTGAACCTGTGATCGGATGGTCGAAGGTCAACCCCGGTTCAACTCCCCAGACCGACAACATCAAAATGTGGGTGGAAAAAGTGAAACACCCACACCTGCCTCCACCCTCATTTGCTCACCCTGGGCCCATGAGCGAGGCCCTTAACTCCACCCCCCAGGCACCTTAGATGGCAGCCCACTGCTTCACATGTGCAATGAGAAAAATGCAGAGAATTAATTTCCCCATTGGGGATTAATAGAGCACAAAACAAACAAAACAAAAAAACAAGTTGTTTGATTTCCCCAAAAGAACATTAACTGGCAGCACGGTGGTGCAGTAGGTAGATCTGCCACCTCTCAGCGAATAGGTCGTCTTGGTTCAAATCCTGGCCGGGGGCCTTTCTGGGCGGGGTTTGCATGTTCTCTCCGTGCATGTGTGGGTTTTCACCGGGTACTCCAGTTTCCTCCCTCAAACCAACAACATGCATGTTAGGCTGATTGGTAACTCTAAATTGTCTCTAGGTGTGAGAGAGAGAGAGTGAATGGTCGTTTGTCTCATTTGTCTCTATGTGTCTCTGTGATGGACTGGAGACCTGTCCAGGTGTTCCTCACCTGTCATAAAGGTAAAGGGCAGTAAATTAAATTAAAACTTCTGGACTCGACCTGGGTTATTTGTTGGCAGTAAATCTCATGACAAAGGACAGGTATGAATGGACCTTTCAGGAAGTCATTGTTGGATGTGCATGTGCAACAGATTAACTCAAGGATTAAATCCAGTTCAGCAGAGAAGCAGCTATAACTCAGTCAGTTTTACAGATAATGACATCAAATGTGATGTGGTAGTAGCTGAGTCATTGCCAGCACACACTTCCCTGACATCTTGTGATATTGCATGATATTGCAAATTATGGGATTATCAAGGTTTGGCCAAACAGATCCAACTCCAGTCTAAAACTCTGTCAGGAAAAATCGACGGATGATATGCATTCCTTCAAAGAATGCTAGTCCTTTCATTTAAAAATGCCCACACTTTAATAATCCCTAAAGCTTTTCAAAGTTGGCCATATCCCCAGTGGAGGACAGGATTAATGGATTTACCACAGATTGATGGTAGATGTCCCATTGATCGTATAAACTGTATGTGGCATAGCATACTTAATTTAAGATTTTGTGGGGCTTTTGCCCCATTTGTAAAGTGAAACTTGACATTTGATGAATATGCAGGATAACACACTGAAGAACAGTAAGTAATTAATATTTTTTTCCTGCTCGGCTTGACTTTGATTCAGTGCAGTACAATTACACCTCTTATTGCCCATTTGGTCCCACTGTCGGGAATTAGCAGACGTATCTGACAGATGAGCACTTTCCGTACACACTTTGACAGATTGGAAGGAGCCTGCAGGCATTAACCCTTCAACAGGCAGGAGGACGGAAATAATTAGTGAAAAGAATCGGTGGTTTGACTCCAACCGTCTGACCCTGTGTCCTTCATTTAAACAGCTGCTGAGAAGGCTTTGTAGAGACACGAAGCCTTCCAGTGCTCTGAGATTACTGAAGAGAAGTTATACGTCAAACTTTCATTTGAACTTTGCTTAGAACGATGGAAAAGCTGTCCTGATTCATCATCCAGTGATCTTCATCAAAAAGGACCCAAAGCCTTGCTGAGATTTTAATTTTGTTTGTTTTAATCTACATTATCAAACTGCACCAACTGCAGAAATCAGGTCCCATTGAAAATGCATCAACAGAAAAAGCTAAATTAATCTTCTAATCCAGAATGTGACACGTTCATTACTTGTTGTTTCATTGAACTTTGGTTAACTGTTCTTGTTGTCTTTGTGCTTTAACAGCATTTTAATGTTGCAGCTGTTTTACTTGGTTCACTGGTGATGTTTAAGTGACGGGGGAGTGGTGGTGCAGAGGCTTGAGAATGCGGGCCTGTGATCAGAAAGTCGCTGGTTCAACTCCCCAGACTGTGTTGGAAAAGGTGAAGCACCCACACCTGCCTCCACCCTCGTTTGCCCCACTCTGGGCCCTTGAGCAAGGCCCTTAACAGCCACCATCTGCTCCCTCGGGCACCCTAGATAGCAGCTCTCTGCTCCACGCAGTGGACTGTGGCAACTCGTTGACCTGTGGTTGCGTCAGGAAGGACATCCGGTGTAAAAACAATCGCCAGTTACTTTGACAAATGACTGCATTGGACCATTGGCTCCTCTGACGCTTTGTCTCCTTCAGACACAGCTTACGTTGCTTTTAAGTCAATTTTTCATTCAACCTTTTATTTCTACAGGTTAGTGTCATTGAGTCACGAGGACTCATTTTCAAGGGAGACCTGTTTTAGACAAAGAACACAGATGAAGTACAAACAATAGACAGCCATGAAAAGCATGTACTGTACTGTAAAATGAAAAGTAAATAAAAGTAGTGACATAAAACAAAATAAAATCAAGCTACATTATGAAGCAGGAAAAATACTAAAAACAGGAACATGTCTGCATTGGTTTTTGTATTAAACCTAAAAATTATTTAAAATCCCTTAGAGAGGTCAAGGTCGAGAGCTTCAGATCTTTTTGTAAGATATTCCAGGAAACAGGAGCGGAGTAGGAGAAGGCCCTTTAGCCAAGTTCAGACTGCACTGAGGGAACACTGCAGGTAATTATGTCTTGAGAGCGCACGCTGTAGCTGCACTGCAAATCACTACATCCTGGCTTCTTTAGATAGAGAACTTTACTAAGTGGCTTTTCTAAGTATGTGAATGTTTCTGTTCAGTTCCCTGAGACAACTTTGTCTCAGGGAACTGAAGATATAATACGCTTTTTTCTTCTTTCTGCTGCCTTTCATTTTAAATCTCTTGTATTTTTTTATATAGTTTATGGAATTGTTTTTTTTTTTAAACGAATAAACTTTATACCATACCATACTTTGTTGTGAATTGGTGCTATATAAATAAACTGAATTGAATCATCAGGGTTTGCTTCTGTTGATTGGACTTGAACCACCTCTCACTGCCTCTGTGAGTTTGTTGTGTGTTGTTTAATTGTAGCTTTTGAATGTGTGTTAAAATATAAACTAAGATCAAGCTGTGCATCAAGACTGTAATATCATATGAATAAACGTGCAGGGTTCACCTCAACCTCACGTTTTCTTTTAACAGTTCCTGCACGCGCTGAGCTGTACATGAGAATCTCCTGCTTTCATTTCCTGAATCAGGCAGCGAATAACAAATTAACGTGCAGCGATTGTGGAAACTCTAAAGTTTGAATGTTTTTATGAAGTTCTGTGAATGAAAAGATCTTTTCATCTGAACATCCTTTCACAGAAAAGTTTAAATGAATGTCGGAAATCAAAAGTAAACACTTTGGTTCTTACTCTTCCGGAGTTCTGACCGAGTTAAAGTTTCTTATTCTAACTGTCTGCAGAAACTAAATTTATCTCATGGTTTGAATTTTACATCAAGTTATGTTTGTATGTTGAAGAGGCTTCAACCACAGAAGAAAGCCTGTTTCATCTTGGTCTGCTTGAACGTGTGTTTTAAGAACCTCCGTTCCTCACCGGGCTCCCGCTGCAGCAGCCTTCATGTTTCTCTCGTGTTTTTCTTGCAGTTGTTTGGGGCGTTGCTGCGAGGCTGCTGTGCTGACCTCTCCTACCTGAACCTGTCCAAGAACTCCTTCTCTCACAGGTGGGCCTTCACCTCAGTGTTGCCCTCTTTTAATACAAAAAATAAACGCTTTCTGGAGCACGTCCAGCCTGCAGGCAGAGGGGAGTGATTAGCATCATTAGCTTGTGTAAATTTGACTCTAGCTTAGTGTTTTCCTCTGGACTGCTCTGAAAGAATGAGAATATTTTCTGCTTCACGTCCCTCATTTGTTCTGCCTCCCTGCATGTGTGTGTCAGTGTGTGTGTGTGCAGAATGTGTTGCTCCATGCACATATAACTCTGTCTGCTAACAAGTTTTCACTCTGTCATTGCTTGTTTGCATGCCCACGACTTTTCCTTTCTTTCTCTTTTATCTGTGTGTGTGTGTTTGTTGGCTCAGTGTGTGTGTGTTGTTGTTTACCTAGCTGGAAGGCAAGTGTGGTTCTGGCTCTCATCATGTCGTGTCCCGCAGGAGCCTGGGAGCCCCCCTGCTCGGCATATTACATTACAGAATTACAGAGAGCGAGAAGTTGGTAACAAATGAGTCTAATTTTAGGATGAGGATTATTGTTGCAGTCCCCAGGTTCCTGTGCCTGTGTTGTTGGACTCGCTCTGTTTGTGTCTTTGATTCATAATTATCCATCTGTTCTCCCTTTACTGCAGGTTGCACAAGCATTCGTTCTATTTTGTTGCATTGCAACCAGAAAAATAATTTAAAAAAATCAGTTTGATTGTAAATAAAAGACTTACTGAAAGGGTTTAATAAAGGTTAATAAAAGGTAAATATTGCTGAAAACATGAAATACTAAAAAGTGATGCATGCATACAGGAGACTCCTGGAGCATGTGGACAAAGGTTTGGGGTCAGTTCAGGTCTAAACGTAACTTTCTGAACATCACGGGCAACACGGTATTCATCCCCACTGTGAAGCACAGTGGTGGCAGCATCATGCTGTGCAGATGTTGTTTTTTTATCTGCAGGCTCTGATAAACTGGTCTAAGTTAAAGGACATGTGAAAATTGAACATATAAAGAAACTGCCAATGCAACGCTGCCGTCAGGACCGGCTCTAGGCAATTTGGCGTCCAACCTAAGATTTTGGACGGCGCCTCCTGCATCATTTTCCAAATTTTACAGCCAATTGACACAGTCACAAAGGAAACTAAAATGATTTTGAAAAATATACTCGATGCTGTGTATTTTCCAACCATTCAAAGTGCATTTGACTAAATTCTTGGGATTAATAAACCACCGTGAAATCAGTATATTCTGAAGGTAGAACTGACCACTTGCCTTTAAGCTGAACTTTATGTGATCTCTAACTTCAAAATTGAATTACTCTCATATATATTTTTAATTGAGCTCCATGAGCATGTACAGTCTAAGTAGTTGAGGAGGAGGGGCAAGCTCAGCAAGTATTATTGTTATCAATAGTAGTAGTGTTTAAAATGCTTTTCAGTTCAGCTAAATTAGATTTTTATACTAGTAAATAATATTTTGTGTTAGTTTTAATACAAGAAAATTACACTTTAAATTTTTTCTTCCCCCTTTTGTAGCGCCTCCTGGATGGATGGCGCCCTTAGCATTTGCATGTACCATGCTTTATGGGACAAACAGTCCAAGCCTGGATCTCAGTCCAACTGGGAATCTCTGATAAGATATCAGGATTGCTGTAGACACGTGGCACTAGTCCAGTTTGAAGGAGCTGGACCAGATCTGGAGACAAAAGAGACCTGCTCATCCTGTCTTCGTATCATTCATCCCCTCTCTCTGCATCCTCCACATGTCATCTGTCTCATCACCTCTTCTCATTTTCCACCTCTTCTCCTTCCTTCTGTTCATAGTTTCTCCCACCTCCTGTCGATCTGCTGGTGCCCGGTCCAGTCAGAATGTGTTGTGGTGACAACATGGAGCCACCTGACAGCTCTACCACTGCTCATGTGTTGCTCATGCTATGTGATGTCATCACTGTATGTTCCCATGCAATGATGAAATTAGTTCTCTGCATTTAACCCATCACACCTGAGATACACCCAGGTGGAGCAGTGGGCAGCTGTGTAAGTGTCCGGGGAGCAATTAGGGATTGGGTGTCTTGCTTAGAGACACCACGACATGTGGGAGTAGCTGGGAGTCGAACCGCAACTTTCTGGTCCCAAGTCGGCTGCCCTACCTCTACACCATATTGGCCCCATCTGGCATCCAAGCCCTGTTCATGCCCTTTAGAGAGACCGTGAACAGTCCGTGCAGATACTGTCACCTTCATGTGCACTAGTGCCTCAGAGTTGCTGATAAAGCTCTGTGGAGAGTGTAATGTGAGCGAGACATCTGCTCTGTTTGTAGCCGTGGAGGCTCGACAGGCTATATGCTAATCATTACAAATGGGCTGAAAAAGGAGCTGGTGTTCCTCACTGGGAGGTTATCTCTGTCATTTGTCTGCCTGATTTTTTACCTCTCAACAACTTTATCTTCCTTTGTCTTTGGACCTTTTTCTTTTTTACAGTCTCTCCTATTTTTATCCACCATAACTTAATTTACTCCACTTTGCTCCAACTTTTTCTGACTCTGGTTTTATTGCTTTATCGTGGTGTCAGTTTAACTTGGATTTATCTGTGCAGGGTGAATACTGGAGGATTCTTAAAGAGATTAAGACATTTTAACGATCCTGTCTTGCCATCTCTGCATGCATGTGCACAGAAAGATGCAGACTTTGCAATTAACAGAAAAACCCAGCGGGTTTGAATCCACCATTAAAGCTGTGGTCAGCGGTTTCCATACACTCACTGTGCGTATGAACGCCATCATGATTTTGGCTTTAAACGGTTTATCTGTTCTTTTTCAGGATGGAACGATTCTACAACACAACTTTAATGGATTTTTAAAACAAGAACTGGGTGCACATGTTTGAATTTACTATTGATTAGTTTTTTCCCCAACCCACACAGTCTAAAATGTACATATAAAGTTAAATACACAAATGCACCCCCACAAATATTTAGCTGAATGTCTTTCAGTATGTTGTGCATCAACTTTAAACTTTCTGAAGCCATCAACAGGCTTCAGGAAAGATTCTGGCTGGATCTTCTTAGTAGAATTCGTTTAACTTGCATTCCTGGCACAGACCTTGTTTTTATGTGCAGTCGATAAATGTCCAGGATGACTGAGGGGGGTACTTTAAGGTCACTCCACAAGCTGGACGTTAGCATGATTTTCCAGTCAGAATCAGAATCAGAATCAAAATAAACTTTATTGGCATTGCACCAAGATACAACGCGAATATGTACGTACAGTCGTCCGAAGATGGGCGGAGTGCACAAAGATGGGCGGAGTGCACGAAGCTGCGGCTAAAATAATCAGCGCGGCCTTCTTATCCTTATTTAGAATAATATTTTGCTTAGATAAGAAAAGGAAAGAAAACATGAGGAGAGACAGTATAAATAAAAGATCTCTCACACCGTGTCCTAGACAGGGCACAATTTGAGGCATCAAAAAAACCTACCACAGCAAAGCAACATAAA
>NC_056506.1:19292452-19309574 GCF_014905685.2 Nematolebias whitei | reverse complement strand
TTTATGTTGCTTTGCTGTGGTAGGTTTTTTTGATGCCTCAAATTGTGTCCTGTCTAGAACACGGTGTGAGAGATCTTTTTTTTATACCGTCTCTCCTCATATTTTCTTTCCTTTTCTTATCCAAGCAAAATATTATTCTAAATAAGAATAAGAAGGCCGCGCTGATTATTTTAGCCGCAGCTTCGTGCACTCCGCCCATCTTCGGACGACTGTACGTACATATTTGCATTGTATCTCGGTGCAATGCCAAAAAAGTTTTTTATTCTGATTCTGATTCTGATTCTGATCTACCACCTCTCAGCGAGAAGTTCGCCTGATCGAATCTCAGCCGGTGGGGGGGGGGGGGCATTCTGGGTGGATGTTCTCTCAGTGCATTCTTTGGTTATCTCCGGGCACTCCGGTTTCTTCCCTCTGACCAAAAACATGCATGTGACTGATTGGTAACTCTAAATTGTCTCTAGGTGTGAGTGAATGGTTTGTCTCGTTTGTCTCTATATGTCCCTGTGATGGACTGGAGACCTGTCCAGGGTGTCCCCCACCTCTTGCACAGTCACTGCTGGACATCGGCACCAGTGACCTGTTACGAATAGGGGTGGATCTGACAAGCACAGACTCAGAAAAAGGTTTTTAAAATGTTTAAAGTTTATTTTTAAAACTGGCGGCATCTGACAGGAGGTTCTGGTACTGGACTGCTCTGGGGGAGACGGACGGATTAGTGGCTGTAAGCAGAGCAGAGTAAACAAGAATAAAGCCACTAACCTGTCTCTGGAACCAGTCCGAGATGTGGGCCAGGTGGGTTCCGGTACCGGTCCGAACCTCAGGAGCCGATAACATGTGCAAGGGCGCACAGAGCAGCAGCGCGCAGCGTGAGCAAAAACAAGCCGTGAGGCTGGATGGTCGAGCTGTGACGCTGAGGGGTTTGGGCAGCAGAACTTTATCCAGAAACAGGCAAGGGTCAAAACCAGAGAAGAATCCAGTCCGGGGGGCAAAAGCGAGAGCGAAAGGTCGTGGGTGAAGCTATGGTCAAGAACGATGATATGAAGAGGGAGCGCTGGATATCTATGGAAATAATCTATAATTATCTGGCACCGACTGAGGAGAAACAGGGAGCTTAAATAGTAGACTGAACAGGTGTTACTCGTGAACGTAGATTGTGGTAGATGGTGGAGGGGGCGTGGCGCAGGGTGACAGGAGCTGAATGAATGAGAGGGGAACTCAAAACTGAAGCAGGAAAAAACGTGAATGATCTAAAAACAAGGGCTGTGGTATAAGGAGCAGAGGCTTAAACAGATGGGGGGGTGGGGGGGGGGCAGCGGGGGCCGCTGAGTGTGACAGTGACCCCTGTTACCCAAAAAGGAAGAAGTGGATAAAGATAATGGATGGATAGATTTCCTACTTAACATTTATTCTTATTACCAGTAGTTGGAGATGATGGGCCTGTGAACGGAAGGTTGTCGGTTCAACTCCCAGTACAGACAACATCAAAATGTGGGTGGGAAATGTGAAACACCCATACCTGTTTCCACCCTCATTTGCACCACTCTGTGCCCTTGAGGAAGGTACTTAACCCCCATCATCTGCTCCCCTGGGCGCCCTGATGGCAGCTCTCTGCTCCACACAGAGGGCTGTGGTAGCTCGGTGGTCTGTGGTTGTGTCAGGAAGGACATCTGGCATAAAAACAATAGCCAAGTCTTCATGGGAGTTAATTTGCTGTGGCGACCCCTGAAGAAGGGAGCAGCCGAAAGAAAAAAAAAAATTCTTATTACTTTTCTTTGGAGCAAACCTTCTAAAAGTGTGTTTCTTGTATGAACTGCAGGTTTTGCATACATCTGAGTTTAAGGACGTGTGTTTGTCCCACTGCTGTTGGCTGTTTGGGTTCAATAAGTATTGAAAACATTAAAGTGATTTCTTCTGGGATTTACTGTGCAACGATTCTCCCTCTTTCACTAAGCTCCTTTTCTTTAACCCTCTGAGAAGTTTCTGAAACATTTAGGTGTGCACATATAAAAGCACGGGATGGGATGATCCGTTCAGGTACTTAGAGAGAGGAGAAGAAGCTGTTGGATTTACGCAGCGATGGATCTTCAGATTTGCTTCCACTCTTTTCTCCTTTCCTTTTACCTAAACTGATAGATCTTTTTTCCATTTATTTATTTATTTTTCTCCTGTTTGTCCTTTAACAGTTTCTTTGATTTTTTTTCTAGTCTTTTTGTCCCCTGTCATGGATGGTCTGTCCATGATGTGCGCATGATAACTTGAAAATAAACAATGAACCAGCTTCCATTTTGCTGTGTGGTGCAGATGTAAGAAAGGTTCCTTTTGAAATTTGGGTTTTCACCAGTGGTGATTTTAGCCTCTTTTGGGGGGTGCTCAAGCACCCCTAAATTTTAACTCAACACCCTTGAAAAATAAATAAACCATCATTAGGATTTTGTAAGGAAGCTCAGTTCTCAAACCTTAGATTCACCAAAATATTTAATACAAGTGGACTAAATGATGATACTCTTAAACGGGCCATTAAAATCTATGATTTATTTATTTTTTTGCACAAGTTGGATTCTTGCCACCTGTCAATCAATCCAGTAGGCACGTCAGCAACTGACCAATAAGCAATCTCAATTTTCCCTGAAGTGAAACGCCCCTTACCTGCAGGAGCTCCACCACCTTTTCCTCGACATTGAAATAGTTTTGCATTGTGAACGCTTTGCGGTCATTGAGATTTCATGAAAAATCATCAGAACAAATGTTTAAACATTGTCAGTGGAGAACATTTAATTCAGACATGTTACCCTGAGTGTTTAGAGAGTGGAATACAGTTTATTCCATCTCCAAAAACTAAACAGTCTGGAAAAATGCAAAAGATGATAAAGGCTGGCTGCCGACCTGATGATCAGCCGATTACAAAAGTTATAAACAGGAAGTACATGTCCTGTATGCAGATAACTGCAGGTAAATCCTCCATTTTCTGTCATTATTACATTGTATACTTAATGGCTAAATTAAAGGTTAACGCTTAAAGCTACCATAATTTCCAGACTATAAGCCTCTACTTTTTTCACATGCTTTGAACACTGCAGCTTATTAATACTGCGGCTAATTTATGGAGGGTAGTTGTGCTTTGTTTTGTGTTATATGTAGATATATGTTGTAACTTCTGGTTGCATAAGTTTAGTCTTTGTTTGCCATGATCCTTTAAGAGTTCTGTTTGTGTCTGAGCTGCTCGTTTACATCCATACCATCTGAACACACCCGAGCTCGTCTGATCTCAGAAGCTAAGCAGGGTCGGGCCTGGTTAGTATTTGTCTGGGAGACCACCTGGGAATACCAGGTGCTGTAAGCATTTGCACTTCTCACCAACCTCATCATGGGGTGCGTTGTTCAAGCCAAGAGCCATTATCAGTACTGGGGACTAAGCACCCCTAAAGGTCAGATCCAGTGCTGTAGTCTACGTGATATGCAAGTATATGGCGTATAACCAGTCAAAATGCTTGGAAATTTCTGTATAACCACTTAAAAGTTCCCAGTGATACGTAACATACATGTTAAACAGCAGTTAAATAAACTCTTCTGTCACATCAGTCTCGTCTCTATGAGGCGCTTCTCTGTTTCTCTGAGCAGGAGCACCCGCTGCAAACACGCCCCCTTTCCTCCTGTGAGGCTCACTGCCATTGGCTGAGCGCCTCCACCGCTCTGCTCTGATTGGTCAGTTATTCAGCTGCTCCTGTGATTGGCTGGGGAAGTAGCAGCGGGAGCAGAAACATTCGCAGCAGCAGTTCCATTATTTTCAGTGCTTAGTCAATATGAAGAGAAATCAAGCTACACTTTTTAAATGTTTTTATAAACCAGCGTTCCCTGAAGTCACAGAGGCATCTTTAGAGAAACGTCTATGGACCAATAAACCTCCCACTTTGACGGCCGAAACCAGCAATAACGAGGCTGATGCCAGCGTTACTCCTGGTAAGTACAAGTGGCTAATAGTTAGCTGAAGTAAGCTGAAGTTAGCTGAAGTTAGTGCAGAAGTGTAAGCAGCTAATAATGAATGTAATTGTGGATGTATGATTAGACGTGGTCCAGCAGTAGATGCTAGTAATACAGGTATTAGGAAAACTTAAATTATACAATTATGATCATTTTATTTACTTGCAGGATGTGCTGTTTGCAGTAGGATAAAGTCAACCGATGTCCTGATAGAGAAGAGGATTTCCATATCTGAGGAGTGGGTCTCCTTTCAGATCCATTCAGGCTCAAATGAGAACAGAGAAACAGCACTGTCTTCACTCCGGAACAAGATTCTGCAGCATGAGATGTCCAGGGCTCATGAAATAGCTCAGGAGCTTACACAAAAGGGTGGTCAAGATGTGCTTGTGGTGAGAGCTCTATCAGACACTGTGCTGGCTGAGACAGATGATGTGTTTAGAACAGCATACTAGACACTGAGTTAGTTCAACCTGTTTATTGTCTATCTAAAAAAGTTAAGTCAGGTCCTCTGGATGGGTTCAAAAATGAAAAAGATTGTAGAAATATTTTGTCTTTCATTCAAAAGACTTTTTCAGTCTGAGGAGCTGAATTAAGCTCAGTCTTATAAATAGCATTTTCTCATAGTGGATCACATGATCAAGTAGGACCATCAGCTCGTCCTTGATCATGTGAACAGCTAGTTCTGGATGTCAACAAACTGTTTGATCCACTTTGAGAAGGTGTTATTAGACTGAGCTTAATGCACCTCCTCAGACTGAAGACTTTAGGATGAAAGACAAAACATTTACAATTAAAAAAAATTTCACCCATCCAAAGGACCTGATTTAACATTTTTAGATTTTTCTATCTGGATTATTGAGAATGCATCCGGATGTTTTTTGTATAATTAATACTTCTGTACTTAATACTTAAATGTTTGCTTTGATACTGTTTTATAAATTCCATGTTCTTTAAGCCATCTGTTGTACAAAGTTTGTTGTATATTTATTGAAATCACTGGAAATTTTGAAATGTTCTATATGCTTAAAAATCTAAATAAATTGAAGATTACATTGTACTAACTGGTGTACTTTGGTTTCTAAGGACAGTATAACCACTACTAAAATATAGAATACACCACTGGTCAGATTCTAAATCACCTCAAAATCTAAGCTAGATTATGGCAAGTACAGCATAATCTTTGGTGGCCAAGGTCGCTACCCCCCCCCCCCCCACACCGTTTCCTCCACTGCACCTGGTGGGGGATAAATTGTCTCCATCCACTCCAGGATCCATCTCTCTGTGCTGCTTCAGATAAGAAAAAACAAAGAATAAAACCTCCCTCTGTTCTTGTCATTGTAACTCCTCACTTGAACATCTTGCACCAAAAACATTTAGTTTTACGTCATTCTTTGTTCACTTCCAGTCCAGAAAAACACTCACCTCCAAAACTTCAAACATTCACTGTTCAAACTCCTCAGAGTCAGGGGACACTGCAGGTCTCGTTTGTCTTTTCCATGTTCTCTCCCCCTCCTCATCCTCACCATCGTGGGTTTCCCTGCAGGGCTCTGTTCCTGGGTTTGTCCAACAACCCTCATATCTCTGATTTACACCTGGACATCAGCAGCTGTGAGGTACGCTCTGCTCAGCTTCACTCATCTGCTTTTCAGATTACATCTCCAAAGTCTCGCATGAAGTTCCTCTCCTCTCTGTCTTCCTCCCACAGCTGAGGTCAGCGGGGGCTGCCGTGATCCAGGAGCTGTTCCCTCGCGTCTCCTGCGTGGGGACTCTGGACATCTCTGAGAACGGTGAGAAATGGTTCTTTCACTCACACCCACTGGGGATGACGCTTAGATCGAGGCCATTTGGACCTCTTCATCTACAACTTGTAACATAAAACACTTCTTTTAAAAGAATACCATCATGAAAAAATTAATGTTAAAGTGAAAAACTCTTAGCAGATTAAAGGACAGATGATGGTTGAGCAGCAGCATCAGATTAACCACAGAGTCCTGGGTGGAGCTGGAGCACTGTAGGACCCAGGAGGTGCTGATGTTGGCAGAATTGGATCATGGCTGACATGGCTCAGACGCCCTGGAGAGTCTGATGACAGTGAGATGGGAGATGTGTGTGTGTGTGTGTGTGTGGGGGGGGGGGGGGGGCAACAAAAGTAAAACACTCATTCTCAAATAGTAATAAATTCAAAATGTCTTATTGGCTCAGAAATTATGCCGAATGTTCTGTGGCTGAGAGCAGTGACGATGGAAACAGAAAGAAAGAGTAGACCTGCAGAGCAGATGAGAAATCTTCTGTTTTACTTGAACTTGTTGTTTAACTCCAAATCAAACAACATTTATGATGCAAAGATGATTCTGGAAGTGCACCCCTAAAACAGGTGAAAACCTAGAACAACATCTATGATACCAAAGTTCATGCTCATTAATCCAGGTATAAATCCAACAATGTTCAATCAGGTCAGTCCTTTGGATGAAGGACAAAACGTCTCAGCAACAAAAGAAACCATCCAGATGACCTGACTGAACATTGTTGGAGCATCCGTGATGTTTCAAACCAGGAATGAGTAATCTGTTAGAATGAGTAATCTGTTAGAATGAGTAATCTGTTAGAATGAGTAATCATAGCCAGATTAATGACGTGGAGTTGGAACAGCTATCCTGCAGACCTGGATGGACAGGGATTAGGTTTTCCCCTCTCTGCTGTAAAACACGAGGCTGCAGCTTGAAAACATGAAACATGGATTTATTTATGAAGCAACAAATGATTTTTATTTAATATTATATTCTCAGCAGCACGGTGGCGCAACTGGTAGAGCTGCTGCCTCTCAGCGAGAAGGTCCTTGGTTCAAACCCCGGTCCAGGGGCCTTTCTGGGTGGAGTTTGCATGTTCTCTCCGTGCATGCGTGGGTTTTCTCCGGGTGCTCCGGTTTCCTCCCACAGACCAAAAACATGCATGTTAGGCTGATTGGTAACTCTAAATTGTCCCTAGGTGTGAGTGAGAGAGTGAATGGTTGTTTGTCTCGTTTGTCTCTATGTGGCCCTGTGATGGACTTGCGACCCGTCCAGGGTGTACCCCGCCCCTCGCACAGTGATTGCTGGACATGGGCACCAGCGACCCCCGTGACCCAAAATGGAATAAACGGGTAAAGATAATGGATGGATGGATGGATGGATTTTATTCTCATCCATCATAACTCCAGCTCAAAAATTACATTTATAGACACGTTTAGGGGGGACTTGAGCTAATTTAATGAATCTAAGAAAATAACTAAAGGAAAAAGTTTTTTTTTATTCCATCCATCCATACATTCATTGTCTTGGCGTAATGGATCATCACGGGGGCAGCAGCTTGAGCAGGGAGGTTCAGACATCTCTTTCCACAGCACCTCTTCCAGCTCTTCTGGGAGGACTCTAAGGTGTTCCCAGACCAACCGAGAGACGTAGTCTCTCCATCGTGTCCTCGGTCTTCCCCAGGGTCTCCTCTTCCCCAGGGTCTCCTCCCAGTCAGACATAAAGCACCTCCCTAGGGAACGTAGATCGACCGGTAAACAGAGAGCTTCACCTTACAGTTCAGCTCTCTCTTCACCACAGTGGACCGGCACAGAGTCCGCAATACTGCAGACACTGCACCAATCCATCTGATCATCTCACGCTCCATTCTTCCCTCACTCGTGACCAAAACCCCGAGATACTTGAAATCCTCCACTTGAGGCAGAACCTCAAGGGGAGTGGTGGTGCAGAGGTTACAGAAGATGGGCCTGTGATCAGAAAGTCGCAGGTTCGACTCCCGGTACCATCAACATCAAAATGCAGGTGAAAAAAGGTGAAAC
This sequence comes from Nematolebias whitei, assembly GCF_014905685.2. Classification (NCBI taxonomy): domain Eukaryota; kingdom Metazoa; phylum Chordata; class Actinopteri; order Cyprinodontiformes; family Rivulidae; genus Nematolebias; species Nematolebias whitei. Next base: position 19,301,770 of record NC_056506.1, on the reverse strand, counting down.
ACCCACACCTGTCTCCACCCTCATTTGTCTCACTCTGGGTCCCTGAACAAGGCCCTTAACACCCACCATCTGCTCCCCAAAACAGGTCTCTCTTGAAAATGAGATCTCATGACTCAATGAGACTACCTGTATAAATAAAGGGTAAATAAAAAAAAGAGGCAGAACCTCTCCTTCGACCTGAAGAGAGCAACTCCCCCTTTTCTGACTGACAACCATGGCCTCAGATTTTCTTCTTATCCTGCATTTATTTAATTTAATTTTATTGTTTTCTTATCCTCCTGTTCTTGTCTTGAATGCAGGGAGATGGACCCTTTTTTTGGAGTACATGCATTGAAGTGGGTCATTTAAATCTTTTGGTACCAGGTCCATGGATGGTGCACTGGGGTGGGGTGTAAAATGAGTAAATAACTAACTTTAGCAGAGATTTTTTCCCCTCATTGGTCTGTGGTTATGTCGTCTAAAATCAGTGTGTGATGTTAAAAAGTAGGAAAGCACATCAGGCTTTACCCCCTACAGGAAACAACAGACGTATAAAGCATGAAGGGATGGTGTTAGATCGTTATTTAAAGTTTTGTTGGATCATTATTTATCAAAAGCAAACCTTTAAGATCATTGTGTGAACGCTGATTCAGCATTAATGTATTATTAGTTTAAAGTGTTCATGATATTATCATAATTTACTAAAATGGTGCCGTTTATTTAAGTTGTGTTTGATATTTGAACCCATTGAGTGCACAGACACAAATTAGGCCAATTGCTTTTGTGGAAAATAAATAATTGTTCTAAACTTAAATAAAAACTCTTAAAAGAAAACCAGAGACATTTCTCTTTTAGCTCAAAACGGAGCGCGAGGTTTATTCTTTCTGCAGAAAGGAGTTGCTGCCTGCGTGGTCAGAACACAGCACACTGGGTTCTTAAAGAGACAGTACATATTATTTATACATGTTTCGTGCGTCACAATAAAATTCTATCATAATGGGGAGGATAAGTTCCTCAGGTTGACACTATACACAAGTTCTTGTTATCAGTACGAGATGATGTTATTCTTCTTGTTGAAGCCGTGTTCTGTAACAAGTCTTCTATCCATGTGACTAGAACATTCTGAAAAACATTGTGGAACTGGTATTTTTTAATTAGATTTGTAACAGTCTTTTTTCATGAGCTAGAACATTCTGAAAAAGAAAAACATTTTGATACGAAAAGCGTAAAGTTCTGTATCTTTGCCTCTTCTGCGGGTGGTGGAATACAAGGACGTTTGCAGGAACAGGACAAAAGTTCACATTTACAAGAGTTTACCAGAGTTCACATACACACACCAACTTTGAAAGTCTGCAGAATGAGCATGGATTAAATAATATTTAAACAATACATGTTAGTTTATTAATTTTTTCACACTTTTTTTTAGTTTTTTTTTTTTTAAATGGTTTTAACCTTTTACCTGCGGGTATAAAATGGCGCTCGTCCTAAATGTCCGTACTTATAAGACTGGACTCCCACAGGAAGTTTTGACCACGTTATGAGCTGCTTAGCTGCTGGAGTCATGTATGAGAGGAGAAGTTGAAAGAAGCTCTGTTTACCTTGAAGCGGCTCCATGCTGGGGCCGAGCTTCGTGCTTTGATCTTCTTGTAATTGGAACAAATCTGTTTTACATCTTTTCTATTTACCTTGCTAACCATTTTCTGAAGAAAAAAAAAGCCAAGCTGGAAAACTAAGTCTATGAGCTGAGTAATTCTCCTGATGCCAGTAGCAGAGGAGCGTCAACACAGCTGCTGTTTTAACGGATCGTCAGGAAGCTGAAGATGAACCTCCTCCATTAAAGCACTTTTCTTTTCCCTCCACCGATGAATGGAGCATCTCAGTCTTGGATGCTGTCGTGCTTTGCCATGGTTACCATGTCCTCCAAGCAACACCCTCCAATTTTTTTTTAGCTGGTTGTAAAAGAGTGAGTGGGCGGGGGGGGGGGGGGGGGTTAGTTGGGAAAACTTTAGGATTCCAGTGGGAGGTGAATTTTTCTTTCTTCCAAAATGGACCGTCATTAAAGAACGAGCTCTGAGAGGCAGAAATGTTCACATTAAATGATGAGTCACTGCTGCTGAACATGTCTGATTTACAGAACTGCTAGAGTTTGATTTAAACAGACCAAATATTTAAGTTCTAATACATTTTAACTAAAGCTTTTCATGGAATGGTTGTGTAGCTGGTGTCTATGCTTCATGTGTGTCCTGCTCAGGTTTAGATGCCGACTTGTTGGCCGTCATCCCGGCGCTGTCCCGGCACCCATCTCTGAAACACCTGATGTTGGGGAAAAACTTCAACATGAAGGGAAGGTAGGGACCGGGCGGGGCGCTTGCAGGGCAGCTGGTGTTGAAGCCGGTGCAGATGATGAATGTTCCTCCTGTTTCTGCCTCCTCAGGGTGCTGGATGAAATCCTGCAGAAACTGGTCTATTTGGTGCAAGAAGAAGAGTGTGTGAGTTGGATTATGTAACATATTGTACACACACACACATGCGCGTATTCTCTGTGGTGTTGTGCACAGACGCACGCCCACGCACGCCTCTCAGATTCTGTTACCGCACAAACGTTTTCTGCACACACTTGTCACCAGGCTGAAGTCTCGTCCTCGTTTCTGCACGTTTCAGCTCCATCTCCCACCTGCCACACTCACAGGGTGCCAACGAGCCCACGGGTCATGGTGTTGTGATTCATTTGGTCGCACTTTATTTGGGGGTCTCCTGAGGGTCTCTCCTTTTCTCTGCTCTGCAGATCCAACCTGACTAATTGTTTCTCAAAGATTTACTGCCGTTAACGGAGCTGCTCATTCACACAGTCGAAGCTTGTGCGCACAAACACAGGCTGGTGATAATTCACTGTAAAGAGACAGTTCAGATCATTCAAACTGGACTTTTGTAGTAAAGTTATGAACAAAAAACATCTTATCTGTTGTACATGCAGTGGGCAAAATAAGTATTGAACACATCACCAGTTGTGACATGAAACTCTCAACAGATGTCGGTAACAAGCCATCCAGTCCAAAGACATCCAACCATAGATATCCGTAAATTAATTTGTAATAATGAGAAATGACAGAGAAAAGGTATCGAACACGCTTACAGAAATGTATTTAACACTTTGTACAAAGGCCTTTGTTGGTGGACCACTTCAAGACACCCCCTGTGTAGAGAAACAGGTTCCATGCATTGCTCAGGTGTGATTTTGGTCCATTCTTCAAATCCTGAAGGTTCTGTGGGCTCCTTCTATGAACTCTGACCTTTAGTTCTTTCCATAGATTTTCTGTTGGATTCAGGTCAGGTGATTGGCTAGCAGCTTTATTTTGTTTCTCTGAAACCAGTTGAGAGTTTCTTTGGCTGTGTTTGGGGTCTTTGTCTCACTGAAATATCCGCCCTCGTTTCATCTTCCTCATTCTGATAGATGTGTTACAACGGGAGCTGGATGCGGGTCCCGGGTCACTGCAGCTAGCTGTTGCTAGCCGTGGGCCTCAGGCCTCCTCTTGGACCCGAGATCCGCCTCCAGCCCACGCTGTTCCCCCACCTCAGACCTCCCTCAGAAGCAGCAACTCACACTATTAATAAATCAAGGAAACGTGAATTCAGTTTTACCAATTGAATTGAGGTCAAGGCAGGAAAAGGTTACAGTTTACAGCGCTGGCCGGCTCCAGTACCCGACGCGAGACCAGAGACCGGAAGGGCCGGATGTCCCACGATATTACAGATTTATAGGGCCTAGACTCCTCCTTCGCAGAAGGGGAGCACAACCTGTCACGTGTATGAGGGGAGTGACTTAGTGGGATCTCAAGGGGTCTTAACTGGTTTAACGTGAAGGAAGAAGTGAGACGGTGCTTCAAAAGCAAAATGAACCCTATTCCTTGACGGATATTGAATCCCTGGGAGATTTTTTAGAGGTGCTGGCCCTGTTTAACCCAGTCAGAACTGGGTCATAATTTCATTATAATCCCGTCTCTGAGCAGATCAAAAAGCCCAGGGTCAGTCTAGATCATTTACTAACAGATGGCAGCAGAGTTTTATCAAGAATGTCACAATTCATTTGTCCATTCATCCTTCCTGACTTTTGTCAGTGCTGTATGTTGGAAAAACAGGTCCGAACCATGATGTTCCTGCCTCCAAACTTCACTGGTGGTTTGGTGTTTTAGGGGTGATATGCAGCGTCTCTTGGCCTCTAAACATTTTGTTTATTATGGCATCCAAAGAGTTCAATACTGGACTCGCACTGTATTTGACAGGCTTGTCTAAATGTTGTTGAGCAAATGTTAAACATGCTTGAACCTGCTTCTTTTTCAGCAGTGGGGTCTTGTGTGGTGAATGTGCACACAGATCATGGAGGCTGAGTGCATTACTTATAGTTTTCTTTGAAACAATTGTACCTGCTGAGTCCAGGTCTTTGTGTAACTCTCCACAGGTGGTCTTTGGCTCTTGGACAACTATTCTGATGATTCTTTTCACTCCTCTGTCTGAAGTCTTGCAAGGAGCACCTGGTTGCAGATGGCTTACTGTTGATGTTTATGATGATGGTTTATGAGACCTCCTCCTCTGTTTGAAGTTGGTGTATCTCATTTGATGTAAACATCTTCCTTCACCTCCCTCTCAAACCATTTGTCCTCTCTGTCCAACATCTGGACCTGCTGGTCCTCAGCAGAGTGTCCCTTATCCTTGAGGTGTAGCTGGACCACTGAGTCTGGTTCTGAAGAGCTGCTCTCTGGTGTTGATCCATCTTTAGTTGAGTTTCTTCAGTATGGAGGTCTGAACGGCAGACACCACACCGCTCAGTCTGGGTTCGGGGGTTCTGTCCTTGGGATGGACCGGACTCTGTCTGAAGGTCCAGTTGGGTTTAAAATGTACCGGGATGTTGTGTTTGGAGTTTCTCAGATCAGTTTTGTGTTGTGTGTTTCCTTGACTGATGAAGCCTTCCGGATCAAAGGCGAAACGTTTCAGCACAAAAAAAAAAAGAAACTGTCCAGATGACCTGACTGAAAAATGTTGGATTTTATACCTGGATTATTGAGCATGGACTTTGTTGATTTCATATGGTGTTATCATGGCTTGGCTTTTTGTGTGTTCAATACTGTTTCCCTGTGTTATTTCTCATTACACAACTTAATTTGTGGACATTTAAGTAATTTTACTTAACCTGTGTGGATTGGATGCCATTAGAAATAATGTGTACTTAAAATATGTTGACATGTTCAACTTATTTCATCAGCTGTAGCTGTTTGAACAAGCTCAGTTTGACAAAATAAAGTTTCATTCTGACTGGACTGTTGAGCTGATGGCTGGTCTGGGTGTGCCCAAGAAATAAAAATGGATTGTTGCCATCTTTAACCCTTTAAGCCTCAAATTTTCTGCCTGGATATTTTTGCTTATTTTAATACTCTGTGTAAATATGTTTGCCCATTTTTCTGTAATAATTTTACAATAATTGGAGCTTTCAAAATCTAACCTTTATTTATAATTCACTGTTAAGTTTAAAATGAAGAAAAACAAAAACGAAAAAACATGTGTTGTAGGCGACACACTCCTAAAAGGATTAAACAACTCCAGGCTCAAAATATTTAAAGATGTTTTAAACCTCTGAGTGTGCTGAAGACATGTAATTTATTGAAATCAGCTCCTTGTCAAGTAAACCATAAAATCAAAGCTGGTGGAAACTAAAGCTCAAAGATATATGAACACATTTGTACTTTAATTTTTCAACCAAGCCTGTTATTAAAAAAACTAACGTGCATATACTGTTAAGACTGTATATGTCGCAAGCTGGTGGTGGTAGAACCCAAAGTGCAGGCAGACACGGGCAAATTCAAAAGGTAAATTACCGTAATTGTTGGGCGTTAGAACGCACCTGTCTCTAAGCCGCACTTATTGAATATAAGAAATCATAATTTTGTACATAAATGAGCCGCTCCAGTTATTGAGCTGCAGGCATCCGCCGTTCATCATCAGGATCTGTGCCCCCAACTTGCTCTGGGTGTGTGCAGCTTTCTTCTTGTAGTACAAGAATCAGCCAGTAAATGGTGTTTCACAGAATGTAGCTTGCTTTCAACACGCTCAGACTGCAAGATCGTCATCAGTATCCATGAAGCTTCGCTGTCTGACCCATGGTTACAACCATTATACTTTCAAAATGAACACAATTACTAACTAAGCATAATCACTGGACAGAACAGTGTCAAACACCCACGTAACTTAAATTATTTACTGGTAAATATTACCAAGAAGTCTCATTGAGGTCATGTGACCGGAAGTCAAATAGTACCGGTAGAACGCGATAAATATTCATTAAATTAGTACCATGATTTTTATATTTAAACACTTTTGGTAATGGCTGCTGTTTTTAAATGTACTTTCTAAATAAATTGGATGTGATTCTCCTCAGCACTGCTCAAATGAGCAGCAGGGAGGAAGGAAGGGGGAACAGCCCCTCCCTCCCATTGTCTCCTCCGCTCTGTTTAATGTTCCTGTTTAAGCTTAAATGAGATACTGGTATTTAAACACATTTACCGTACACAGAAAGATTTTTTTTTTTAAATGTACCAGTCTACTTTAAAAATAAATCTGATGACTTGTCCACTGTTGAGCTCTCATGGACGGAAGGGGAAGACTCCTTCTGTTTTTCTGCTTCGTGTTTGGATGGGACTTTAAAATGAGATCCCGGTATTTAACACAGAAAGATGTCACACAAAGAATTTAAAAACTTTTAATAAATCATGTACCAGATTTGACTGCTTTTGCTTCTCGAATGCCCGACCATCAACATGATGCAACTTACGGGCTTCAAGCTGTTTCCTCCTCGACAGCCGATCGCTTTTACCATGAAAGCTGCGTCATAAGAAATTCTCCGTGTGTTTTCCATTACTGAACAAATTAACAGGTCTGTGCATGAAGCGCAAAATACGATAAACACGGGAACGATCTGAAGAAATTCACGTCTATCTTAGGGGATGGTCCTCGAGAGTACCTCATTGGTCATTCAGGTTAGACTTCTGGTCACATGATGACAGTGGGTGGAGTTATGGTTGGATATTTGAAACCTTGTACACCTGAGGGCATTCCCTGTGTCAAACACCAACACCTGCCCCCATGAGGGAAAGGGTGCTGGGAGCCACGAGCGCCCAGCTCTGTCAAAAGGAAAATGTTAGTGGCAGGAAGCTACCGAGAGACAGCAGGAAGTTCTTCAAAATAAAATATAAAAATTTTGAAAATTATGAAAAAAACAAAAAACAAACAAACAAAAAAAACATAAATAAGAAGCTCCTGCATATAAACCGCAGGGAACAAAGTGTGAGAACAAAGTAGCAGCTTCTACAATGGCAATTACGGCAAATAATAATATTTATTACTAGAAAAACAAGCGCAAAAGTCTGACGTGGCAGCACAACTTACAGTACATTTCCTAGGAGACACGGAGGGAGGACAGAACACAATGCCATACAAGACGAAGAGGAACACAGAGACTTATATACAGACGCTAATGAACCGACAGTGACAAACACCTGGGGAAGGACAATCAAGAACAGGTGGTAGCAGCAGGAGCTGAGATAGACCACAAGGGGGAGACACACTAGGGAACACAAATCCTCACAGTATAATTTATATAAAATATATTTATTCTGGGGCAGCACGGTGGCGCAACTGGTAGAGCTGCTGCCTCTCAGCGAGAAGGTCCCTGGTTCAAACCCCGGTCCAGGGGCCTTTCTGGGTGGAGTTTGCATGTTCTCTCTGTGCATGCGTGGGTTTTCTCCGGGTGCTCCAGTTTCCTCCCACAGACCAAAAACATGCATGTTAGGCTGATTGGTAACTCTAAATTGTCCCTAGGTGTGAGTGTGAGAGTGAATGGTTGTTTGTCTCGTTTGTCTCTATGTGTCCCTGCGATGGACTTGCGACCCGTCCAGGGTGTACGCCGCTCCTCGCACAGTGATTGCTGGACATGGGCACCAGCGACCCCCGTGACCCAAAATGGAATAAACGGGTAAAAGATAATGGATGGATGGATGGATGGATATTTATTCTATAATGTCAGACACAAACTGTATCCTTAAAACATATATTTAACTGTCAGATGGCACCTTGCTGCTCTGAATCAACCAGCACATGGAGGATGTTTGGATTTTATTGAAGCTCATCGTTTTTACAATATTCCGCTGTTTTACTGCATGTTTTCCTAATTTTGTGTAATGAAATATAATAAACGAAGCGTACCTGAAACACAAGTATGAATTTATTGTGTTGCTCGCCTGCAGTGTCACTGCAGAGCATGACATCCTACAATCAGCTAATTTAGTTCATTAGTCTCCAACTCAAACTTTCCTTCATTCGAGTCGTTATTGTTCCCTAAATCATTTGAACTTTTAGTTTAATATTTATTAAAAAGTATTTTCTTGAAATCTTCTAAAGCAATAACTGAAGGTCTTCCTCATGTTCACACGAGATTTATTCTGTGAGCGCAGCGCGTGCTGCTTAAACATTCAGAAGTTTCAGCGCCTCCTCCTCGCCCTGCTCACACCCTGCAGAGCCTGCAGTCCCTCTCTCTGGCTGACTCGAGGCTTCGCCAGCGAGGCACCGTGCTGGTCAACGCCCTGGGATCCAACGCCTGCCTGAGGAAGGTGGACCTGAGCGGCAACCTGCTGGAGGACTCCGGGGCCAAAATGCTTAGCAAAGCTCTGCAGATCAACACCACACTCAGGTCTGTGCCCGTGTGAACGTGAACATGAATCAGTTTGATCAATAATTGAAGGTAGCAGCAGGAGCAGGATTCAAAAATACACGTAAATAAGATCACCCAAACTTTTTATGACTTATACGTCGTTAAAAGAATCAGCAGGAAAAAGAAATGGTGCTTTGGGTGTGCACATGTGAGAGGAAAAGATGCAGATAGAAATGTTTGAGATTAGAAGGATAGAAGTGGAAGTAAAGAGAGAAGTGAAGCAGCAAAGGAGGACAAACTGAAGAAAGGGTTGCGATGGAGGGAAAGAGTGAATATAGACCAGAACAGGGAGGGACAGGAAGACCTCCCAGGGAGAGAGGCTGAAATTTCTAGGGCAGAACGAGTTGGGGGGGAAGAATGAGAGATAAGAGGATGAAGAACAGAGAAGATGAGAAACTGTCTGCATGTATGAAGAGTTGGGCTGTGTTGGGTGCACGTGACGGATGTGTGCTGAGAAAACACGCACTGCATGGATACTGTTGTTGTCATCTAACTCTGATATAAACCATCAGCTCTGTGCAATAACACAGATCCAGACTGTGTGTGTGTGTGTGTGTGTGTTGGAGGTGTGTTAGTTTGTTTGG
>NC_056506.1:19281768-19292052 GCF_014905685.2 Nematolebias whitei | reverse complement strand
CACACACACACACACACACACACACACACACACACACACACACACAGCCTTACAAAAGGCAGATAACCATCTCTCTGAAGTGTTTTCATTTCATGGCATTTCATCAGGCGTGTCTGATGTATGCGCCAGTCAAATGTGTGTGTCTGTGAAGTTTGTACTCGTATCGATGTGTAGAAGTGTCTGTGTGTGTGTGTGTGTGTTTGGGAATTGGACACATCTGTTTATAGAAGCTTTGAGCATTACTTGTTTGTTCTAGTTAACATCAAGATTCTTCCTGTTTATCAATGCAGTGTATTAACTGTATGTTTCCTGCTCTTTACCTCTCTCCAACAAATAGCAACTTTACCCTGCAGTACATGCCCCTGCCCCTTTGTGACATCACTCAGGCATATCGCAGCGCACCAGAGAAGACTGAGCAAGCCTTGGCCAAGGTGAGCGTGGACTTACGCTCTTATACACAAATATGTGTATATATGTATATATAGATATATATATATATATATATATATATATACACAGTAATCTAAGTTCAAGTTCAGTAAACTTTGTCATGACATGTGCCAGGCTGCAATCATTCATCACCTGTTACTCCCAATCTCCCTCCTTAAATAAACTATTTAAATTTAAATCATGTAAAATTTTAAATCAACAATCCATTCAGCATGGATTGTTTATGCAACAAAGAAAGTTATTGCAAATTGTAGAGGAGAGAAGTGCAGCAGGACATCAAAGGGTTAACCTTTCATGAAGCTCTGCAGCACGGAGAAGAAATGTATTTCTTGATCAATTACACTGTAACAGCTGAACATAGAAGTTCTGAAATACTTAAACATACCCTTTGCTGTCCAGATGCACAGATCAACTTTTATATTTTGTGATTATGATGATTTTTACCATGTGACATACGTTGAATTTTAAGTTGGAAGACAAAAGTCAATCGGTGCATCTGGACAGCAAATGGTTAACTCTTCACATTCTTGCAGCAGGAGAAATGTGTGCATGGCAGAAAAGGAGATCAGCTGATCAGCTGCAGGAGGGAGCCTCCCCTTCACTTATGGGCTGCACACATGGTGCAAAATCATTTAAAATAATTTATATTAAGTAAACAACCCATGGCTCATCCATCAATCAGCCAATTTTGTCATGCCCAATCCTTCTTTGAAAACCGCGATAAACAAATTGAAAAATAGCGAGGGATTACTGTATATGTATACATATACATGTGTACTAGATCTGTCATTTCTAACCCGAAACCCAGCCCGGACCAACTTGGATTAGTGCCGGGCCGTTACAATGTGATTAATGGGCGGGCTGGGCCAGTCTTGGGCTTTTAATTAGGTCAGGATCAGCCGTGATCCAATTATATGATGACATGGCCTGCCATACATCCACCAGCTGCACGCAGCCATTTCACCGCAAGCTGACCGGCCTTGAAAGAGGTAAAAAGTTCAGTTAAGCTTCAGATGGGACTGAACTGCCAGGTAGCGATCCATCGCCCAAATGGACGTTCATTCTGCCGCTGCACTCAGCGGACTCACGCGGTTGACGACCCGAACAGGTGAGATCTCAAAGCAGACGCGTGTGTCAGAGCGGTCTGCGTGTCTCAGTAGTTCAGTAGAATGCAGGTAGAAATGGGGTTTAAATGTTTTTTATGGCCATGAAAGTACAAACACCTCTCAGCTCCGAATCTTCTGCCGCGTTTATTCAGCTGCGCGTCCCCGACTGTTAATAACTAATTAAAAATGTTGTTTTTTTCGTGTTCGGACCTGTAATTACTGTTAATTCATCCGGTTGGGTGGGGTTTGGAAATGATGACTGCGGGCTGGGGCCGGGTCGGATCAGATGTTTTAGGCCTGAATGCAACTCTAATGTGTACTGAAGGCACATTTTGGAACTTCTGGTAGTCCAGGTGCTGACACTCAAGTGTCTTATTGGTACCTGATTCTCAGAACCATTGAGGAATCATGTCTCCACGCTCTGTCGCTGTCCTCCAAAAGACAATGCCTGTCCCCACAGAGCGAGCTTTATCAGAAAGTACTTCCAGGCTTTGGGAGTAGAGAAGATGGATTTGTCTGTCTGCAGTGCTTCAACCCTCTTGACCACTTCTTGAATCAGCTTGGGTTAGCTTCAGTCAGCTTTCTTTATTTCCACAGTGACTGACACATCCACAGTGGCTGATTTATGCCACAGGTTGGTTAAACAATGGAGTGCTCTGCCACAACAGAGTGCGACCAAGGTAATAAACAGCACGAGGAGGTACCAGGATGTTGTGGCTGTGTATGGTACTGAGTTTGACAGAGTGTGTTGTGGCTCCTCGGACTGATGAAGTCCTTTGGATGAAAGACGAAACATTTCAACAAAAAGAAACTGTCCAGAGGACCTGACTTAACTTTGTTGGATCGGATAAAAAAGATGCTAAATCAGCTGATGTTGATGAAGCAGCTCAGGTTGGATGGTGAGGGGACCACCGTGCACTTGTCTAATGTGCAACAGCTGGAGCAGCGGGAGATGGTGCTGCTGGTGGCAACATGAAAAAATCAGTGCTGAATGGAATTAATACTTCTATTATTAAATGATTTTGATGATGAATTGTGGACAACCCTGTCCAGATACAGAAAGTTACAATCAGTCCAAATGTTAGTGAAGTGCAGTAACGTCTGGCTCCATCTTTGTAGGACGTGAGGGTGCAGCGATGTTTCCACCTGCTGAGTCGAGAACACTCATCAGTCCTCTGTCTCAGCAGATCTGCTGCTTTTATTATTAACATGCAAATGGACTCGCCTTCTGTCTCCTGAGCTGCACTTTGTAAACACCTGTCTTCTCTTTGTTCTTTTCTCTCTCTCTCCGTTTGTGTGCGTGCGTGCATGTGCGTGTGAGACAGATCCAGCGTGCGCTGCTGAGGAACAACCAGACTCAGCGTTTCTCTCAGAAACAGGCTCTCAGGCTCCACCAGGGCCTTGTCACCAGCACAGCTGAACAGGTGGGTGTGTGTGTGTGGGGGGGGGGGGGGGGGGTGTCGGGATGGGACGGGACGGTGTATGGTCCTCACTCTGCTGGTCTTTTTTTTTTTTTCCTCACTATGTAGTAAATACAAGAATGTGTGTGTGTAAGAGAGAGAGAGTCAATGATTTCTCTTTTCAACAAGAGCTTGTTCTTTAATTTAAATGTGTCGCCGCCTGCAGGTGATGGAGCGTCTGTGTGTGCGGGTGCAGCAGCAGGTCTGCGTCCTGAAAGGTTCTGAGGACGTAGAGGAGGTCCAGACAGCCAGACAGATCCTCAAAGAGGCCAGGAACTCCAGAGCTGTGAGTATCCTCTGTGTGTGTGGAATTACTGCAGCGGCTGCAGAGGCCAGGGATTTGCAGACTGAAGACTTCACAGTTTTAGAAAAGGCTTTTTCTTTTTGTGAAACGTTGCATTATTTAGTAGTAATTTAAAAGTTTTCAGCAGCGTTCCTGTCAATCTTTCAGAATAAATTTAAAACTCAAACCCAGCGCAAACATGCAAACTGAGAAGTTGCTCAACTGTCTTATATTTTGTCACGTCTGATGATGTGTTTTGAATTATTTTTTCACAACTCAAACAGGAAGAATTAAAGCCCGTCTTGTGATGACGATCACAGACATGTTGTGCTCGTGATACATATCTTCAAAATGTTTTGGGTTGAAGGGCGTAACAGGACAAACGTGGCTTACGCTGCGTTCAATTCTCGTTATTTTTGTCCGAGCGTCATTTTGTTTTTGCTGCAGCGTATCTGTGGTTTCACAGGTGGCTATCTAGCAGAGACCCACACTTTGTTTGTTGTTGTTGTTTGTTCCATAAAGAACATCACAACAAGCCACACGTGTAGATTTAACCAACAACATGTCTGCAAATATCTGTACAAAAAGAGCAGAAACTAGTTTATTATATCAGCATCAGCGTACCCAACAGATATCCAACATTTTAAAAACTCAGTGTATGATGTTCCATCGTCCAGTCTGGTTTCATCATGACTCCCTTCGACTCAGCCTGGGTCTGCATGGTCTGGATGGCAGTGTGCTCAAGCACCCCTTTTAACTCAGCACCCCTGAAAATTAAGAAACCATCATTATGATTTTGTAAGGAAACTTATTTCTCAAACCTTAGATTCACCAAAATATTGAATACATTTGGAATAAATGATGACACTTCCTGTGATGGACTAGAGACCTGTCCAGGTGTCCCCCCACCTCTCGCACAGTGACTGCTGGATATGGACACCAGTGACCCCCGTGACCTGAAAAGGAAGAAGCAGGGATGGATGGATGGATGGATGGATGGATGGGTGGGCGGGTGGGTGGATGGATGGATGGATGGATGGATGGATGACACTCTTAAACGGACCAGTAAAATCTATGATTTTTTTTACATGAATCAGATCCTCAACAACTCTTGTCAATCAGTCCAGCAGGCTGGTCAGCAACTGACCAATCAGTGACCTCAGTTATATATAATAATAATAATAATAATAATAATAATAATAATAATAATAATACCTCATGAGCAGCTGAATGCAACAGTTATAAACAGGAAGTACATGTTCACCTGTATGGAGGTAACTGCAGGCAAATCCTCCATTTTCTGTCATAATTACATTGTATGTTTAATGGTTAATTTAAAGGTTAATGCTTAAAGTCAGTTGTATTTTGTTTTGTGTGTTTTATATGTAGATATGTGTTGTAACTTCTGGTTGCATAAGTTTAGTCTTGTTTGTTATGATCATCCATCCATCCATCCATCCATTTTCTTTACCCGCTTGTTCCATTTTGGGTCACGGGGGTCGCTGGTGCCCATGTCCAGCAATCACTGTGCGAGGGGCGGGGGACACCCTGGACAGGTCGCAAGTCCATCACAGGGCCACATAGAGACAAACGAGACAAACAAACATTCACTCTCTCACTCACACCTAGGGACAATTTAGAGTTACCAATCAGCCTAACATGCATGTTTTTGGTATGTGGGAGGAAACCGGAGTACCCGGAGAAAACCCACGCATGCACGGAGAGAACATGCAAACTCCACCCAGAAAGGCCCCTGGACCGGGGTTTGAACCAAGGACCTGCTCGCTGAGAGGCAGCAGCTCTACCGTGCTGCCCTTGTTATGATCAGTTAAAACTAAACTGATGTTGTACAAAGTGTTTATTAGGTTTGTGTGATGTAAAGTGGAGTGCTACGTCTGTAGCATCTTAGCTAGCACGTCTGTATTGCGCACCACTAGCTTAGCGCTACTTCTTGTTGTGCCGTGCTCTCTAAAATAGTTATTGAATCAAGTGTTTACTTATGGAGGGAAACATAGATGTTAAACAACCCGTTAAAATACACCAGAATGTAGGAAATGGTATCCACTTTGTTCAAAATTTTCTGGGGGAGGACCCGCAGACCCCAGTTACACCCCCCCCCCCCACACACACACACACACACACACACACACACACACACTTTGCAAATGCTTCTAATGCCAATGGCCACCGTGTTGTTCAAGCCAAGAACCATAGTCAACAATGGAGGCTAAGTGTTCCTAAATGTCAGATTCTAGAATCGCCCCTGCTGGGTGGGTTTCCTGAGCGAGTGCCACCTCGATGTGGGCAGGATGGTCATTGTACGGCCTCTCAAACCTACTACTGAAGGCAAACACAAGACAACAACAAGCAAATTAATGAAATTAAGTTACAAAACACACATTCTCTGCCTTGGTTTCAAGTGGAGGCCACCTTCCCTCTGCTGTTCGGGACCTTAAGTTTGTTTGTTCTGTCTAAATCCTGTCTTCAGCCAACAACCGAAACACAACAAAATTACATTTCAGTACAGCCCGTCCAAGTAAAACAAACAGACATGGGAAGACGGAGGTGTCTGAGGCCGCGGCCTTGGGAGGCGCTGCCCTTTACGTTTAGATGAGGAAAAGAGAAACATGAGGGGAGGTGTATAAACATCATATCTCACACTGTGTCGTACCTGGGACACAGTGTGAAAGTTGGAAAAAAAACCTCAGTATAGAAACAGCAACATACTGATGACATTATAATACATATGCATGAGGAGGCTGATGAAGGCGGTGAGTTGTCCGTGGACACTGCCAGAAAATTCCATAGTCCTGATAAGAGATGGTGCAGTTTCTATCAGCCGGCTCAGCTCTGACACAGGTCCACAGATGTCCTCGGGAATGGAGCAGGTAGGGGTGGGAGGAGCAAAGCAGGAGGGAAGCAGGAGCTGGAGGGAAAAGCATCCGCCTTCGTCAAGAGCAAGCAGGAAAAAAAAAAAGTGTTTGACATGCTTATTAAAAATAAAAAATTTTAGAATTAAATGAAAATAATCAGTCTTACAATGTTGTAAAAAAAATCCCTCCCTTTATGGTAAGTATTGAAATAATTCATGATCAGAGCAGCAGTTATGTTACAGAAAGTTTAACGTTCTGTGAAGCATCTGTTAAAAACTACAGCTTGTCCTAAAGATTTGAGACTTTTCACCCAACAGGTAAACTGTAGAACTGTAACACTGCCAGGGTTCTGGATTGGATACACTTGAAAGTAAAAATAACAAATATAAATGGAGTCTGTGTGTTTGTTAATGAGCCACACACTAATGAACAGATTAACACAAACAAAAGAAATGTCCTTGTTGTTCTCTGAAAAGAGAGGGAAGAATTCAAAAAGACAAATCTGCTTTTATTTTTGAGGGAAAAACATGTACACACACAGCCACACATCCATCCATCCATCCATCCATCCATCCTCTTTACCTGCTTCTTCCTTTTCAAACAAGTTTTGTTTTCTTTTGTGAGTTGTGAATTTATTTATTTTTAATTGCTGAGTTTAGATCAAGCGTGATAGTTTTATTTCAGATTGCAGTCTGTAAACTTGCGTCGTATTATTAATATTCATTTGTTAATTGATTGTCTTTGGTCCTGCAGGGCCACAGGCAGCTGATGTCTAGCAGTGAACTCATTCATACGTTTCTCTGATCAAAACTGTAATAAACTCAAAGATTAACCTCAATGAAAATGTAACCTTTAATAAATGATGTGTGGTGGTCGTCAAATACCAACATTATTATTCATTTACTATCTAAATGTGATGCACTGACCTTTTGGATGACAATGAGATATTTAATGTTCTGTTGTTTGACAACCTGATGTTTATTTAATGTCAGAGCACGGTGCATAATTATATGTATAGTCATGATGACATGTCCTGTGATGGACTGGAGACCTGTCCAGAGTGTCCCTCGCCCAGTGACTTCTACATAAAGGCATCAGTGACCCCCGTAACCCAAAAAGCAAGAAACGGGTAAAGATGATGGATGGATGGATGGATTAGAAAGTTAATTAAATGTTAAACTCTGATGTTTCTGTCTGAGATCTCATTAAGAAAAGAACTGATGAACAGATGGAGCTCAAACTGAACTCACAAAGTGCTCTGGAGCCAGTGATGATTTCAGCCTCTGTTGTCATGGTGACCGGACTAGGTGAAGAGAGAACGTCCTCTCTGATACCTAAACCTACAACCCCCTGATCGTCAGTGAAACCCCAGCTGTACTACTCTACTTTTTATTCTTCCCTTCTAGTCAGCATTTCTGAAATGTGTACGTTTTAACAACTCACTTTATAAATGGCTAAATGATTCAGTCTTTAAACAAGGTACAGTACAGTAGTCTCTCGCTACTTGGCAGTTTGTTTATCGCAGACTCGCTCTATCACGGTTTTTCAAATAAGATTGGACATGACACACAACTGGCTGACTGATGGCTCGATCGTCATGGAATTTTTATTTAAAATAAATGATTTAAAATTATTTAGCACCTGCTGCACCTTGTGCAGCCCAGAGCTGCAAAAAAAGCTTCCTCTTGCAGCTTTGTGCAGCCACTGCAAGATAAACTTCCTGCTGCAGCTGATCAGCTGTTCTGCGTGCAGAGCTGAAAAGTGAGCGTGGCCAAGAGCGCTTGCAGGCGGCAAAGAACAGAGGAGACAGGGAGCTGAAATCATGACATTCTGTGCTCTTTTAGAGCGTTTAGAGTTTAGAAACATTGTGTAAAATATTGCAAAAGTGTGAGAAGGGTTTAAAATGCCTTTATTTATATATATATATATATATATATATATATATATATATACTAAAATATACAACTTCTTACCACTTGTACTACAATTCCTACTTGGCGGTTTTTCACTTATCGCGGGTCTTCAGGGTACGGATCCCCCACGATAAACGAGGGACTACTGTATTGGAAAAAATTTTAAAAATCTGATATTGTTAAAAAACAAAAAAAAAATCAGTGGATGTGACATCTCGGCATCGGCAGGAAGGATTCGACCTTGGAGAAGGCTAACAAAGCATGGACCTACACAATGTCCATAAAGCTGGCTGTTTGGATTCGCCATCGAGAAGACCAATAAATCAGAGTCTGCCTGCCCAAAACAATTGAGACGCTGTAACATCTTATCAGGACTTTGGAAACTATCTGGAAGTGCTCATGGACAAATCTCAATGTCTTGTCGTCCTTGCATATGTACTGTGTCTCTACGTTGCTTGCTGTGGTAGACTTTTTTGATACCTTAAACCCTGCCCTGTCAAGGACATGGTGTGAGAGATCTTTTTTTATAGCTCTCACCTTATGTTGTCTTTCCCTTTTCTATCTAAGCAATAAGGGCAGTGCTTCTTAGAAGCTGCAGCCCCTGTACACTTCCGTCCATCTTTAGGACGTGTAGATTAACAGATGCGGAGATATATTCATCAATTAAAACGGATTCTTCATTTTTCTGGACTGAATAAAACGTGCATTGAATTTAATGAAATGTAAACGTGAGACGTCATTTATCTTTGACCCATCAAAATGAATGCGGTCATTTATTTTACAGAATCAAAGTTTAACATAAAACATTTACATTAATTTGGCAAAATATGAAAATAACAACATAATTAACAGCTTTACAGGTAGTGAGAAACAATGCGGCGATTGTTTCCACTCTTCAGCAGAACAGCAGACATCAATGAAAACTGTACAATTATGATCAATTATCCACACGGCGGTGGATGAGCACTTTACACAGACATTTCTAAATTATCTGGAAGGATTTCTACTTGAAAGAAGAATTTAAAGATGGAAATGAAGTTTAAAGGGAGTAAAAGATGGTGTGTGAGGGGGAGTGTTGACCAGAACCGACCCTCTCCATTCGAGCCCAGCTTTTCCTCGGTACGCTTGGTAGGAAACTTGACTCATTACCTTTCTGAAGATAAATCAGCAGATATGGAGGTCCAGTTAACGCTACCTGTCCAGCGTCTCCATAGGATGGCTGCGACTCGTCCGAAGTAGTGACGAGATTCCGTCCGACACCAGCTCACCTCAGCAAGTGGACTTCACATGAGTGGAGTCCTTCAGAAGTTCCACTCAGAGGTGGAAGATGTTATAATCTAACTCGAAGAGCCTTATCATGGCTGGACTTCTGTTCTCCCAAACGACTTCACAGAACTGCGAACATCTCAGAACTTCTCCGCGCCGCCGAACTGAGAGAACTAGGAAGTACCGGCATTTTAAAGAGCTCTATTTCCGGTATATTTGAGCGTCCCTGATTGGTCCATATTAACCAGACAGGGGTGTGGTTTGTGACGTAAGAGGTTACTAGAAGTCAGAAAACAGCAAGAATTGTTATGGAACAGATTAAAACTGTTCTCAGAGACAGGGAAAGTTTTGTTTTGGCGAGTTTGGAGAACAGGTGCCAACTTCTCTGTTGACGTCTGAGAGGATGTAAACAAGACAGTTGTACCCATTTAACAGTTGGCTCTTTTTGGCCTTTACTGGTTTTTATCTGATAGACAACTGGAGACAGTTTGTCGGTTATCAGATGGGGTCCAGTCCATCTAGGCATCAGTTTACGGGCGAGAGTTCCGGTCCCGGACTCTCTTCTCCCAGTTTTGGGGGCAAACGTGTAGTACCAGACCCTGTCTCCCACTTGGAGTTCCTCGTGAGAGGCCTTTTGGTCGTAGTACGCTTTGCGTCCGTCAGCTGATTTTTCCAGGTTTTTCTGTGCGAAAGCAAAAGTGTTTTTAAGGTGTTTTTCCAAGTCTTTCATGTATTGTTGTGTAGTGTAGGCTGTTGCCATGGCAGCATCGCCTGGTTGGTACAACAGGTGTAGAGGGAGAGTCATTTGTCGACCCGTCATCATCTCGAAAGGAGAGATGCCAGTCGACGTGTGTGGAGTGGCCCTTATGGCCATGAGGACCAGAGGGAGTTTCACGTCCCAGTCCTTGTGGTTTGCGGCTACGTATTTTTTCA
>NC_056506.1:19257264-19276768 GCF_014905685.2 Nematolebias whitei | reverse complement strand
TTAACTACCAGTGGTAGGTAGTGTTTGGTGGACTCTGACTGCTCCAGCTCACAGAGGAGGCTGTCTTGTTGGGTCAGAGTTTGGACCACTGGGTGGGTCTCTTTGGTTTCACATGATGTCAGAGGAGTACTCACCGGGCTCGTGTCCTCGGCTGAGGAGTCCTGTGCGCCTTCCGCAGTACCTGCTGTTGGGCAGTCTGTGTCACACTCCGGAGGCGTATCTATTGGCAGTGGTTTGCTCACTGTTGTCCACATTGTTTGATCACCGTAATCTATAATCGCGTCGAAGCGATTTATAAAATCCTGGCCAACCAAAAATGGGAATGAGTCAACACGAGACACGTGTACCGGGTGGTACAGTGTCATTTTGCCAATCTGCATGTGAACCATCGCTATAGCTGTCAGGGTTGTTCTCACCTCTGAGAGACCCTGCATTTCTATAGCACATTCAGAGAGAGGTATTATCCTGTTAACACTGGCAGCGGCCGTCCTCAGCTCCTCGAACAGTTTAGCTGACATAATTGTTATGTCTGCCCCACCGTCCAAGAGTGCTTCGTGTGTGAGGACACCTTCGAGTGTTACCGACAGGTACGCCTTTTTGGCGACCCCCCTTCTGATAAAGTTACACAGAAACCTCTTGGGTTTTTTCTGACGCTTCTTCACGCGTTCAGCCTTATCTGTGTAATCTTGGTTTGTCTGAACCGTCAACACAGCAGTAGCTGTTTCTGAGTGTTCAGCTTGCGATGACTCGGTATCGGTTGTGTGTGTGTTTACCCCCCCTTCTTCTGATGAGGGGTTGTTTGAGGCAACAACAGCAATGTCTTGGTGTGTTCCACCGACATCTGTAATGTTGTCATTCGCGCCCTCAGATGTAATAGGGATTACATTACTGCATAGTGCTCCTGGTTGGGTTCCCGTGTCAGTGTGTTTCAAAGTTTCTAACAACCTGCGTATTTTCTCTGTCTCTTCCGAGCTCAGAGGTGTAGGGCCTTGTTTCTGGAACTTTTGTGATTTTTTCGCCTCGGTTCGTTACGGCCAAGGTGGGGGACGGTCAGGTACGTCTTTTGGGGGTTCCCTTACGTACTGCCCCTGATGATATGGATTCCCATATCTTTGCGTCCTACGCTCACCCCTTTTTCGATAATCACTGTCATCCTCTGAAAGAGGAGCTTTTTTGTCCCAGCGTGCACCTTCAGGACGCGGTTTGTTAGTTTGAACAGACTGTTTTCTCTCAACTTTCTTAGGAGGAGGCGGCGAAGCACGCCGTCCTTCCAGTTCAAGAGGGAGGGGTTTAACCTTTACACTAGGAAACACTTCAATGGGCGTCTTAGCATGAGGGCATGCCTCAAACACATTCACAGCACACTGTCTAATCTCACTGATGGATTTTTCTCTGAAATTTGCCATCATTTGTACTGATCGCCTAAAATCAGTGTAGAGATTTTTGCTGAAAACAAACTTAAAACCTTCCTCTTCCTCCATTCCGGTTTCATTTCTGTTACCAAAATAAGCTTGGAAGATTCTTTTGTAATAAACTCTTGGATGTTCAGTTTTACCCTGCGTGACCTTGTCTGCAGCTGGGAAACCAGCAGGTCCCGTGCAGGAGTCGTACTCTCTGATCAAAGCTTCACACAGAAGGTTGTAATCCCTTCTCGTTGCATCAGGTAGACGCTCGATGAAGGTGAACACCTCTCTGTCCGAAGTGAGCCGTATCAGACTGATTTTATCCTCTACCGTAGCATTAGGATAACCTCTCAATCTGAACTCAAGATCTCTGAGATACGCTTTTGTTCCAGATGAACCCATCGGTCCAGGTACAAAGCGTTGTACATATTTTGAGATTTTTTGCAAATCACCCATTGAAGGAGACAGTATCAACGGTCTCTCTTGTGTGGTTGGTGGTGCAAATTGGTGAAGGTCTGCCCCTACCACCCGAGATGGGGGTGGGGATGACGGAATGGTGTTAAAAGTAGGAGGTTCAAGTCGGTGCAGATCCATCCCTATCACCCGAGATGGGGGTGTTACAACGGGGCTAAGAGTAGGAGGTGCAAGTCGGTGCAGACCCGTCCTTATCACCCGAGGTGGGGGTGTTGGAACGGGGCTAAGGGGAGGAGGTGTAACAGCATCTGTCTGGGGTGGTTGTGGCTGACCCGGACCCTGACCTTGTTCGTCCCTGAGTCCCAGACCAGCTCGCCCCACGTCAGAAATCTTGTTTGTTGCTGTGGCTAGATTCTCCTCACAAGCTTTCAGGCGCTCCTGTGATGTCTGACATTCACTTTGTAAACTCAGACATTGTTGGAGAATCATCGCCTTTTCCGCTTTGCAACCCTCCAGCTCCTTTAATGCTTGTTGCAACTGCTGTTGTAGCACTTCGTTGTCTGAACACGCGGCTTGGTACGCACGGTCTCTATCCCTAATCCTCTCCTCATATGATTGAGCCTGTAATGACAGCTCAGTCTTTGAGAGGTCCCTATCAATCTGAAATTGTTCCTTCTCCAATGCAGACGCATTCATCAATCCGTCACACCTCTCCTTTTCAGATTCATATCCTCTGGATAGCATGACATTTTGTGCAACCTGATGGTCCAATTCCGCTTTGAGAAGCAGGGAAATTTTTGCTAACCGTTCATGGCTCGATTTTGTATCCTCTGACACTTTAGCTGCTTTTGCCAACCTCTGCAGTTCTTCATCTCTTTGATTGTCATCAAGGTCTTCTAATTGCCCTAATTGATTACCAATAATTGAATTTGTTAAAATATGTAAAGCCGTTTGGACGGCATCATTGGAGTGCAGGAGGTCAGTGTTTACCTCTTCGTTCGCCATCATCCGTTATTAAAAATTTAAATAGGAGATGTAATTGTTTAGGTGGTAAAATAAAATCAGAAGAGTTTCTCTCTACTGATATATTTACTCTTATTTAGTGATTTAACAATTAAACGTGCATTATCTTTTAGCAAATGAGTAAACTTTATCAACTCTGTGAGTATGTGAAACTGTACCTTTTTTGTTAAAAAGTTTCTACCTTTTATTTTGTACCTTCTCAATGAGGAATTACCAGTGAATAAAGGTTTGTTGGTAAATGCCTGTCTGCATAACTACCTTAATAACTTTTTAAATGCAAGATAACAGTGATTATTCAGTTTTGAGGAACGTTTATTAACTCAAAAATGCCTTACAGAAATAAAAAACGTTTAATTTCACTCAAAATACTTAAAAAGCGAAGTGAAAACCTGTGATCTCAAGTCTCTCCAGAAGATGTCAACATAACCTTACTCATTTTAACTCAGACACTGTTAGTGTTATCCAGTAGGAGTCGCTATGACTTCCTGTGGCATCCGGTCGTTAGCTGTTAGTTTAAAATTAGCATCGGCTAGACTTGGTTAAAACCAACATTTCTGAACGGATTTTTTACTCAAACGTGGCAAAATTTTAGCAATTAGACTTTGAAGAACTTAAGCAGCGTTTCAGAATACAGCTTTTAAGCGCTTTTCCGCTTTAAAAAGCAGATTTTATTCCCTATGAAAAACGAGTTTTCATGTCCGGGTCACGTGACTGAATCCGCCAATGGCAAAGCAGCACGGGGGTGAGAGGAAATGACGTAGGCACGTCATTCACTTCTCAGCAAATCAGAGCGCTTCACAGCAGCTAATCCAACCAATCACGAACCGTTTTTCCAACTAGCATGTTACTGTTAGCCTGAAATAATTCGACAACTTTTCGCCTTGTAAACTGTCAAAATGCACCAATTTCTGTTACAAGTGTCACGAATCAAGCTCTGAGCTGCACGGAGTCAGCGCCCCGGTCTCAAAAACGTCTTTCTAGCTATTTAAACAACTCGTCCGATCTTTCTCAGAACCGAGCCGGAACCAGAACCGCGTCTGGACCGTCTTTAAACAGAATAAAGCGTTTCCACACAAACCCAGCTTTAGTTACACATAACAGGCGTACAATTTCAGCTTTAAAGACATATGACTCACAATTTCAGCTTCAAACATCCCAGCGTAAACATGCAGCGTGTTACCCCAAGCGCGCAGCTTCAGCCGCTGCGTAAACATGCAAACAATCTGCTATTTTCCTCATGCCAACATGAAATATCGATTATTACACGCATACACAGTCCATTTATGAGCACGTTACGGGCCACCAATATGTAGTAACGTACGGACGGGCCACCAATATGTAGATGAACAGATGCGGAGATATATTCATCAATTAAAACGGATTCTTCATTTTTCTGGACTGAATAAAACGTGCATTGAATTTAATGAAATGTAAACGTGAGACGTCATTTATCTTTGACCCATCAAAATGAATGCGGTCATTTATTTTACAGAATCAAAGTTTAACATCAAACATTTACATTAATTTGGCAAAATATGAAAATAACAACATAATTAACAGCTTTACAGGTAGTGAGAAACAATGCGGCGATTGTTTCCACTCTTCAGCAGAACAGCAGACATCAATGAAAACTGTACAATTATGATCAATTATCCACACGGCGGTGGATGAGCACTTTACACAGACATTTCTAAATTATCTGGAAGGATTTCTACTTGAGAGAAGAATTTAAAGATGGAAATGAAGTTTAAAGGGAGTAAAAGATGGTGTGTGAGGGGGAGTGTTGACCAGAACCGACCCTCTCCATTCGAGCCCAGCTTTTCCTCGGTACGCTTGGTAGGAAACTTGACTCATTACCTTTCTGAAGATAAATCAGCAGATATGGAGGTCCAGTTAACGCTACCTGTCCAGCGTCTCCATAGGATGGCTGCGACTCGTCCGAAGTAGTGACGAGATTCCGTCCGACACCAGCTCACCTCAGCAAGTGGACTTCACATGAGTGGAGTCCTTCAGAAGTTCCACTCTGAGGTGGAAGATGTTATAATCCAACTCGAAGAGCCTTATCATGGCTGGACTTCTGTTCTCCCAAACGACTTCACAGAACTGCGAACATCTCAGAACTTCTCCGCGCCGCCGAACTGAGAGAACTAGGAAGTACCGGCATTTTAAAGAGCTCTATTTCCGGTATATTTGAGCGTCCCTGATTGGTCCATATTAACCAGACAGGGGTGTGGTTTGTGACGTAAGAGGTTACTAGAAGTCAGAAAACAGCAAGAATTGTTATGGAACAGATTAAAACTGTTCTCAGACAGGGAAAGTTTTGTTTTGGCGAGTTTGGAGAACAGGTGCCAACTTCTCTGTTGACGTCTGAGAGGATGTAAACAAGACAGTTGTTCCAACACATGTCTGCTTCGACTCCTGACCTTGGAAAACGCACACTTGCTCATTCAAAGACAGAAATCAGAAAATGCATAAAAACTCTGTAACAGGCCTTAACATGAATTCTAACTTTGCATAAGCAACTAAAAATCATTGTTACTGTTTTACAGTTAATAAAATTGATTAGTTCACTGCAACATCTAAAATGGTTGAACTAAAACACTTTGATTATCAAACATTTGTAAAACAGGAATGATAATAGAAAAGAGAGTGTTCTTTCACTTGATTTTCAAGAAAGAAAGTCTCAGGATGGGTGAACCTGTATTTCTGGATTCAAATCAATGAAACGACAGTTTCTGTCCCACAAGGTTCTTAAGGTCAAGGGTTTTGACCTTAGGCTTAGTTTTGACATCAGGTTAAGTTCACTACAGACGACTGCACAGAATGTAATTTTGTGTACTTCACTGTGCAATGCTTATTCTGATCTCCAGATGGTTCATCGGCGAAAAAAATTGTTGACTCATCAAAAGGAGGCACTGATGCAGTTAGGTTATATTGCTTTGCTAATAATTTCCATGCCATGAGCGTGTACAACAGTTCCATGCATCATCACCAATAATTTATGTTCAAAATGTAATTTTCTCGGGCAGCACGGTGGCACAACTGGTAGAGCTGCTGCCTCTCAGCGAGCAGGTCCCTGGTTCAAACCCCGCTCCAGGGGCCTTTCTGGGTGGAGTTTGCATGTTCTCTCCGTGCATGCGTGGGTTTTCTCCGGATGCTCCGGTTTCCTCCCACAGACCAAAAACATGCATGTTAGACTGATTGGTAACTCTAAATTGTCCCTAGGTGTGAGTGAGAGAGTGAATGGTTGTTTGTGTTGTTTGTCTCTGTGTGTCCCTGTGATGGACTTGCGACCCGTCCAGGGTGTACCCCGCCCCTCGCACAGTGATTGCTGGACATGGGCACTAGCGACCCCCGTGACCCAAAATGGAAGAAGCGGGTAAAGAAAATGGATGGATGTAATTTTCTCATCTAATCCAGTCAACTCAAGAAAGGTGTTTGTGAACATCTGCCTTCAAACTGTAACAAAGCAAATAATGAGCTCCTTCTGTTTCCCTCTCTCTTGTTTGAAAAAGTATTTTCTGTAATAATGTAATGATTAGTTTGTTTGCAGGGTTTCTGCTCGGAGTCATGTGTTCATGTTGCTTTGTGTGTCCACCAGCTTTACCCCTCTCTGTGCGAGCTGGCCCATGTGTTGTCCGTGGATGGTCCCGTCAGACAGCGCCTGGACACCCTGGCAGGAGAGCTGGCCAAGGCTGCTGACAAAGAGCTGCAGGTAGGACACTGACAACTGCTGAGTCCACAGAAGATTTATTTCCTATCATTTAAGTCGCCTGTTAATGTGTGTGTTACAGGTGTGCTGACTTCAGAGGAAATGTGGCATTTAATTTCACAGGAAGGAAGCTGTTAGACGTTTATTTCTCTCCTCCATATTAAAATTTACACAAGGATTTAAAAAAAATGAACATATATTGAGAAGGCAACTATAAAATCTTTATGGTTTTGTGGTGTTTATAAACTGATGGGGTTGTAAATTGCGCAATGTGAGTTGTTTATGAAGGCGAACATCATGTGAACTGAATATAGGTGTTACGTTTTGAGCTGAATGAACAGCCGCTCTGCTTTTACAACCTAAGAAGCACAGAACTGCAGTGCAGAAACAAATGGGTGCGTTTGAGAATTGACCAAGTCTGCAGTTCTTAAGATGATGTGAAGCTCAGTGCCCATTCTGTCCTGTCCAGGTGGTGGTGGACTCCATGGTGTCTCTCTGTCGTGAGTTGTGTCCCATGTCCTGCTCAGCTGCAGAGAGACTCAGCCCACCTCTGTCATCCATCTCAGAGCAGGTCTCCATCCCTCGCTCCACCATCCACAGTGCCCTGATGGAGAGAGCAGCTGAAGATATCAACAGAGCGCTTGAGTAAGAAGAACAGAACCAGGTTTAAATGCTCCATCTGGTAAAATTAGTAAGTGAGGTGATGTTTCTTGGTTTTCTTGCTTCAGGGAGGTGAAGCTGTCCGTGGTGTCCTATCTGACTAACTCAATCGTGGATCAGATTCTCCAGGAGCTCTACAACACTCATAAAACCCTGGTACTGGTAATACACCTTTAATGCATGACTTTTTGTAGATTCTAGAAGAAATTGTTTAAATTAGTTTTTAAACTGTTTTCACTTCTAATTTTTTCGGCTTTTCCCTCTTCAGGGGTCACCACAGAGAGTCATCCTCCTCTATCTCACTCTGTCCTCTTCATCCTCTGTCTTCACTCCATCTACCTCCATGTCCTCTCTAACTGCATCCATATATCTCCTCTTGTCTTTTCCAGACAGCTGCATTTCTAACATCCTTCTACCAATACACCCACTGTCCCTCCTCTGGACATGTCCAAACCATCTCAGTCTGGTCTCTCTAACTTTATCTCCCAGTTGTTCAACCTGTGCTGTACCTCTGATGATCTAATTCCTAATCTTATCCATTCTTGTCACTCCTAAGGAGAACCTCAACATCTTCATTTCTGCCACTTCCAGTTATGTCTCCTGTCTTTTTGTCCATGTCTCTGTCTCCAGACCATACAACATAGCTGGTCTCACCACTGTCTTGTAAACTTGTAAACTCCATCCTGCCTAGACGAAGACGAAGACAAAGCTTTTTCCCTACTTACCCACGTCCCAGGAGAAATTTGATAGTCGGCTCGTGTCCGAGGCCAAACGGGGGAGTCAGATTCAGATAAACCACAATTGTTGATTTTTCTTCAGACAGACTGTTTTTCTTGTCAGCCTTGAGTCCTGCTGGAACTTCCTTGGTCCAAAATGTCCAGATTTTATGGGTATTCCTCTCCACTGATACATGTTATGAGCCTCCCCATGACTGATTCCATATGTTGTCGAGTCCTAAAGCCGCAGCTAGGTGGCCTGCGATTCTCACAAATTGTCTTCATCTTACGTTTTCGCTCGTTAATCAGCTGAGTCCTCATAGCACGAACCAAACACAGACTGGGAAGCTTTGTCATGGCCGAAACTGCTGCCGATGTCTTCTTTAAGTTGATAAAACAGAGCCCCACTGATGCCAAATAGCAGAACCCCTGCTATCATAAATCCAAATATATAAACATCTTCAACGTCCTCCTAAGACAAAACTGAGAGACATCAGCTGATCTCTGATGTACCCCACAGTGTGAGTCTCAGCTGGGCAAGAGGGTTCTCCAGGACCCTGTCGTTTTGTTGAAAAGATTTTGTCGATTTATTGAAAGTCGTCAGCTCGTCAGATCCATAATAGTGTTTTTTGTTCGGGAGATGTGTACCAGGAGCTCCGAGACACACAGAGAGCAGAAGCAGGGGGAAAGGGAGAACAGGGGGAGGGAGAGGAGAAGCATCTGTCTTGAACGAGAGCCAGAATAGAACAAAAATATTTCCTCTTCTTTCAAGTGCATACCTCCACCTCTCCAAGTTTTCTTCCACCAGTTCCTTGTTCTCACTAGGGGTTGAACGACTACATCATTTTAAAACTCGACATTAACATAATAAAACTCGAGTAGAACTCGAGTACTTGATGACATCATAGGATCTAAAGATACAAAAATAAATAAATAAATAAAACCACAAAAAAGGTCATTATTTACAAAAAAAAATAAAGACCAACAAAACATTGGGAGCG
This sequence comes from Nematolebias whitei, assembly GCF_014905685.2. Classification (NCBI taxonomy): domain Eukaryota; kingdom Metazoa; phylum Chordata; class Actinopteri; order Cyprinodontiformes; family Rivulidae; genus Nematolebias; species Nematolebias whitei. The sequence goes on along the minus strand of NC_056506.1, from coordinate 19,267,839 downwards.
TGTATTATGCTCCTACCATTTATCATAATGCAAATAAGTCACAGGAAAAACTAAACTATTAGTTATTATTATTATTAAGCTGCAAAAGTGAAGAAACATGCAGCATGTAAAAAACTAAACTAAAATCAGTGGGGGGTCGACCACCTCGCACCACCGCCCGCAGTGGTGTGTATTAAGTTTAGTTTTGGAGATTAATATGTTTATAGATTTAACTTTTTATAGGTTTAGAGATTAATATTTTTTGCTTTTTGTTTGTGAAACAAGGTCAGAAGAAGCTGGTTCTGGTTCGGTCATTGGACCTGGTGTTACAACATATTCTGTGTCCTGCAACAGTGCATGTAACACTGCCCCCTACGGTCATAATATATGGTGGTCACAAAATATGGTGTAACACCGGTTCACAACGTGCTCCAAACAGTCAGGAAGTTGTTTCATTTTCTGTTTCCTTATTGTAGTTGAACCAGAAGATTCATCTTTAGTTAAATATTTTTATACTATTGATGTATTTCTACCTGTTTGTCAAGACTGGGCCTGCTCCGCTCTATCTGTCTGCTTGGAGGAATCTATTTTGTAACCCGTGCCCAGTGTGGATCACGTGACGCAATGACGTAACGGCGACGTAATGACGTCACCACGAATATTCAACGTGAAATTAAAAAACTCGATAGGTGTCCTAGGAATCGATATGTTGATTACTCGAGTAGTCTGTTAAAGCCCTAGTTCTCACCACAGATCACAATATCATCTGCAAACATCATAGTCCACGGGGATTCCTGCCTGACCTCATCTGTTAGTCGGTCCATCACCAGAGCAACAAGAAGGGGCTCAGAGCCGATCCTTGATGCACTCCCACCTCCACCTTGAAGCTATCTGTCACTCCTATAGCACATCTCACCACTGTCCTGCTGTCCTCATACATGTCCTGCTGTCCTCATACATGTCCTGCTGTCCTCATACATGTCCTGCTGTCCTCATACATGTCCTGTACCAGTCTAACATACTTCTCTGCCACTTCAGATTTCCTCATGCAGTACCACACCTCCTCCCTCGGCACTCTGTCAGATGCTTTTTCTAAATCCATAAAGACACAATGGAGTTCTTTCTGACCCTCTCTGTACTTCTCCATCAGCATCCTCAAAGCAAAGATGTCTTTTTCTCAGCATGAAACCATACTGCTGCCCACCAATAATCATCTCTTGTCTAAGTTTTGCTTCCACAACTCTCTCCCAGATCTTCATCATGTGGCTCTTCAACTTAATTCCCCTGTAGTTGCTACATCTCTGTACATCACCCTTGTTCTTAAAAATGGGCACCAGCACACTTCTTCTCCATTCCTCATTCATTTCCTCACCCTCAAATATGCCGTTGAATATTTGAGTCAAAACCCTCACTGCCATCTCTCCAAGACATTTCCAAACCTCCACTGGTATGTCATCAGGTCCTACTGACTTCCCCTTCTTCATTCTTTTCAGAGCTTTCTGGACTTCACCCTCACTAATCTTTTCCACTTCCTAGTCCACAATTTCTACGACCTCTACTCTTCTTTCTCTTTCATTCTCTTCATTCATTCCTTGTGGTCTTCGACTAACAACAGCACAATTTCTGCTTTGTATTCCATCCCCTACCTCCAACGTAACGTCTCATTCTCCACTATGTTTTGCTGCAGTGCCAGTTTGTCCTCTATCATGCCTCACTCTGCTTTACTGATCAAGAAGTTGTCTTTAATTCAAATCCTGACCATGTGATATTAAAGTGACCTCTGCTGTGTTTGGGGACCACGCTGGTTCAAGTGCAGGCTGGCCTCTCATGTGTGTGTGCTTGTTTGTGTTTGTGCGTCAGCTGCGGCAAGTGTCTCAGGCGAAGAGATGGGATGATGTGGGAACAGGCAGACGCACCATCAGACATTCCAGACTAGTTGAGTCTCTGGACTTCCCTGATGAGGATTTTGGTGTCAACCTTGGAATAGTAAGTGACTGAAGCATGGAACATTGTTAACACCACACGTGTCGGTTTGATCATGACACTGGTGCTGGTGAGGTACCACCAAGGGAATGACTGATTATTCAAACACTCTCTTCAGCAGTCAGAGCATGACTGTTCTCTCACAAACAGTTTCTACCTTACCTGTTGCAGACAGTGACGAGTTTGGAGGAATCAGTTTTTACCCTCGTTCCATTAGCAGGTTAACGTCTAGTTTAAATGGGTCCACGTGGATTTCATCTTTCTTCAAACAAGTCTAAATTTAAAAACTTCACAGTGGTTCCTGCCAACACTTTGTTTTAAACCTTTTCATCGCAGTCAATTTCACATGACACAGGTATTTTTTAGCTGCAGCTCTTTAGGTGCCGTCTGAGACTCGGACTGTGTCATATCTGATCAAGAAGGCCTGAAGGTTTAAAACAAATAATGCCTGCATGTCAGTCCAGTTAGAAATTCACAGTTTCTCCATCTGAGATCCTTCAAAGAGCTGTCTACAACAGATAAGATATTGATTGTTCATAGCTCATTTTTAGGTGTTATAAGAAAAATTTCAACAAACTGTTCAAATCAGCTTGAAAATGTCTCAGCTTTTTCAGCTTCATGCAGCATCTCAAACATAATATATATTTTTAATTGTATATGTTTTATCTGTAAAGGACAAAGCAAACAGAGCAGCATGCATTTAAAAAGTTTTTATTTCTGTACAAGTACATGTTTTTTGTTGTTGTTTGTTTATCAAAAGGACACAATGGCCATCAAGAAGCGGAGCTCCAGAACCCGTAGAATCCGTCCGGTCTCCACCAGAATGAGTGAGTTTCTGCTTTAAATTAAAGAAAATATTCAACCGTAGAGTCAGATGACAGCATTTTGTCTTCTTTTACACTAAAATATTATTTACTGTTAATGCACTTTTAAAGACCAACATTCCTGTATGTATTTCACATGTTATACAGTAAAATAAAATAATTTTACAGATGTGTAAGAAAGTGAGACAACGTGCTGCAGGTCCATAGTGACCCTTTTGTCTGATTTCATTTGAAAGGTTTGGGTGATGAGCCCAGTCCCTCTCCAACGCCCTCCGCCCCCTCCCACTCCACCTCCCTCAGCCACTCGGCATCATGGGAATGTCTGTCCACACTGCCAACCAATGGCTCGCCCTTGCGTCACGTGACCCACGTCAGGCCCCGCCCACCACGGCGTCACAGAGCCGTTCACCTTCCTCCTGAGTCTGTGAGTAAACACAGATATTTAACCTTTTTCTGACCTTCAGTGGTCAGACCCCCCCCCACACACACACACATCTGCAGGTTGGTACACATGGACCGTTTGGTTCTGTTCACGATGGAATGATCCAAGCGGACCTAAGTTCTGAACTCATCCCACAGCGTGAAGGTCACAGGCTGCAAACCAAACGTTTCCCTCTTCGCTCTCGGATGCTTTGTGTGAACTCGAGTTATTCATCTGGTGTTCGGAGCCCGAGGCTTGTTCTAAAAATAAGTTTCTTTCAAAGCAGGAAGCTGCCGCATGTTTCTCTGTGATCCAAACAGCACACCACCATCTCCCAGGGGCATCAACAAACTGAGCAGCTTGTTTGTTTAGACTCTTTCTCTAAATGGATGCAAATTGAGTTGGAGCAGCGTGTTAAAACGAGCTTTAACTAACGGACCTTTGTTGGATCCGTCAGTCTGTCATTAATACGTTTAGTCAGCCTTTAGAGATCACTGCTCATGTTTTCTGGTGTGTGTGTGTGTGTGTGTGTGCGTGTGTGTGTGTGCGTGTGTGTGTGTAGCACTACTCTGAGAACGGAGGAGTCAGCATGCTGGAGGACGGACTGCCTGATTTCTACAGCAAGAGAGTTTTACCTGACAGGTAAAGCCCCACGTCACTTTTTATTCTATGTAGCGTGACAAAAACATGTCACCATACTGGAGTCCAACCAGTTTATCAATTAGAATGATTATTACCATTTTAAAAAGAACAATCATCAGTCAGGTCTGAGCATGCTATAGGCCAGTTAACAGTCAGGCACATCAATGGGCTAAATAATTTTTACATGTAACACGACCTATGTGTCAATAAATCAGTGCTTCATGCAACAAAGTTGGTGTTTCATTTGGCACAGACCCCCCACAAGTTGGGCAAGAAATTATGCTTTTATAGAAACCATCATACCTACCAGAGAGTTTCATTTTATAATTCTTGGAGGGGCATTAGAAGGTTTTGAGAGCTCTGCTTCCAGTGACCGTTGCACACTACTGTAAGCATTTGTGTCAAATAAATCAATGTCAAAGTAAATTTCACTTAAAATACTGCTCAAAGTTCTTCTGTTAAAAAAAACACATTTATTAATAATTAGTAATTTTGATAATTATTACCTATAGATAATGAGAAGCCAAACTCAGCGTCTCAGAACATTAGAATATTCCACAGCCAGCTTCTGGTACCTTTATCAGTGTGGGTCGGAGCGGAGTCCTGCTGGAACATGAAACCAGCATCTCCATAAAGCTCATCAGCAGCAGGAAGCATGAAATCTCTAAAATGTCCTGCTAGATGCTGTGTGGACTTCAGAAAACCCAGTGAACCAGAACCAGCAGAGGACATGGACCCAAACCATCACTGACTGTGGAAACTTCACTCTGGACTTCAAGAACGTAGATTCTGGACCTCTCCACTCTTCATCCAGACTCTGGGACCTTGATTTACAACATATTTCATGTGAAAAGAGGACATTGGACCACTGACAGTCCAGTTCTTTGTCCCCGCAGCAGGCAAGACGCTTCTGACGTCTCTGGTTCAGCAGTAGCTGAACTCAAGGAATGAGACATTTGTAGCTCATGTCCAGGAGTTAATCATCTGATCAGACTGTGACACCAGAAGTTTATAATATTCTAATTATCTAAGACACTGAGCTTTGGGTTTTGATTATCTGTAAGGCATAATCATAAAAAAATGACAAGAAATAAAACTCCACCATTCACTTCCACAAAAAACATCAGTGCAATATTTTCTTTAACCTGCACACATTAAAAATACATATTTTTATGTATTGGAGTCTCTCAGACACTGGATGTAAACAAACATAAATGTGCTGCACTGCTCTGGAAATACTCCCTCTGGGTTGGAGGTTAGTCTTCATCTCAAGCGGGGGAGTTCAGAACTGGTAGGATGGAGCAGGAAATGGGGCAACAGACTGGGCCTCGCTTGCAGCTCAGAGGACATTTCTCCGGTCTGCCATGATGAAGGAGCTGACTTCTTAGATACAAACGGCTGAAATGAAAATCCTCCAAACTGCGCCAAGCTCATCGTTACAGATCGATATCTGAGCTTCGTCTTCTGGGAGGAGCTCAGAGCTGCTGATGGTCAGCTGTGGTGCTTCAGATAGAGGGTTGGTGCCACTCAGTAAATCTGATCCCTGCACAGCTGACTTTGTTGTTGCTGCATCACAAACATGATTTCATTCTGAACAATTATCTGTTGGGACATTTTAATTAGCAAGAATGTAGAAATGAGGGACGACCTCCATGACAGTATGTCAAGTTTTCACTTTAGGAAAGAACTATTACACGCTGCTTAGATGTTTGAACCTCGGATATTACAATTTGATTTTAAACATTTATGTTACAGAGATTTTTATAAATTACAGAATTAATAAATTTGCTTTTAAGGTCACCAAACTAAAATTTGGGCTATAAATAAGATTGCAACATGCTTTGTGTTGTTCAGGGGTGCCCCAATATGTCGATTGTGATCTACCGGTCACTCTCAAAGGTATTATGGGTAGATCGCATGGCCTTAAAAAAAATAGACGTCAGCCTCTCATCCAGCTATTAAATGTGTCACTTGGTTGACAGACTGTATCAGCGGCCAGTCTGAGGCCCCATTTACACAACGTGAAACGTTCGGCTGTTCATTTCCACAACAACAGCCTGAATCCAGGTCTCATGGTGGAGATTCATTCATTCATTCAACCTTTATTTATACAGGTAAGTCTCACTGAGCCTCGAGCACTTATTTATGAGATTTTCGGGGGGAACCCCCTATGGAGGTGTGAAATGCTCCAAGTATGAAGTGACACAAGCGCACTCCAGGCAGCTGCAGTCCAAAGTTTTTCTGCTCTAACAACTATTGACCGTATTCTGTACCACAGACTGTATCCAGGGGAGGCCACACCTAGTCTGTATGGTTTACCTAAAATCCACAAACAAGGTGTACCTTTAAGACCAATCGTTAGCACGATTAACTCTGTCACTTACAATGTTTCCAAATATCTGGCGTCTGTACTCATCCCTTTAGTTGGCAGCTCAGAACACCACATACCACCATGGACTTTGTGGACAAGGTGAGGGATGTCATCATGGAGACTGATGAAACAATGGTCTCTTTTGATGTCACATCACTCTTTACGTGCATTCCTGTTGATGATGCAGTAGAGGTGGTCGGTTTAAAATTAAAATCAGACACCACTCTGAGCAGCAGGACCACGCTTTCTACAGAACAACTGTGTCAACTCTTGAAACTGTGCCTGCAGTCAACCTACTCCACATATGGGGAGCAATATTATAGGCAGAAACATGGGTGTGCTATGGGGTCTCCAGTTTCTCCTATTGCTGCCAACCTGTACATGGAGGAGGTAGAAAAGAGAGCCTTGACGTCCTTTTCAGGGACACCACCAAGTCATTGGTTCAGGTATGTTGACGACACCTGGGTTAAAATCAAATCTCAGGAAGTCCAACATTTTACTGACCACATCAACTCTGTGGATAAATACATTAGGGGAGTGGTGGCGCAGAGGTTAGAGAGGTGGGCCTGTGATCCGAAGATCGCCGGTTCACGCCCCGGCCCTGACAATATCAAAATTGTGGGTGGGGTAGGTGAAACACCCACACTTGCCCCCACCCTCATTCGCCCCACTCTGGGCCCATGAGCAAGGTCCTTAACCCCCACCATGTGCTCCCTAAACAGGTCTCTCTTGAAAATGAGTTATCGTGGCTCAATGAGACTACCTGTATAAATAAAGGCTAAATAAAAAATAAAAAATAAAATCAAGTTCACACGAGAAGATGTAAAAAATGGCACGTTGGCTTTCTTGGACTGTGAGGTCTCAGTCTCTGACAGAGGACTTTTGTAAACCGAGGTGTACCGCAAACCCACCCACACAGACCAGTATTTGCAGTTTGACTCCCATCACCCTTTGGAGCACAAGTTAGGAGTCATCAGGACTCTGTACCACAGAGCAGACAGCATCCCCACTACCTCGGGAGCCAGGCAGAAGGAGAAATCCTACACAAGACAGGCTCTAGAGCAATGTGGATATCCTAACTGGGCCTTCCTGGGAGCAGAGAAGAAACCCAAACAGGACTCCATTCAGCCATCAGGTGAAAAGGAGGAACCCAGACCCAGACCAGTGGTCATTCCATATGTTGAGGGAGTATCAGAGAAACATAACGTCCCAGTGGCTTTTAAACCCCAAAATACATTACGGCAAAGACTGGTTCATCCCAAAGATCCAGTCCCCCGGCACAAATAGAGTAATGTTGTGTATGTTGTTCAGTGTCAGGAGGGCTGTGATCAGTCTTACATCGGGGAAACTAAACAGCCACTGGCCAAAAGGATGGCCCAGCACAGAAGATCAACATCATCAGGCCAGGACTCTGTGGTCTACACTCATCTCCAGGCCAGCGGTCACTCTTTCAGGGATGAAGATGTTCACATCCTGGACAGAGAGGAACGATGGTTTGAGAGAGGAGTAAAGGAGGCCATCTTTGTGAAAAGAAACCGTCCATCGTTAAACAGGGGTGGAGGCCTCCGTGTTTAACTGTCCCCCTCTTACAATGCTGTGATTGCTAGTATCACTCAACCCCCTGTGAGTAGTAAACAGCCATCAGTGTGCTAATGACCCATTGTTAGGCTGATGGTCCTTCTTGAGCATGTGATCAGCTGGTTTTGGTTGTCAGCAGCAAACTGGTTGATTCACTCTGAGAAGGTGCTATTTAAGAGACTGAGCTGAATACAGCACCTCAGACTGAGGAAGTCTCTCGGATGAAAGACGAAATGTTTCTACATTTTTTTTTTCTTTGTTTTTTTTTTTTGAATGTCCAGAGGACCAGATTGAACTTTTTTAGATTCTTCTACCTGGATTATTGAGCATGCATCAGGATGTTCTAACAACAGTTATAATAAATGTCAGAGAGCAGAGTGTTTTTATGCTGCTCACCCTTTTTCAGCATGTAGGAGCAAAACTAATAAAATCCAGGCTCCAAAGAGACGTTGGTGTATTCACCAGTTTGGATGCAACTGTGATCATGCAGATGCTGCTTGCACAATGAATGCAGCTGATCCCTGCATCAGGATTGCCAGATAAATTCAAAATGTCTTATTTAGCCCCTCCTTTTCTGTGCACATGTTCAACAAACAAAACACACACCTCATCTTAGAATATCTTTACTCAGCACATATGACATATTAGGTCAAAATACTATCATTTTAAAGACATACATTTTTTTATCACTTGCTCTAGTACGAGGCGCTCACATTCTCTTCCCTCTCCCTGTTCTCCTCCTGCTTTTTTACTCTCGGTCTGTGCATCTGAGCTCCTATTTTTACACATTTTTCCGAAATGACAACTACTGTTTTGGATGTGACCAACTGGACTTTTGACACAAATGACAAGCAACAGGGTCCTGGAGAGCTCTCATGTCTGCTCGGACGAACGCATGCAGCTGGATATATCTCTGGGGAAGTGGAATGTGATGTGTCTACCTCTGCTTCCGATCGAGGATGTTGAAATTGCATATAATTGGATTTATGATAAGTTTCCTGTTTTTTGAATAGTCTGGATCCTGGTTTATCAACGTACAAAGAAGACAGCTGCAGCTAATCTGATCTGGTCAGGCTGCCACCTATGTGAAGGTTTGGTTCGTGCTTTGAGGACTCAAAATCAGCTGATTTACGAGCTAAACCATAAGATGGAAGTGCTTTGAATCACAGGCCACCTGCGGCTTTCGACTCATCAGCATGAAACGACTTGGAGAGGCTCTTAAGCACGGACCAGTAGAATGTACCCTAATCTGGCCATTTTTTCGGATCTTGGAAGTACCAGTAAAGACTCAAGGTTGACAAGAAAAATAGTCTGCCTGAATAAATCAACAACTGTGGCTTATCTGAATCTGACTCCCCAGTTGGCCTCGAAAACAGGCCGACATATCAATTTCTCCTGGGAAATGTGTAAACTAAGGAAAATCTTTTGTCTATCGCAAACCCCCACCCCCAATTTCTGTGGAGGCTTATCAGAACTGTGCCGGCTGACCATCATCTTATCAGGACAATGGACTATCTGTTAGTGCTTCATGGACCGCCTCGTCGTCAAACACATATGTAACGTGTTCATAAATGTGCTGCTGACAGTTTTTTGATGTCTTAAATCATGTCCTGATAGGACAAGGTGTGAAGAGATCTTTTTTTGTAATGCCACTATCCTCTTCTCATGGCTTTGTCCCTTTTTCTATTTAAAAATTGTATTCTGAAAAGGATAAGAGGCTGCGCTCTTAAAGAGCAGCAGCTTTGTGCACTCTGCCCATCTTTCGGACGAATGTACGGACATGTTCTCGTTTTATCTTGGTACAATGATAATAAAGCTTATGATTCTGATACTATAATTCACAATTTCTTATATGGCAACCCAGCTGACACTACAGCGTTCGTGTAAACCCGCTCTTTTTTTCATTACACCCAATAAACATTGAAAAAACACTAATGTTTCCAGAGGTTGTTCTGTGTAAATGACTCCTTCTAAAATGTCTTGGTCATTTTAGAGCTCCACGATGAAAAAGTCTGGGCCCCTCTGATTAACATCATACTGTTACACCTAAAATATTTATAAAACAGCTAGAACAGGCTGATACAGCAGCATGACAAATAAAATGCTAATTCATCTTTCAACAACAACTAATATCAACAAAGGACATCCATAATCCAACAATGGTGTTGTTCTAGTCAAATAAAAAGAAAGAACAACTGGTCGGACTGCAACAATAAGCGGGCAGAGAAATAAACATGATTTGACCAGGTTTTACAAGGACATTTATTGTTCGGATATTCAGTATTGAAGATATTTTTGGGGTCTATTGATAAACTTGTTGGCTCATGTACTTTTTAATGTATTCCTCTCTCCTTCAGTCAGCTGTCGTCCCTCCATCAAGCCCAGTCATTGAGGAGGAAGAAGCGACGGAGCGTGTTGTCCATTTTCTCCGGCTTTCGCAAGAACCGCAACTCCACCTACTCTGTTCAGGACTCAGAGTAAGTAAAGTTTACAGGAGCAGCCGAGACAAGGAAAACTAGAAGGAGCAGCCGAGAGGAGGAAAACTAGAAAAATGCTGGTGAAGATTCTCAGTCATCCAGGACATGATGAATTCAAAAAGCGTTCAATACAAAAACAAATGGACTTTATTTGTAACAGAAGACGTTTCGCTCCTCATCCGAGGAGCTTTCTCAATTCAAAGAGCAGAGAGTGAGATTCAGCCTTATAACCTGCATCTCTCACTGTCTGCTGTTTGAATTGAGAAAGCTCCTCGGATGAGGAGCGAAACGTCTTCTGTT
>NC_056506.1:19234732-19252264 GCF_014905685.2 Nematolebias whitei | reverse complement strand
AAGTTTACAGGAGCCGAGAGGAGGAAACTAGAGGTTTACAGGAGCCGAGAGGAGGAAAACTAGAAAAGTTTACAGGAGCCGAGAGGAGGAAACTAGAGAAGTTTACAGGAGCAGCCAAGGAGGAGGGGAACAGCGTTAACATTTCACTGTACAGACCTGGAGGATCAAACAGCTGGTAAATGAATCCAGATGTAGGCTTTAAGATTTACTTCACATTCATAAATATTTTTGCAGAAGAAAATATCTCGTCTCCAGATGTTTTCCCTTGCTGTGCATTCATGGCACTTTGCACATTTTTACCTTTACGTTGTTGATGTTTTAGTGCAAACTGCAGTGTGACTGTAAATGGAGAATGTGTACCAGTAGAGACGAGCAGCACAATGAAAGCACTTCTTTTTGTTAAGGTAACTGTAGGCTGCACAACAACAACTAATCAGAAGAGAATGACCCTGAATGAGAGCTTCAGGTTGTTTCAGCTCCCACATGAGCTGAGAGAAGTTCCCAGCCTCACTGTGGTGCAGGAGGAGACCTTGGAGGCCATGCTTCCAGCTGTCATAAAAGAAAAAAATCAAATAACTAACAGTTAACAGATAATCTAAGATGGTTGAAGACCCAAGTAGATTGCTGCTGTCCCAAATTACTTGTGTTTAAAAAATGTTTTTAACGTTTATGAAAATAATTTCATATACATTTTTTTACTGCCATTACTTACTGACAATGGCTTCTGTGATTAGTTACAAGTAAAACCAGTGGTGGGCAGAGTCACCTGTCATCACTGCTGCAGTCTGGAGTAGGAATGTGCGATATAAACGGTATACGATAGAAACTATAGAAATTTAGCCTACGATAGAGATCTGTCATCTACCGTCTAAACGCAGTAATGCTGTGTCTGAAGTAAAATCAGAGTTGTCAGTTTAATCGTTACTTTTTTTTTTTAGCTGAAAACTGTGCAGAAGTGGTGTTAAAGTCTTTTCTTCGAGAGATAAGTAGCGAAGCTACAAGCTAACTACAGCCGCCTTGCCGTAGTGTTGCCGTATTCTGACGCATGCGCAAAACGCTGTGTTCCGTCAAAAGTTTTGTTGTTTTTTTTCCATCGAAAGTTAAAGTAAGCGTTGGTCAGCTTTAGAGAAACCTGCTCTCTGATCTGTGAAAAGAACGCTGTGTTGTGTGATTTTACTGCGAGACCCTCTGGTCAAAGCCACAGTCATTTTGTGTCAGCTCTCCATTAAAGCTGAAGTAGTCGCCAACTAGAGGTTTGGAGGGTGAAGTGTTTCAGTCAAATGCTGCTCTGTTGCTGTTCATTTATTAAGTAAGACTGGAAACTGTTAACAACATATTATTTTGTTTAAAACATATGGCTAAAACTACATTTTATATATTTTGCACTGTTTTGCACTACAAGCAAGAAGCCTAATACTTGATTTGTTTATTATTTTAAAAACTCTTGACCTAGTAGTGGAATTTTCTTAATTCAAATTATATGATAGCAAAAGGACACCCTATGCTTTTTGAAAAATTCCTATCAAGTTTTATACCCAAAACATATTGATATATATCGTTATCGCCACCCTTCACAAAACATATTGCGATATGAATTTTATACCATTTCGCACATTCCTAGTCGGGAGCAGAAAAATTAAAACCGTTTTGTCTTGATGACAACATAGTGCAAACACTGATGGTGTGAAGGTCTAAATTAGTAAGAGTTTACTAATGTGCAAACTACTTGAACATAGTGTGCAGAGAGAGAGAGCACAGGAGTGTGTTGCATTCTGATTGTTAGAAGTTGAAACCAAGTGCAGGCAGATAGTGATGGTAGTATGAAACAAAAGCTTCAAAACATGCTTCGAACCCTGAAGTAAAATTACATCTGAGCACTGATTTGGAGCATGTTTTGGTGCGGAAGAAGTCACGTGACATGTGATGTCCGAAACACAAACTGTTTCTTTGTCAGAATGACTCACTTGACTGGTTCGCGGTCCAATCAGCTGATTCCCTGGCACCGCCTCGTCTCGATTATGACAGGTGACAGGTTGAGACAGTTTTGAATCCAGAGTGCTTAACACATTAAAACAGCTCTAAAACGTTCGCAGTGTGTTGGAGAGTAGGAGTGTTTTTGCTGTTGTGTTGTTGATTTAGTTGAAATAGAGTCATTATAGAGGCAGCCAGGAAAAGAGGTCGTTCTAACATGTGGGAACACTTCATTCTGCTCATGATAAGGTGGTTTTGGCATTTAAATGTCAAAAAAAGTTATAGTATGTTCAGCAGTGAAGATATTATCTAACCCATTCATCCATCCATTTTCTTTACCCGTTTATTCAATTTTGGGTCACGGGGGTCGCTGGTGCCCATGTCCAGCAATCACTGTGCGAGGGGCAGGGTACACCCTGGACGGGTCTCCAGTCCATCACAGGGACACACAGAGACAAACGAGACAAACAACCATTCACTCTCTCACTCACACCTAGGGACAATTTAGAATTACCAATCAGCCTAACATGCATGTTTTTGGACTGTGGGAGGAAACCGGAGTACCCAGAGAAAACCCACACATGCACGGAGAGAACATGCAAACTCCACCCAGAAAGGCCCCTGGACCGGGGTTTGAACCAAGGTCCTGCTCGCTGAGAGGCAGCAGCTCTACCAGTTGCGCCACCGTGCTGCCCTATTATCTAACCCATTTAATAATAATAATAATTTTATTAAATGGTACCTAATCTTTGCACCATTTTTTTACAGGATTTTTGTCTTTGTCATTTCATTGTTATTTTTAAGAATGATAAAGACTTTTGACTCTGCCACAGTTACACAAGCACAATACCACTGCAACATTTTTATTAAATCTCTTCAATGCACATTTATCAATCTTTATTAGAAAACATGTAAGCATAAATACATTTTCAAACCAGATAACATAGAAAGTTCATGATTACAAAAACAATCTGTTTTTTACCACAGTAAAGTAGTTTCTTTAACACTAGTCTAGAACAGAAGTTCTTCTGTGTGTGCCACCAAAATCATAACGCCTAATTTGACAGCAGCATTGCAAAATGCCACAAGAGGTCAATGTAACTGAAGCTTCAACAAATGAACCTATTTTTGAAACATTTGGCCCATCTGGTTCAATGCTTCATAAAAGCTTCATTTGCTCATCACTACAGGCACACCACGAAGACTCTGAGATTTATAGTGAGGGATCATTTGTTAGAGAAAACAAAAGGCTGACAGAGCAGCAAACCTACACGATGCTGGGAACATGGAGCTGACAGGGAAATGCCCAGACAACGAGGAACACAGAGACGTACACTTGTCTGCAAATGCTAACGAGGGGATAAACAGAAACACCTGGGGAAGACAACAGGTGGAAGCAGGAACTGATTGAACGAGGGAGAAAAACTAGGACATACCACAAGGGGGAGACACACAAGGGAATGCAGTCCTCACAGAGTGAAGCACATGAATGAGTTGAGGAGAACCAGATGTAAAATGTTGGATTTCTAACAGCAAATATCAGCTAAAGAAACTGCAGTACATGCTACAACCCTTCAAGCAGCTGCTGCTGTTCTGCACGTGTGTAAATCTGTGTAATGTGATGTGATGTGCGCAGGCAGCAGTGCTCAGATCAGTGAAATGAAGGAGGAGCTTGAGTTTGTCAGTCTGATCAGAATGGAAACATCCGACCACTCCTCTCTTCTTTTACTGATCATCACCGGGCCTCCCGGCTCAGAAGTCGACTCCACCTGTTTTTTTTCTGCCTGTTCCAGCAGCGCTTCAGAGAACGTCTACTCCATGATTCAGCACCCGAGGGACACTGTGAGACCGGACAGCACGGTCCCCGGGGTGAATGGGACTACGTCTTCACCTCGGCCGGCTCAGGGAGCCCCTGTTCTTGGGATAAGGGCTGCCAGCCCCCCCTGCGTGATCCAAAGACAGGTACGAGCGTGATGAAAGACATGTCCCACACATGAAGACAAACTTCCAGCCTCGAGTCTGAGCAGCTGTAGACAACATGTTTGTCCTCCAGCATGGGCTCTTCATGTTTACCCCACATGATGCACGGCCTCAGTCAGTGAAGTGTCTGCAGCGTCATCATCCCACAGTTACATACAGAGTTCTGCAGGAGAACTCTTCAGAGCTGGACAAAACTAAAGCGTAATGTGAGGAAATAAAAAATGTGTTTCTTACTCGTGCGGTGTGTTTTCAGCTTTGAAATGATGAGCGTTATGCTCCCAGCTCCAGGAGTCCCATGTGATGACAGAACCAAGCTGCATGCTGGGCCCACCACCTGCCATTATCAGCCCTTTTATATGTGTTGGATTTGTGCAGCATGTTTGAAACGTAGAATCGAAGGTCTATTTTAAATCTGTTCCCTCACACACTGAGATCAAAAAATGGGTTTTAGTGACTCAAATTGTGTCGAAGCAGCTTTCCCAGATTGAGGGGATTTATGGACTTCCTCTGCTAAATGGAAACTCTTTATTGATGAAAGTCAGATTTAGTAAGATTTGGATGAATTTTCACAATATTATTTCTGTATTCTGTTGCACTATGTCATTTATTTTAAAAAATAATTACGATGAGAGTATTTTGATGACTCGTGTCCTGATCCAGTCCACAGATCTGGTCAGCATGGTCTACAGCTGTATCGGGGCAGACATCGATGATTCTGACAGCAGCAGCACCTGTGACATCAAAGAGTCGGAGCACGGCGCTGACGGATCAAACGCCACCTCAACCGCCCCACCAGATACTCAGAGTAACGGCCATGTGGTGTCCTCCAAACAACAGACAGACAGACAGATGGAGACGGGCCGGCAGGAAAGGATTGTTCCTCTGACGGACTCATGGGTGGAGACAGCAGAGGATGCTCAGAGCTCCAGTGTTGGCAGTGGGGGCACCCGTGGGTCCAGACCAGAGCCCCCTCTGCAGAGCACCAGGCCCAGTCTGGCTGTGATGAGACAGAGACCCCCTCAGGACAGTCTAGGTACTGCGGTGGTTATGTCTTTAGACTGAGATAAACCAGAATAGAGCAGATCATCCACATAATGGTCGTTTGTTGGGTCTCCATTCAGACTGACCTCTCCTGAAGAGTTTAAAACATGCTTCAAATAAATACTTCTGTATTGCTCTAAAGGTTTTATATACTCAAATACTATGAACTGTGAGAAACTATTCATTGTCTATGACCATCAATCACCAGGGCTACACAGAGAAAAACCTTCACTAAAAAAACTAGCCTTCCTTAAGAGAATGCATATCGCCCTCTGGCGAGCAGGTCACAGTTGTCAACTGATCTTACATGATCAGTAAGTGTTCATAGCATGTGATGTGGATGACTCAGCTACTGTCTTGCCAGATTTTAGCTCAATATATTTAAAACTGATTGAGTCAAACATTTTTCTCTTTGCTAAAATTAATTAATTGTAGCAGCCATGTTTAATTACAATGACTCCAAATGCTAGATGGTTGTAAGTGACATCCAATTACTACTTTCTGAGGGTTTCATTAAAATTTGTACAGTGCTTAATGAGATATTTTGCCAACAGACGAGCACAAAGAGATGTAGGCAGACACCTGTGTTTCATAGAGACAGGTGATAATCTTGGGTCAAAGTTCAGCAGACAGGAACAGGCTAATAGAGACCACAGATGGAGTGCGGTTCTGTTTTCTATTTATATAGATGATATATAGATGATATCCACCCAAACTGCACTGCTCCTCCTGAATCCGAGGTTCGACTATCCGACGGACCCTCCTCTCCAGAACCCCCAAATAGACCTTACCAGGGAGTCTTAAGAGTGTGATCCCCCTCTAGTTGGAACACACACTACGGTCCCCCTTATTGAATAGGGGGACCACCACCCCAGTCTGCCAATCCTGGGGAACTGCCCTCGATGTCCATGCAATATTACAGAGTTGTGTAAGCCAATACAACCCCACAACATCCAGAGCCTTAAGGAAATCCGTGCGAATTGCATCCACCCCTGGGGCCCTGCCACCAAGGAGCTTTTTAACCACCTCGTGACCTCAGCACCAGAGATTGGAGGGCCCGACCCAGAGTCCCCAGGCTCTGCTTCCTTAGTGGAAGACGTACCAGTGGGATTGAGGAGGTCATTGAAGTACTCTGCCCACCGACCCACGACATCCTGAGTTGAGGTCAGCAGCACACCACCCCCACTATAAACAGTGTTGGTGGTGTACCGCTTCCCCCCCCGAGACGCCGGATGGTGGACCAGAATCGCCTCGAAGCCGTGCGGAAGTCATTCTCCATGGCCTCTCCGAACTCCTCCAATGCCTGAGTTTTTGCGTCAGCGACCACCCGAGCCATATGTTACTTGACTGCCGGTACCCATCAGCTGCTTCTGGGGTCCCACAGGCCAAAAAGGCCCGATAGGACTCCTCCTTCAGCCTGACAGCATCCCTCACCGCCAGTGTCCACCACCGGGTTTGAGGATTACCACCGAAACAGGCACGACAACCTTGCGGCCAAAGCTCAGATAAGCCGCCTCGACAATAGAGGCGCGAAACATGGCCCACTTGGACTCAATGTCCCTCGCCTCCCCCGGAACGTGTTCGAAGCTCTCCCGGAGGTAAGAGTTAAAGCTCCGTCTCACGGGAGGCTTTGCCAGACGTTCTCAGCAGACCCTCACAACACGTTTGTGTCTGCCAGGTCTGACCGGCATCTTCCCCCACCATCGAAGCCAACTCACCACCAGGTAGTGGTCAGTGGACAGCTTCGCCCCTCTCTTCACCCCAGTGTCCAAGACATGCAGCCGCAGATCAGATGAGAGGACAACAAAGTCGATCATCGAACTGCGGCCTAGGGTGTCTGGGTGCCAAGAGCATATATGGACACCCTTATGCCTGAACATGGTAGTTGTTATGGACAATCCATGACGAGCACATAAGTCCAATAACGGAACACCACTCGGATTCAGATCAGGGGGACGTTCCTCCCAACCACAACCCTTCAGGTCTCACTGTCATTGCCCACGTGAGTGTTGAAGTTCCCCAGCAGAACAAGGGAGTCCCCAGGAGGTGCAATCTCCATTACCCCCTCCAAGGACTCCAAAAAGAGTGGGTAATCTGGGCTGCTGTTTGGCGCATATGTACAAACAACAGTCAGAACCCGTCCCCCCACATGTAGGCGGAGGGAGGCTACCCTCTCGTTCATCGGGGTGAACCCCAACATACAGGCACCAAGATGGGGGGCAACAAGTATGCCCACTTCTGCTTGGCGTGTATATAAGAGGTCCTCCAGTGCAAGAGTTGGGGGTTTGATTCTACCAGCATTCACATGTTGAAGTGTCCCTGAACAAGACACTGAACCCCTCATTGCCTCTGATGTGTGTCCCATCAATGTATGAATGTGATAAAGCTCTGATTATTTTTTGTACAGATCTAGTAGGGTGCTGTATGAATGGGTTAATGAGGACACAGATTCTGTTGTAAAGTACTTTGAGTATCTTGACAAGATAGAAAGATGCTATATCAGTGAAATCCATTTAACATTTATTTTGTTTGTTTGTTGGTTGAGCAGTAGCTGCCAAAATCTTTTATCAAAGTTTTATCTGTCTGTGAATGAATGGGTATTTGTTAGGCCGAGACTCGGACTGCCCCCTCTTTGATACAACTGGGGGTGCTTGGCATCGCGCCCCTATCGCGCGGCCCCCTGGTGGGGTGTTCCCTTGCCTGCCGGCGCGCTTGGGGCCCTTGGTGTCGGGGGCTGGGCGCTTGGGCGTGTGTCGGCTCGGCCTGGTGTCTGCCTGGTGGGGCTCGGGTCCTCTGGCCCTGTCGGGCCTTGGCCTGGGTGGTGTTCGTCCTCGGTGCCCGGGCCTGGAACTGCATCGGTGCGGCGGGTTCCGGCGGGGGCCTATGAGTTTGTCGCTGTTGGCCCCGGGTGGTCAATGCATGTGGTCGCTGATGGGGATCTTCCGGTTCTCCCCTGTGGTCCGATCTGGGGGGTGGGTGAGTGGTTCGTCCTGTGTGGGTGGCCCTGGGGTCTCTCCTGGGGTCTTGGGCTCTGGTCCCCCCTTTTTTGTCTGCCTCTGGTCTTGGGGGTCGGGTCTCTGCTGCTTCACGGTTACTATTAAATGTTCTAGTAGAGAAGCCTTATACACTTATGCATGCTCACAACCACACACAAATGGATGCAGGGATGCTTATGTAGGCTTTATATGTAGATATATAGATATATAGATATGTATGTGAATGTATATTCATGTGTATGTATGTATGTATGTATGTATGTATGTATATAGGCTTAGGTATGGGTATATATATTTATGGAAACTTACTGCAAAGCCATGAATATTTTAATTTCTTTATACATATGTATTTTGTTGCTGTGTTTTGTCATGTTCTTTGCAGGTGAACAGACAGTGGCCGGATGTTTTGCCGTGTGCTCTCTTTGTGTATATTTCTTATATTTTGGAGTCTTACTTTGTCTTATCTTTCTTTCTATCCTATTAAAAAAAAAAAAACTACACTAGATAATCACTAGAATAAATATTTCATAATAATGGTGTGGAGAGGATGGCTGTAAGGGGAGAAGGGAGGCCATCCAGAAAAAAAAAAAGTTTTATCTTAGTCAGAAATAACTACAGGTTTTTATTTCAAATGACTCTAGAACTAAAACTCTAGTAAAAGTAGAAGTAACTGAATGTTTGATGAGGCCGAAGGGATGGTTTATATAAATGTGTAAATGACTTCATTGCACAGTTTATCATTGAATCCTCTCTGCAGCTCAACCACAGACTGAACTTCTCCTTTTATCATATCTCTGGTTTTAAACAGCAAGAACAAAAATGTTTTATTTGTTGATTTTATTCCTACTCCGAGTCTTTAAGGCTGCTCCTGTTTCTACTTTGACACCATCAGTTTTATTCTGTATTTCTTTCTGCTGGTTTTTAACTGTGTTGTTGTTTTCAGAAATGGCAGGAAATCTGGAGGGAGAAGACCAAAGTGAAATGCAAGAAGAGAAGAACAGAGGCCGAGGACCAGAGGGACAGCGTCCTCTCATTCCCAAAAAGGTCTGTTTGCTGTTTGGACTAAGGAGTAAGAAAAACATTTAGCTGCCACTTGTGTTGAGCTGCAGGCTGCACAACATGACATGTTGTCCTCATCAGCCCAGCATGGACCTCCAGAGCGACAGGACCTCTCTGGAAAAGACCAAGGCTTCACCCAAAACCTCGTCTGCCGGTCCAGAGGAGCAAAGCAGCGAGTGGAGGCGTTCTCCTGCTGGGCCTGTCCCTGCAAACAAGGGGTCCGATGAGGAGGGGAGTCCATCAGCATGTGGGACGCCCGTCTCAGAGGCAGCAGAGCCTCTCCTCAGTCATGGTACGCTCATCATGTCCTTCAAATGCAACTCCGAGCTCGGGCTGCAGACATTTTGGTTTTGGGTTTAGCTGAGGACAGTTGTCAGTGTTTCCCCTAGATAACTTGCCATGGCGGGGCGCTCATCTCGTCCGTGATTTTTGTCGGGGGGAGGCTGGAATGGAGACTTGTCCTCAGTGCGCTGTTTAAACCAACAGTTTTGGGGGACACAGAGTAAACCAACAGTTTTGGGGGACACAGAGACAGCTGCGTGCTGTTTGTACTGACAGTTTTAGAGCTGGGTGTGTGAGAGGAGAGAGACAGACATATCTCAGCCGCGCGCTGTCTGAACAGACAGGTTTGGGCGGGGGGGGGTCGGTGCGGGGGAGAGACAGACGCACATCTGAGCCGCGCTCTATCTGAACAGACAGGTTTGGGGGGGGGGGGTCGGTGCGGGGGAGAGACAGACGCACATCTGAGCCGTGCACTGTTTGTTCCGACAGTTTTCGAGTGGCGGGGCTGCGTTCAGCGTGAGGGTTCAACTTGAAGGAAGAGGCTGCCTTTAGCTTTTTAGCTAGTGCACCTGCATTGCAAGCCGCTAGTTTAGCGTTACATCAGTGCAGACAAGTGGCTGGGGTTTGGGGGTGGGGTTCGGTAGACGGTTCTGTTGATGGGGCGGGACGCCCCGCTTGTATAATGGTAGGTGAAACACTGGTTGTCTTTTTCTGAATGTTTCAAGCTGAAGCTCAGTTTCTGTTTCTGCTCTCGGTGATGTCAGTAAACTGTATGAGATGATGGTTGTGATTAATCTTTCAACAACCACAGGTGAGGACAGAGGACGGAATGGGTTTCCATCGTCTCGTCACACCAGGAAGTCCAACTCCCTGGACACAGGTCAGTCCCATGTGGACGTGTGCCGTCCAACTCAACATTCAACTTCTATTTGTTACCCAACATTAGAACTTTTGATCAAATGAAATCAGCACGAGTCCGTCTCCCTTCTTTTGAGTCCTCCCACACACCGTGTGCGAGTGTGTGTGTGTCACCCCCCCACCCCCAGGCATGGGGCAGGACAATGAATACTGATGAAGCCTTCTGGATGGAAGGTGAAACATTTCAGCACACACAAAAAAAGAAACTGTCCAGATGACCCGACTGAAAATTGTTGGATTGTATACCTGGATTATTGAGCATGGACTTTGTTGTGATTTGGCGCTATATAAATAAACTGAATTGAATTGAAGCGGGCAGCACGGTGGTGCAACTGGTAGAGCTGCTGCCTCTCAGTGAGCAGGTCACTGGTTCAAACCCCAGTCCAGGGGCCTTTCTGGGTGGAGTTTGCATGTTCTCTCCGTGCATGCGTGGGTTTTCTCCAGGTACTCCAGTTTCCTCCCACAGTCCAAAAACATGCATGTTAGACTGATTGGTAATTCTAAATTGTCCCTAGGTGTGAGTGAGAGAGTGAATGGTTGTTTGTCTTGTTTGTCTCTATGTGTCCCTGTGATGGACTTGCGACCCGTCCAGGGTGTACCCCGCCCCTCGCACAGTGATTGCTGGACATGGGCACCAGCGACCCCCGTGACCCAAAATGGAATAAGCGGGTAAAGAAAATGGATGGATGAATTGAATTGAATTAATTTCAGCTTATTTCTGCAAGTTCAGCTACCATATAGCTGTTTTATACTAATTTAAGCTTTTTCAGCTAATTTCACATTTTTTGCACTCATTTCAACTTTTTCAATACAATACAACTTTATTTATAAAGCACTTTAAAACAACACCGTTGGCCAAAGTGCTGTACACTAACACATACAAGCATAAAAACTATGAACTCAATAAATACCATAAAATACCATCAGCCTAACTGAGCAAAAATGTGCTCTCTCCACTTCCTTCTGGTAATTTTAGCTTCTTTCTGTTCTTTTAGATACTTTTCAGCAGTTTTTTTTTTTTTTTTATAATTTCCACTTTTCTGTGCTATTTTTTTCTTCTTTCGGTCTAATTGGGCAAATGTGTACTTTCTAATAAACTTCTTTCTGCTAATTTCAGCTTTCCTTTCAGATTTTTCTGCTAGTTTTAACATTTTCTGCTATTTAGCTACTTTTTAGCCATTATGTGCTAAATTTAGCTTTGTCAGCTAATTCTATATGTTTTAGCTCATTTCAGTTCCTTCCACTTCCTCCTTGTAGTTTAAGCTTCTTTCTGCATTTTCATCTATTTTGTTGCTAATTTCAGCCTTTTTAGCTAATTTCCTAATTTTTGAACTCATTTCTGATTATTTAAACCTAATTCAGCAAATATGGGTTCTTTCTGCTTTATTCTGCTAATTTAGGCTTGTTCTTACATTTCAGCATGTTTTAGCTAATTTAAGCTTTTTTTCAGCCAGTTCTTCCTAAGCTGAATATTCATTGCATTTTTGCAGGAAATGCACTTTCTCTAGTTATTATTATCATTACCTTATAGGGACATCTGATTCATAAAAAGAGGATTTATTGAAGAAAAAAAAGAAGGAAAAGAAAAGACATTTGAAAAATAAAACCTCAGGAAGTCAGACCACCTCTGGAACAAAAGCCTTTCCTCTGATTAAATTCAAATCAATCTTCTAAAAAGGCTCTGGTGTCAGAGGAAGAGATCATGTGACAGCACGTATGAACCCCAGCGATGCTGCAGGGATAAACATCAGTTTACAAAGAAGCAACAAAGAAGCCTGGTCAGTTCTGACTCTCATGGCCACACACATTTTTTGAAGGACTGCAACCATCCGTCATGTTGCACATCATATTTTTAAGCAAAGATCTCATAAGATCAGATATATTTTACTAACAGAAAGAGAGAGGTGGCAGGACAGAAACATTCAGTAAAAGTCTGATAAAGCCCTTCTTTGTTAATGTTTATGACTTCCACACATCAGTGTTTATTGTCTGGAGCCATAATAGTGAAAATAAACATATTTTTTATTTGCTCCAATAATTGCCACTCAATGAAAAACAAAGTTCTGCACAATAAAGAGCTTTTATTTTGAAATGCACTTCTTCATACATATGTGCACTTCAGAATCATATTTCTTAATATGACGGCTACATATTTTATTTTTTATGGATTTTCTCACCTTTGCCTCATGTCTGATCCTTTCACTGTAATGTAAAGCGAGCAGCCGTGCTGACGTTCCACCTTGTTCTGCAGGTTCTGAGGGTGGGAACAGAGACGCGTTATGACGTTTCCTGAGGACGGAGAGGAGGCTGCTGGGAAAGGCTGACTGGATCACAGAGACCTGGAGCGAGACCAGCTTTTAAAACTGTGTGGACTCAAATGAAAAAGCTTCAACAACAGATTTAATTTTTTCTTTTAATTAATTTCTTGCAGAACATGCATGTTCCGTGCACCTTCATGTTTCTATGAACTGCTTGCACTAATTATGGTTTTCTCTTGCACAAGGAGAAGCTCTGAGTTTCTTTAAAACTCACTCAGTGTTTGGTTTTTCCAGTCTGCTTCTTATGAACCACTGTTTTAACCAGTTAGTTGAAACATCTTTCCATCCCCTCCCTGTCTTTTGCTGACAATCTGTGACTACTTATGTGAGTTTGTACTGTATTTATTCTAACCACATGTAGATAATGACTATAAAAGTGCACTAACCATTGAGGTAACTAGGTAACAATCATGGTTTAAATTTGTGATAATGTATCATTTGATATCTGTGATACTGTGAGTATGCTTTTGGTGTATGTTGATGATTGAGAAAAGTGTTCCCATTCCTTCAAGAGGATTAAATCAGTCAGTGGCTTGTTTTAATCTGGTTTTTAGAGCCTGAAAATGAGTATATTTTCTCAAGACGCTTCTACGGATCAGAGTAAATAAAATTAACTTAACAGAAGGAAGTAGGCTGGTTTCATTTATTATTTATACTTATATGTTTTACTGTTGGACTGACATACATTTTCAAAACAAGATGAACTTTAATAAAGAAGAACTTGCTAAACGGAAAGTTATGAAGTACTGTATATGGAATCACACGAGGGCCATAAAATAACAAAAAAATCAACTAACAATCAAACCACTTTTTGCATAGGATGAGCTCAAACATTAAGAGTTTAACATGGGTTTTCCTGAACTCTTTCAAACAGTGCAGTTAGGAAGATTTTACTCCTGTAGTCTTCCAAGTGTTGATGTGCTGTTCTGAAATGTGGGTACGCACTCAATGTAAACAAAACCCTCAGATGAATCTGATAAAACAACACAAGGAAGCTTGAGTCCTAAGCTAACCTGCATTCTGCTGGCTGTGGTCTGTGGAGGTAAACAAACAGGAAGTGGACCAGCGGAGAACGAAGCACCTGAGTTCTGCTGCTGAACACGACATCAATAAAAAAGAATGAGGAAAACCACAGTCAAGAATAAAAACCCATACATCCATCATCTTTACCCGCTTCTTCTTTTTTCAGTCACGGGGGTCGCTGGTGCCCATATCCAGCAATCACTGTGCAAGAGGCGGGGGACACCTGGACGGGTCGCAAGTCCATCACAGGGACACATGGAGACAAACGAGACAAACAACCATTCACTCTCTCACTCACACCTAGAGACAATTTAGAGTTACCAATCAGACTAACATGCATGTTTCTGGTCTGTGGGAGGAAACTGGAGTACCAGGAGAAAGCCCACGCAGCAAGGAGAGACCATGCAAGCTCCACCCAGAAAGGCTCCCGGCCAGGTTTTGATCCGGCGGCCTCACTGAGAGGCGGCAGCCCTACCAACTGCACCACAATGCCACAAATAAAAATCCAGGGAGTATACAGTACTTGAACTCATCATGAGGAGTTATGAACGAAAAGTTAAAAAGTTTAAAATTATGAACAGAATCTGTGTCAACGAGCAGCTCTGGCAGAGTCCAACTCCCACCCTGAAGAGGTTCCACTTACTGGCGGCAATGTGAACCAAACTCTTGCACCGCTTGTATACGGACTGAACAGCCCATAGCAATGGGCCCCCAATACCATACTCACGGAGCACCACCCACAGTGTACCCCGAGGAACGCGGTCGAATGCTTTCAAGTTCACAAAACATGTAGACTGGATGGGAAATCCATCCACCACCAAGTTCGAGGATGGCCACCACGAGAAGCACCGACAGCCTTGTGGCCACAGCTCCAGACAGCTACCTCAATAAGTGAGGTGAGGGAGCATGGCCCACTCGGACTCTTCCAGTTGTTCCCAGCAAACCCTCAATACACGTTTGGGTCTACCGGGTCTGCCCAGCATCTTACCCCACCATTTGATCCAACTCACCACCAGGTGGTGATCAGGTGACAGCTCAACTTCTCTCTTCACCTGAGTGTCTAAAACAAAATGGCTGCAAATCAGATGACACGACTGTCATTAAAACGATTTATATCCTAGGGCGTCCTGATGCCAAGTGCATATGGACACGTATGTGTGTCCACATGCACTCGCATGTTCGAACAAGGTGTTTGTGATGGGCAGACTGCGACTAACACAGAAGTCCAACAACAAAGCACCGCTCGGGTTCAGATCAGAGAGGCTGTTCCTCCCATCACGCCTCTCCAGATCACACTGCTGTTATCCACATGGGCATTGTCCCCCAGAAGAATAAAGGAGTCCCCTGCTTGCGCACCTTCCAGCACCCCTTCTAAAGACTCCAAGAAGGCCGGATACTCCAAACTGTCATTTGGTGCGTAGGCACAAACAACAGTCAGAGCCCGTGTCCCAACTGAAGGCACATGGAAGCCACCCCCTCATCTACCGGGGAAAACTGCAACACACAGACACCAAGTCAGGGGCTAAGAGTAGACCCGCACCAGCTCGACTCCTCTCCCCATGGGCAACTCCAGAGTGGAACAAGGTCCAGCCCCTCTCAAGGAGATTAGTTCCAGAGCCCATGCTGTGGGTCGAGGTGAGCCCAGCTACATCTAGTCAGTACCTCTCAACCTCGTGTACAAGCTCAGGCTCCTTCCCCACCAGAGAGGTCACGTTCCATGTCCCAAGAACCAGCTTTGGTAAGCCAGGGTCAGAACACTAAGGTCCCCGCCTTCAGCCACTGTCCATGGATTCATGCACCCGACTCATAAGACCCCTGCTGCAGGTGGTGGACGCACAGGAAGGTATATCCATATGTACAATTTTATATTCATAAAAAATAAAGTTGCAGGTCTCCGTTGTGCTGCAGCTGAGAGGAGCAATTAGATAGATGTGGTAAATGTAAAAATAATTCTGACATGATTTGACATGAAAGCTCAGACACTGCTGGTTTAGTCCTTGTTTCAGTAGCTGCTACAGAATCATTGTTGAAGAAAAGACACCGTAAAGTTGTGAGGCATTTCAAACTCAGCTTCTGTCCAGTTCCATAAATGACACTTAGTGTCTTTTCTGCTCAGTCTAATGATGACAACACTTGGTCATGCCTGTTCCTACATTATAGCTGGTATGTGTTAGAAGATGTTTCATAGTTGGCTCTGGTTTATACAAGAAACATTTATTATCCAGAAGTGTGAGAGCTCCAGCAGATATACCAATAGCTGAGAGTTCAAATGACTTACAGTTTAGTGTTTGTGTTTCTTGAATACATGTTTCTTCACGGGCCCGACTTGTCAGCTCTTAACTAAATAATCTGCTGCGCATGGCCTTCATTCCCAGACACTGAATCTCATGGATGTTCCACGTACGTGGCTGAAAACTAAAGGGGACAGGGCCTTTCAGTCAGTGGCCTGTGGAACAGTTTGCCCGTACAGCTTTGTTTTGCTGACTCTGTGGAGGTTTTTAAAAAGCAGGCTCATTCACCCAGGCTTCTATGTCATGGTTTTATTGTTCTTCTTATGCTCGTTTTATTCTTTGTATATTTTAGAGTTGATTTTTATTGTACAGCGCTTTGTGATTTTATGTCTGTGATAAGCGCTCCATAAAAAAACTTTACTTCCGCCTTGCAGCAGGTGGCAGCAGAGACTGCATCCTCCTGGCCTAAAACACCAAGTCACAGTTCAGCTGACATGTTTTGCTGCCAAGTCACACTGCACCATCATTAGGATCATCATGGATCCCAGCCACAGATCCAGCTGACGACGATTATTTTAATTATACAGTGCCTTGCAAAACTATTCGGCCCCCTTGAACTTTTCAACCTTTTGCCACATTTCAGGCTTCAAACATAAAGATATAACATTTTAATTTTTGTGAAGAATCAACAACAAGTGGGACACAATCGTGAAGTGGAATGAAATTTATTGGATGTGTCAAACTTTTTTAACATAAAAAACTGAAAAGTGGGGCGTGCAATATTATTCGGCCCCTTTACGTTAATACTTTGTAGCGCCACCTTTTGCTGCAGTTCCAGCTGCAAGTCTCTTGGGGTATGTCTCTATCAGTTTACACATGGAGAGACTGAAATTCTTGCCCATTCTTCTTTGCAAAACAGCTCGAGCTCAGTGAGGTTGGATGGAGAGCGTTTGTGAACAGCAGTCTTCAGCTCTTTCCACAGATTCTCGATTGGATTCAGGTCTGGACTTTGACTTGGCCATTCCAACACCTGGATATGTTTATTTGTGAACCATTCCATTGTAGATTTGTCTTTATGTTTTGGATCATTGTCTTGTTGGAAGATAAATCTCCGTCCCAGTCTCAGGTCTCTTGCAGACTCAAACAGGTTTTCTTCCAGAATGGTCCTGTATTTGGCCCCATCCATCTTCCCATCAATTCTGACCATCTTCCCTGTCCCTGCTGACGAAAAGCAGGCCCAAACCATGATGCTGCCACCACCATGTTTGACAGTGGGATGGCGTGTTCAGGGTGATGAGCTGTGTTGCTTTTACGCGAAACATATCGTTTTGCATTGTGGCCAAACAGTTCGATTTTGGTTTCATGTGACCAGAGCACCTTCTTCCACATGTTTGGTGTGTCTCCCAGGTGCTTGTGACAAACTTTAAACAACACTTTTTATGGACATCTTTGCGAAATGGCTTTTTTCTTGCCACTCTTCCATAAAGGCCAGATTTGTGCAGTGTACGACTGATTGTTGTCCTATGGACAGACTCTCCCACCTCAGCTGTAGATCTCTGCAGTTCGTCCAGAGTGATCATGGGCCTCTTGGCTGCATCTCTGATCAGTCTTCTCCTTGTTCCAGATGAAAGTTTAGAGGGACGGCCGGGTCTTGGTAGATTTGCAGTGGTCTGATACTCCTTCCATTTCAATATGATTGCTTGCACAGTGCTC
>NC_056506.1:19198318-19234332 GCF_014905685.2 Nematolebias whitei | reverse complement strand
TGTTTCATGTTGCTGCTGATCTGTTTCAATGTTGATGTGTTCATGCGTGCACATCTGCTCACAGACTCATGTTCATGTTTGTGCTGATGTTCAATGTTTTATGTTATGAGTGCTTAGTGTATATTTAGTTTATGTTTTTCTTAGTTCATATCTTAGATGTTATTACTGTTTTTCTTAGACATTTTATTGTTGGATGTAACTGGGACCCTGTGTACATAATTTCGCTCCACCACATGTACCACATGAGGTGCGAATGACAATAAAGAAACTCTGACTCTGACTTTATGTTTGAAGCCTGAAATGTGGCAAAAAGTTGAAAGGTTCAAGGGGGCCGAATACTTTTGCAAGGCGCTGTATATATATACTGCAGATGTGATTTGTCTGAACATCTGGTGAAGATTAAATGGACACCAAACGTGTGTTCCATGAATTTCCCATCTGGCATGTGAATTACAGATTATCTCTCTCTCTCTGTGTGAGCTCAGGCTCAGACGGGTGTTCAGCTGCTTCCAGACAATGACGAGTGCGTTTGTCTTGTGAGAATGAGAAGCTTTAAGTTCCCACATTGCAGTCACCTGATCTCTCACACTGCCAGGGCAGATCCCAGACAAGAGGTCTAGTGTTCACAGTGTCAGTGTCTTTACATAAGCTCTAATTCCCTCTTTGTCCATCCAGAAACCCATATGGTGTGTGTTCTGCTCACCATATGCTCAGGTGAACATCTCATTGCAGTGTAAGTAAAACCTACAGCAACCATGCATGCATGAACAAATAGATCCATTAATAAAGCTGTGAGCATATTCATCCATCATGATGCAATTCCAATTTGTAAATGTAAATAATGAATCTTCTTCACATCAAAGTTAGTCATGGAGTTCCTCAGGGTTCAGTGCTTAGACCAATGCTCTTTACTTTATATATGCTTCCTTTAGGTAAAGTAATTAAACAGTATGGGATACATTTTTATTGTTATACTGATGATACAGTTATATTTGTCCATGAAATCCAATGAATCCAATCAGTTACTTAGACTACAAGTATGTCTTAAAGACATAAAATCCTGGGAGACCCTTAATTTTCTGCTTTTAAACTCAGACAAGATAGAGGTTGTGGTTTTTGGACCTGAGCGTCTTAAATTTTTCAGTCGTTTACCAACTTTAGATGGCATTAATTTGGCCTCCAGCTCGAATGTTAAAAATCCTGGTGCTATTTTTGATCAGGACATGTATTTTATCGCCCACATTAAAAATGTTCCCAGAACTGCTTTTATCAACCTGCGTAATATCACTAAAATTAGAAACAGCTTATCTAAAAATAATGCAGAAAAACTGATTCATGTTTTTATAATGTCTAGACTGGACTATTGCAATGGTTTATTATCTGGGTGTCCAAATACTTCTTTAAAACGTCTTCGGTTGATCCAAAATGCTGCTGCCAGAGTCTTAACTGGAGTTAGTAGGAGAGATCATATTTCTCCAGTTTTAGTTTCTCTCCATTGGCTCCCTGTCAAATCCAGAATTGAATTCAAAATCTCAGTAACCTACAAAGCTCTCAACAACCTAGCACCATCTTATATTACAGATCTTGTTGTTCCATATGTTCCTAACAGAGCACTTCATTCTCAGACTGCAGGTTTACTTGTGGTTCCTAGAGTTTCCAAAAGCAGAATGGAGGGCAGATCTTTCAGTTATCAGGCTCCTCTCTTGTGGAACCAACTTCCAATCTCTGTCCGTGAGGCTGACACATTGTTCAGTCATGTTGGGGTCAAATCTGACCGATTTACAACACTTATAAATATTGTGTTTTAGATCTGATTGCCTCAAGACCTTATGATATCCTCCACACTATGCACCTGAACATACAAAAGTGATGATCACTCCTTTCATTGAATTTTCAGTGTTTTAATCAACATTTTTGCACCTGTGGTGTTCCTGGTCAAAAGTGATCGCCATAGGAAATGAATGGGTATCCAGACTGTATTCATCCATCAGACATAAAACATCCACATACACACCACCCCAACTCACTCACACACACATTTCAGACTGAACAATGTCATTTGCAGGTACACATCTCTAGACAGGTGTCTGTTATGTGAACCCATCTCCTTCCCACACTTTTGTGCCCATCCCCCAAGTGAACCACACCTTCCAGACTAATCAATGTATCCTCTTCACACAGCCCCCATATATATAGCTTGATGTTTGCCTTGCACTCCTTTTATTCTGAGCACGAGTAGGCGACTGACCAAACGGTTCTCTGAAGAGGTTCTGGCCCAGGTTTTGGGACATGATGAAGAGGGCACTGAAATTGAACCAGAGATAGAGGATGTCTCGGAAGTGGAAGACAACACAGATTTAGATCCAGACTTTGAGGAGACTGACCAGTCAACAGATGGAGAGGGAGAGGCGCCTGAAGAACAGGCACCTGAGGAGACATTCCAGTCCTAGAGTGGACACCTGCTCTGGTCTTCATCCCCCCAGGACAGAGGAAGTATAGCGAGAGTGGAAAACATAAAGATAAATATGACGCCAGGGCCAATACGGTATGTGACCTCTCGTGTGGATGACATCAAGTCCAGCTTCCAACTCTTTTTACCAGAATCCAATGAGGGAATTATACTGGAGATGACAAACCTGGAGGGGAAGCGTGTGTTTGGGGACATCTGGAGAGAAACAGACCTGGTAGACCTCCAAGCCTACATAGGTCTGTTATTTTCACTGCAGTTATTTTATGTCTAATTCTATAAATTCATGTTAAACACTACTTTGAGACATTGTTTAATGTTCACAGATAAAGAATGTTGAATAAAAATTTCGTGGTGAAAAATGGTTTTTGTGCTAATTTAAGAGCAGTTAAAACAGACCGGTCAATTTTGACTGGGAACACTGAAGTAAGGGGCGGGAGGTGAACATAACAGGAGGGTTAAGACTTTCCTTTTTGATAAATGGTAAAAGCCCCTCCCTGGGCTGCCACCTTACCGTGGTGGAGGGGTTTGAGTGTGCCAATGATCCTAGGAGCTATGCTGTCAGGGGCTTTATGCCCCTAGTAGGGTCACCCATGGCAGACAGGTCCTAGGTGAGGGACCAGACAAAGTGCAGCCCAAAGACCCCGATGATGACGCAAAGAAATGGACCTAGTGTTCCCTTGCCCGGACGTGGGTCACCGGGGCCCCACTCTGGAGCCAGGCCTGGAGGTGGGGCACGCAGGCGAGCGCCTGGTGGCCGGGCTTTTACCCATGGAGCTCGGCCGGGCACAGCCCGAAGAGGAGACGTGGGTCCCCCTTCCCATGGGCTCACCACCTGTGGGAGGGGCCAAAGGGGTCAGGTGCAATGTGGGATGGGTGGTGGCCGAGGGTGGGGACCCTGGCGGTCTGATCCTTGGCTACAGAAGCTGGCTATTTGGACGTGGAATGTCACCTCACTGGTGGGGAAGGAGCCTGAGCTGGTGTGTGAGGCTGAGAGGTTCCGGCTAGAAATAGTCGGACTCACCTCTACGCATGGCTCGGGCTCTGGAACCAGTTTCCTTGAGAGGGACTGGACACTCTTCCACTCTGGAGTTGCCCCTGGTGAGAGGCGCCGAGCAGGCGTGGGCGTACTTATTGCGCCCCAACTTGGTGCCTGTGTATTGGGGTTCACCCCAGTGAATGAGAGGGTGGCCTCCCTCTGCCTACGTGTGGGGGGACGGGTTCTGACTGTCGTTTGTGCTTATGCACCAAACGGCAGTTCAGATTATCCACCCTTTCTGGAGTCCTTGGAGGGGGTACTGGAAAGTGCACCTTCTGGGGACTCCCTTGTTTTGCTGGGGGACTTCAATGCTCATGTGGGCAATGACAGTGAGACCTGGAGGGGTGTGGTTGGGAGGAACGGCCCCCCTGATCTTAACCAGAGTGGTGTTCTGTTGTTGGACTTCTGTGCTCGTCATGGATTGTCAATAACGAACACCTTGTTCAAGCATAAGGGTGTCCATACGTGCTCTTGGCACCAGGACACCCTAGGCCGCAGTTCGATGATCGACTTTGTCATCGTCTCATCTGATCTGCAGCCACATGTCTTGGACACTCTTGTGAAGAGAGGGGCGGAGCTGTCAACTGATCACTACCTGGTGGTGAGTTGGCTCCGATGGTGGGGGAGGATGCCGGTCAGACCTGGCAGACCCAAACATATTGTGAGGGTTTGCTAGGAACGTCTGGCAGAGTCTCCTGTGAGACGGAGTTTCAACTCCCACCTCCGGGAGAACTTTGAACATGTTCCGAGGGAGGTGGGGGACATTGAGTCTGAGTGGACCATGTTTCGTGCCTCTATTGTCGAGGCGGCTTACCAGAGCTGCGGCCGCAAGGTTGTCGGTGCCTGTCGCGGCGGCAACCCTCGAACCTGATGGTGGACACCGTCGGTGAGGGATGCTGTCAGGCTGAAGAAGGAGTCTTATCGGGCCTTTTTGGCCTGTGGGACCCCGGAAGCAGCTGATGGGTACCGGCAGTCCAAGCGACATGCGGCTCGGGTGGTTGCTGAGGCAAAAACTCGGGCATGGGAGGAGTTCGGAGAGGCCATGGAGAACGACTTCCGCACAGCTTCGAGACGATTCTGGTCCACCATCCGGCGTCTCAGGGGGGGAAAGCGGTATGCCACCAACACTGTTTATAGTGGGAGTGGCGTGCTGCTGACCTCAACTCGGGATGTTGTGGGTCGGTGGGCGGAATACTTTGAAGACCTCCTCAATCCCACCGGCACGTCTTCCACTGAGGAAGCGGAGCCTGGGGACTCTGGGTCGGGCCCTCCAATCTCTGGTGCTGAGGTCACCGAGGTGGTTAAAAAGCTCCTCGGTGGCAGGGCCCCAGGGGTGGATGAGATTCGCCCAGAGTTCCTTAAGGCTCTGGATGTTGTAGGGTTGTGTTGGCTTCTGCGACTCTGCAATATTGCGTGGACATCGGGGGAAGTTCCCCTGGATTGGCAGACCGGGGTGGTGGTCCCCCTATTCAAAAAGGGGGACCGTAGAGTGTGTTCCAACTACAGGGGAATCACACTCTTAAGCCTCCCTGGTAAGGTCTATTCGGGGGTTCTGGAGAGGAGGGTCCGTCGGATAGTCGAACCTCAGATTCAGGAGGAGCACTGCCGTTTTCGTCCTGGCCGTGGAACACTGGACCAGCTCTACACTCTCAGCAGGGTCCTGGAGGGTGCGTGGGAGTTTGCCCAACCAGTCTACATGTGCTTTGTGGACTTGGAGAAGGCGTTCGACCGCGTCCCTCGGGGGGCCCTGTGGGGGGATACTCTGGGAGTATGGGGTACCGGGCCCTTTGATATGGGCTGTTAGGTCCCTGTATGACCGGTGCCAGAGCCTGATCCACATCGCTGGCAGTAAGTCGGGCTTGTTCCTGGTAAGAGTTGGACTCCGCCAAGGTTGCCCTTTGTCACCGATTCTGTTCATAACTTTTATGGACAGAATTTCTAGGCGCAGCCAAGGTGTTGAGGGGATCCGTTTTGGTGGCCTTAGGTTTGCATCTCTGCTTTTTGCAGATGATGTGATCTTATTGGCTTTATCAGATCGTGATCTACAGCTTTCGCTGGAGCGGTTCGCAGCCGAATGCGACGCGGCCGGGATGAAGATCAGTTCCTCCAAATCCAAGGCCATGGTCTTGAGCCGGAAAAGGGTAGAGTGCCCTCTCTGGGTCAGGAAGGAGGTCCTACCCCAATGGAGGAGTTCAAGTATCTTGGGGTCTTGTTCACGAATGAGGGAAAAATGGAGCGTGAGATCAATAGGCGGATAGGTGCAGCGTCTGCAGTGAAGCGGGCGTTGTACAGGTCTGTTGTGGTGAAGAGAGAGCTGAGTCAAAAGGCGAAGCTCTCAATTTACCGATCGATCTACGTTCCCACCCTCATCTATGGTCACGAGCTTTGGGTTGTGACCGAAAGAATGAGATCTCGGATACAAGCGGCCGAAATGAGTTTTCTCTGCAGGGTGTCTGGGCTCTCCCTTAGAGACAGGGTGAGAAGCTCGATCATCCGGGAGGGACTCAGAGTAGAGCCGCTGCTTCTCCACGTCGAGAGGAGCCAGTTGAGGTGGCTTGGGCATCTGTTTAGGATGGCTTCTGGACGCCTCCCTGGTGAGGTGTTCCGGACACGTCCCACCGGAAGGAGCCCCAGAGGAAGACCCAGGACACGCTGGAGGGACTATGTTTTTCGGCTGGCCTGGGAACGCCTCGGGATTCCCCCGGAAGACCTGGCCCAAGTGGCTGGGGAGAGGGAAGTCTGGGCCTCCCTACTTAGGCTGCTACCCCCGCGACCCGACCCCGGATAAGCGGAAGAAAATGGATGGATGGATAAATGGTAAATGGACTGTACTTATATAGCACCTTTCTATCTTATTGAGATACTCAAAGCACTGTACACTACAATCTGTGCCCTTATTTACCCATTCATACAGCACTCTACATCTCTACAAAGCTAATTGAACAAATCATTCTAAAGAGACTAATCAGAGCTTTATCACATTCATACACCGATGCGACACACATCAGAGGCAATGAGGGGTTCAGTGTCTTGCCCAGGGACACTTCAGCATGTGACTGCTGGTGGATTCGAACCCCCAACTCTTGCATTGGAGGACGACTGCTCTAACAACAGCCACAGCTGCCTACATCCTATAATTAGGGTTGACTTGTTATGATGCCATAGACTATTTTGACTACTAGAGGACAAACCAACCTAATTTCTTTAAATTAATAGTTAAAACTGAATAGTTTTCATTTGATACTATTTCTATCTTAACGTGTGATTCTCGACCTGCCATTGTGTAGCTGTTCTTCCTTCCTGTTCCTACCAAACCCAGCCAGTTCAAGCAGATGGGCGCTTGTCCTGAGCCTGGTTCTGCTAAAGGTTTCTTCCTCATGAGGGAGTTTTTCCTTTCCACTGTCGCCTTCATGCTTGTTCAAGATAAGAGTTCTGTGATGGAGTTAAACTCAAAGCAGTCTGCTCCTCAGATAAATAAAGTTAAATTATCATTCTATGAATGTCTCTGTTCAGTGCCCTGAGATGACTTCTGTTTGACTTGGCGCTATATAAATAAACTGAATTGAATTGAAATGTGTAGTGTGATGATAAGAATGAGTAGATGTGCGGAGGTTTTGGGTAAAACCAAATGAGTCTATTAAATTATTAAAGGCTATGCTTAAGCTATCACTCTCAACATCCACATGGATATTGAAATCACTCATTATGATGATTTTATCAGTATTTAATAGTAAGTCAGTTAAGAATTCTGAGAATTCAGACAAAAACAGAGTAAGCGCCTGGTGGACGATATATAACAACTAGGAAAAGTGGTTTTTCTAATTTCCAGTTTGGACTGAGGGACAGCGATTCAAAAGAATCATAACTAATAACTGGTTTGGCATTAATCAATAATCCTGACTGAAAAATAGAAGCTACTCCTCCACCTCGGCCAGTTGTTCTAGGAACATGAAAATTTAAATAATTAACAGGAGTGAATTCATTTATACTAACAAAATCCTCCTGTTGTAGCCAAGTTCTATTTCATATAGGCTTTGCCCTTTAAGGCTGTCGCTGATGGGTTTTATCCCGTTATGCGAAGCATTACACTGAAAAGTTTAGTTCACGTCCACCTGCTGTGTGGGCCTCACCCAGTCCGTATAAGTTACGTTAAGAGCGGGTAATCGGCTCCCATTTTTCTTCAGCGAGCTAATAGCGCTGTCAGAAGAACGAAGAAGGAAAGTTGTCTAGCTGACCAACCTTTGTTAAGACTGCCTGTGGCCCCGCCACGTCAACCATGTCGTCCCGGGGAGTTCTCCTCCCCGAGGAGAAACAGACGAGCAGTTTTGTTTCAAGGTAAGTGCCGAGGAGTATTTCTTAGTGGCAGGTTGCTACATGCTGGACGACGCCATCTTGTAATTTTCATCTTATTGCCGACCCTCGGAGCGAATCGGATGGTTCCTCCGGGACAGGCAACGTCAGCAGCAGCCGCCCACTGCTCATTCCCTCCTGGAGAGCGTAGTGTCGGTAGAGGGGGGCTGAGCAAATGCTCACCCCCCCCCCCCACACACACACACACCTTGTTTCGCATCGGCGACCACACTGCTCCCAGCCGCCGGCGCCCTCCTCTCGAGTTTGCCCGGCTTAATCCAGGAGGCGGCTGACATGAAGGGACTTTTTTCCGTCCCTTGCCTCCCCTGCCAGTTCGGATGATCCAGCGGGAAGGTTTCTGGGCTCCACTCTGGCTCGCTGTCCTGATCCCATCTGGCCTCGTTTTCCCAGTGGTGACTGGGACGAGGCTGCAACCGGTCCTGGTAGAATAGGGCGCCGTTTCACACATCCGCGCCCATCGCCAGAGTGGAGGGGTTTCTCCGAGCGGAAATTCCCTCAGTGCCCCCGGGAGCCGAGCCTTGACGGAGGCTTTTTTCGGAGCAAAGATGTCCAGGTTGCACCAGCGTCCTGCGCCTCCGGATAGCATAACCAGACGGTGACATTGCTCTCCAACCAAGCTCACCAGCGTGCGTTTCCAGGCGGCCGCAGCGAACAGCACGTTACGCTGTTGACGTACAACGTTCAAGAGGCGGAAGGATACGTACGCTCCCTCTGCAGGGCAGCTGACATCATCCTCAATCGGTGCGCCTCTTTGCTGTCTGCCGGTCTTGCATCGCAGCCGGAGGACGAGGTTTCCCAGAGGTTCACCTGGCCCGTCACTCTACCTCCCTCTCGGAGGAGCTGCAGAAAGCTTTTGTTGGAGGGCCCTCATCAACGAGAGATCACTTTCAAGATGTTCCACGGCTGCACAATGCTTCCTCGCTCTGCTACGCCAGCCTCGCCCGGCAGACATCCCCGGCATTCGAAAGTTCAGCTTTTCCTGGAGATCGTCAACAGAGGGCGCCCTAGGACAACAAACCACAGAGCTCAGGGGGAGATGACTCAATGATGGTTTGCTGGATGTGTGTGAAGATGACACGAATGTGGGAATAAAACATCATTTTATGATGAAAGTGTCTTTTTAGCCAGTCTGTCAGCTCGGATGACCTGACAGCGGCTCCGTCACCCCCCCAACACACACATGAATGAGCCGGTGGCCTTTTAAAGGTTGTTTCAATCACCGTCGCTCCAAACAAGACGCCCGCATGACACAACAGTCATAAATGAATGTGGCCCGCACAACGAGTCTCAGTGGAATAACTCGTTTTTTCAGCCCAAGCTGCACACCCCTCACGAAGCCGTGCCAACACGTGCTCCCGCGGTGCGAGCAGCCTTCACCCATACGGCGCTGCGTTATGAAGGCGCGCACGCAGTTTTCAGCGCACGCAGCTCACGTCAACATAAACGTGAGATCGCTGTACAAGCCCAGTAACGTATCTCGCTCTCGGCAGGAGCGACACGCATCTCACCGCAGTGGTGTCAAACGCGCGCTCCCGCGGCATCAACAGTTTTCACACGCCTCTCCACATAGACATGAATGTGGACCCGCAGTATATATATATATATATACAACTATGAAACATTAGTTCAGGCGGCGCAGTTTCTCTTTCTGCATGAACAAATTCATTCCACTTGATCAATAGGAGAATACTCAAGCCACTAAAACTCGACTCCAGGTTTTCCTGGTTACCTCCAACTCTGCACACAGAGCAGAAATTGTGCAGGCAGCAGCTGCAGAGTCTCCTGCAGTTGTTGACCAGGGGTGCTGCTCATAAACATATTTTCATGTTAGGAGGATGCTTGAGAGGAGCGCTACATCTGTAGCATCTTAGCTTAGTAGTAACTGTGACGCTGTAAGACGCTGCAGGTGTAAGAGACGCTGCAGGTGTAAGAGACGCTGCAGGTGTAAGAGACGCTGCAGGTGTAAGAGACGCTGTGTGTTGAGGTGCATTAAAGTTGAAATGTCTTTAAAACCCCACACCTTATTGTCCTCAAGCTTCATTAGAAACATAATTTAGATGAGTAGTGTTGAACACAAGTAAAGTCCAGTGGTGACGTTTTATTTTTATTTTTCTATAAAGACAAATAGTGCTGATCTGAGGCTGTGTATTAAAGTGTATTAAAGTTAAAATGTCTTTAAAACCCACAGCTGAATTTACACAAACTTGATGAGAAACATGCTTTAAATGTGTGGAATCAAAGGTAATATAGGTGAAATGCTGCTTTTTTTGTACAGTAGTGTACACTTCTTTGCGCACACACAAACGTGCGCACACACCTACACACATTGTTGTGTCCTCCCCACATTACGGATGCTTCTGACGCCCTTGGGTACAAGTTG
The DNA here is from genome assembly GCF_014905685.2 of Nematolebias whitei. Lineage (NCBI taxonomy): Eukaryota > Metazoa > Chordata > Actinopteri > Cyprinodontiformes > Rivulidae > Nematolebias > Nematolebias whitei. The sequence goes on along the minus strand of NC_056506.1, from coordinate 19,224,075 downwards.
ATGAGAGTACCAATTCTACTCTTACTTAAAGATAGTTTTAATAACATTATAAAGGGTGGTGCCCCTCCCCCCTCACGGAAAGAGGCCTTTACATCCGTAATTCATAAAGAAGGGAAAAATAAATTTGACTATAGGTCTTATAGACCTATTAGTGTTCTCAGTGTCGACTACAAGCTCTTTGCTTTAATTGTAGCTAGACGAATGGAAGAGGCCATGTCTTTTCTTATAGATGAAGACCGAACAGGTTCTATTAAGGACCGTCAAGCACATGACAATATACATAGAACCATCCACATTATAGATCAAATCACAGAGACAAATTCTAGTCAGTCCTTCTCAGCTTAGAAGCAGAGAAGTCTTTTGACTCAGCTGGAAATTTCTTTACTAAACAATGGGCAAATTTGGCTTCTCAGAACAGTTTATACAGTCCATTAAGGCACTATATTCTGCTCCAACTGCGATGATAAAATAAATGGTGGTCTTTCTAACCCAATAAAACTTTAAAGAGGCTGCCGCCAAGAATGTCCACTTAGTCCATTCCTTTTTAACTTGTTTATCGAACCCTTAGCACAGATGATCAGACAGGAAGAAGAACTTAAAAAGGTATAAACATAAATGGCACAGAGTACAAAATTTGTTTATATGCAGATGATGTCTTGGTAACCTTTCTGAACCCAGGTTCTAGTGTCTTTACTTATGAATGCCCTCAAATTACTTGGATCTCTTTCTGGATACTTTCTTAATGTTAATAAAACTCAAGTTCTTTCTTTCAATTTTACCCCCTCTCAAGACTTAGTCAGACAATATGATTTAAACTGGAACTCAACATGTATTCAATACCTGGGGGTGTGTATACCAAGGGACCTCTCGTCTTTTTGTTAGCAACTATGAAAATATTACAAAGGAAATTAACAGGGAACTAGACAGATGGGGCTCACTCCCCTTGGACATAGGTGAAAGACTCAGGTCAATTAAATGGTCATTTTACCTAAATGATTATATCTTTTTAATGCACTACCTGTGGAGATTCCCCCAAGTCAATTCAGGGAATGGGACAAATGCATATCCACGTTTGAGTGGAACTAAATAAAAACCACAAATAAAATATACAATCCTTCAGTTGCCAAAGGACAGGGGTGGCTTGGTTTTGCCATGTCTCAGATATTATTACTTTGCAGCTCTATTAAGACCGCTTGCTCTTTGGTGTGATGAATCCTATGAGGCTAAATGGAAAGGACTAGAGCACTCTCTTACTGAACTGCCACTGCACTCAGTACTGGGTTGTGTACACTGTGCAAAATCACTTCTTCAGCATGGGAACTTCTGTTTATGGACATCCATCAGAATATGGTTACAAATCGTAGTGATGTTTCAGCTTCATAGACAAACTGGGATCCTGGGCTGGCCAGTGTGCGACCCACACTTTCAACCAGCAGTTCATGACCATAGATTTAAACAGTGGTTGCAACTGGGCATAACAACAATCAGAAATATTACTTCCAAAGGCCACATGGAGAGTTTTCAAAACCTCTCACTCAAATTTGGTTTAGAGAAAAATGATTTTTTTTTAGATATCTCCAGCTCCGTCACTACTTTGTGAAGGAAATACAGAATGCACTGACTGAAAACCCCTCTAACCTAGTTCAGATCTTTGTGGATACTTACAACAGTGGTAGTACAAAAAAATAAAAATTGTAGGAAAATTTTACAAAATCTTAATCTAAACTGATAATAAAACTCACCTTCATGTGAAAAAACAATGGGATAAAGATCTAAAAACAGAAATATCAGGAAACTGCACTACTAACTCACTCATTTGGAAAGATTTCTGTTGGCAAAGCTTGATCCGTTTCTTTATTACACCTGTACAGAAATCAAAGATAACAGCTGTGCAGCCCTCCTGCTGGAGGGAGTGTGGACCTATTCAGGCAGATCATGCTCATATATTCTGGTCATGTCCAGGTAGAACTGACTTTTGTTTAAAGATGAATAACTTTATCTACTCTGTGTTAGATATTAGAGTGGATGTGTCTTTCCCTACACTGTTTCTTAGTGTACCGCCCAGGGGACTACACCAAAGTGACTTGTATATATTCAGGATTATCCTTGTTGCTGCGAAGAAAGCCATCACAAAGTGCTGGCTCAGAAGAGAAACTCCCACAACAACTCTAGTGATACAAATTATCGAGCAGATAAGATCAATGGAACTTATGACTTATTCTCTCCGTGTACAACAGCACAGGGGGGAAAAATACTGGAAAAAATGGAACAATTGTTCACACTCTGTGACAGACGACAATGTTTTGTAAGAAATGATATGTACCTGTGAAACTCCCTCAGGTATACTTGTTTCTAGGTTTTGTTTATTCTTTTCTACTTATTTGTTTGTTTGTTTACCTTTCTGTTATATGCCCAAATATGTTTGAAAAATGAAAAATAAAAAGTAAAAAAAAACAACAAAGGCTTTAAAAGCAGAAATATTTGTACTAACAGGTACGTACCTTGATTTACGAGTCACCTGGAAGGCATTTTGTGAAGGTGGGCTTTCACTTATCACTGTGGGCATGTAAACCTCAAAATCTTTGGGGACATTCTGTATGTTTGGTTCAGTAAAGCTCACTCTACCTGAAAATATAAAAAAACAGGACATAATGGGCTACATCCATTCTTGTTTATGTACTTCAAACAAAACATTTCACAAAACATCTACACAGTCCGAGATCTTTCTGTGTGTTTTACCGGTGGCTGTGTGGGTCTGGGCGACTGGATATATTCTGTCCATCTTCAGTGTAGGATGATGCCGTTTCACCCTCTGCAGGGGGAAGACCACCTTAGTCAGGGTGTTAGTGATCCGCCTCCTCTCTAGAATCACACCTGGCAAAGGGTGCAGGGGGCGGAGTTTCTCCAGAACATCCTGAGGTGGAACATAAACCTCTCAGATCTTAGAAGTTGCTGAGATTTTTAGTTTGAAGTTGTGAGATACTCAAAACACTATGAAACATCTTCTCTATGCACTGCTAATATAATGCATATAATCTAAATCATCACAGATTCAATCATTCATTCAACCTACTTACTTTTATACTTTTATATTCTAGTTTTACATATTGGACTATGACTCACCTGAATAAACAAGCATTCTTTGAAGAAATGCATACCGCCTGCTCCTTGCACGACCAAGTGTTAAACAAAGATTTTACACGTTTTTATGTCAAATTGCGTGATGGGGTTGACTCTCAGCTATAACCACATCATATTTTAGCTTAATATCTGTACAATTTACTGATTTACAGCCATTTTTGTGTTTGCTAGAGGCCATTTTGAATTTGGTTGACTACAAAAGTTATTCAGTTGTAGACGTACATCCAGTGAGGTGGTGTGCAATAATTATGCTGTATGAATAAACTTTCCTTTCTGAATTATAAAATGTTATAAGTTTTGCAAGAAGAAAGAACAATTTTGTATAAAGTTGTTTGGCCACACCTTGGTGGTGCTGAAGTGCTTCCCAAGGCGTGCTCTGCCTCCACCTCTCCTGGTGTAACCCAGAGTCTTCTTACTCCTTGGTCCACCTGCATCACCATTAGGAGGTAAATGAAGCTCCAAGAACAACACCTACAGTGTGAGCATGAATCAAAATGAGTTATTATCATACCCTCATGGAATTACAGTCAAGACAAAAACATGGCTGCGGCACAGAAAAACAGCGTCTGACCTGCACTATGTCGTCGACGCTGGTGAGGGAGAAGGTGTGTCCTGCCAGGCTGTAAGCTTCTGACTCCAACGCTGAAAGTTTGGCTTGCATCACGTTTTTGTCTCTCGCACTCGTCCACACTGAAACCAACTCATTTCAGCTCCAACAGGGCCAGACAAACCTGGGAGGGCATCTCTATATTCCTGAATAAATCTGACAGAAACATTCAATACTCCAAAAACAGTCCACAAGCAGTACAGTACATTGAAGGATTTGAACAGTGAATGTTTGTAGTTTTTGAGATGAGTGTTTTTCTGGACGGGAAGTGAGCAGGGGATGTAAGTAAACTTTAATGTTTTTGGAGTGAGATATTCAAGTGAGCAGGCATTACACCATGGAGAAGAACAGAGGGAGTTTTTCTTTCTTGTCTGAGGCAGTGAGCATCAATCCTGGCAAGTGGAGGGAGCAATTTTACCCACCACAAGGTGCCGTGGCAGAGCCAGGGGGTGGCCGATGGTGGCCTTGGCCCGCATAGATAAATCTTTGGCCACCCCAGTCATTTGAGGAAACTGCTTTCAAATCAATATAAAAAATAGAAAGCATAGTTTCTTTAAATGATAAGGGTGGCTGGTATACATAAATATATGGCAGTGGCCATCTTGGATTTTAATGCGTCAACCCATTATTTTAAACAAACCTTTTTTACTCCTAGATGCAACCACTCACCAAAAAGGAAATGTGGTTGGACGGACAGACCAACAGACTGACAGAGTATATATCAAATTCCCCTTTCTCACTCGGCAGCATCTAGTTTTCAGCAGAGCCGTAGAGAGACTGGTTATATATGGTTGTAATTCTCCCTTGTTCTGTTGGGGGACTTCAATGCTCACGTGGGCAATGACAGTGAGACCTGGAGGGGTGTGGTTGGGAGGAATGGCCCCCCTGATCTGAACCCGAGTAGTGTTCTGTTATTGGACTTCTGTGCTCGTCATGGATTGTCCATAACAAATGCCATGTTCAAGCATAAGGGTGTCCATATGTGCTCTCGGCACCAGGACACCCTAGGACGCAGTTCAGTGTTTGACTTTGTCATCTCATCTGATCTGCGGCCGCATGTCTTGGACACTCGGGTGAAGAGAGGGGTGGAGCTGTCCACTGACCACTACCTGGTGGTGAGTTGGCTCCGATGGTGGGGGAGGATGTCCGTCAGACCTGGCAGGCCCAAACGTATTGTGAGGGTTTGCTGGGAACGTCTGGCAGTCTCCTGTGAGACGGAGCTTTGAGGGTGCATTCACACCAGCCCTGTTTAGTCGCTTTAATTGAACTCTAGCTCGTTTTCCTAGAAAGTCCGGTTCGTTTAGGGAGGTGTGAACACGCCACCAAACTCTGTCACGGAACAAAAAGGCGAACTCTGGCCCGTGCTAAAACATAGGTCTCAGTCCATTAGAAGCGAACTCCAGCGCGGTTCGAGTACAGTGTGAATGTAATCAGACCGAGCCCTGCTCTGCAGGACAAACAAACACGAATTTCTCTTACCTTATATGGAGCCATCAGCTACATTGTGTGGAAAAACAATATTCTCCATGGTCTTCTGTCTCATCTTCTGCTCATGCTAAGTCCATTTTTGAAAAATGACAAAATATAACTCCTAAAACTGCTAAAATTTGATGCTACTTCGTTTTTATTTTTATTTACAGAAGAAGAAGAAGACGTGTCTTCAATGGTTTTTGTGTCGTTTCTTTCAGTAATTCTTTGTGCAGCGCCCCCACAGGCGAGCGGGGGAATAGGTTGGTTCAACAGATTGACTCGACTGCAAAGTGCAGTGTGAATGCAAACGCACCAGCTCAAATGTAAACAAAATGTCATGAATAATGGTCCCCAACCGAACCGAGTCTACCGGACTATTAGGTGGGAAAACGACGTAACTCCCACCTCTGGGAGAATTTTGAACGTGTTCCGGGGGAGGTAGGGGACATTGAGTCTGAGGGGGCCATGTTCTGTGCCTCTATTGTCGAGGCGACTTACCAGAGCTGCGGCCGCAAGGTTGTTGGTGCCTGTCGCGGTGGCAACCCTTGAACCAGGTGGTGGACACCGGCGGTGAGGGATGCTGTCAGGCTGAAGAAGGAGTCCTATCAGGCCTTTTTGGCCTGTGGGACCCCAGAATCCCCTGATGGGTACTGGCAGTTCAAACAACATGCGGCTCAGGTGGTTGCTGAGGCAAAAACTCAGGCATGGGGAGGAGTTCGGAGAGGTCATGGAGAATGACTTCAGCACGACTTCGAGGCGATTCTGGTCCACCATCTGGCATCTCAGGGGGGAAAGTGGTACACCACCAACACTGTTTATAGTAGGGGTGGTGTGCTGCTGACCTCAACTCGGGATGTCGTGGGTCGGTGGGCAGAGTACTTCGAAGACCTTCTCAATCCCACCGGCACGTCTTCCACTGAGGAAGCAGAGCCTGGGGACTTTGGGTCAGGCTCGCCAATCTCTGGTGCTGAGGTCACCGAGGTGGTTAAAAATCTCCTTGGTGGCAAGGCCCCAGGGGTGGATGAGATTCACCCGGAGTTCCTTAAGGCTCTGGATATTGTAAGGTTGTGTTGGCTTACACGACTCTGCAATATTGCGTGGACATCGGGGGAAGTTCCCCATGATTGGCAGACCGAGGTGGTGGTCCTTCTATTCAAAAAGGGGGACAGTAGAGTGTGTTCCAACTACAGGGGGATCACGCTCTTAAGCCCCGCGGTAAAGTCTATTTGGGAGTTCAGGAGAGAAGGGTCCTTTGCATAGTCGAACCTCGGATTCACGAGGAGCAGTGCGGTTTTCATCCTAGTCGTAGAACAATGGACCAGCTCTACACCCTCAGCAGGGTCCTGGAGTGTGCGTGGGAGTTTGCCCAACCAGTCTAGATGTGTATGTGGACTTGGAGAAGGCGTTCGACCGCATCCCTCGGGGAACCCTGTGGGAACCCTGTGGGAGGTACTCCGGGAGTATGGGGTACCAGGCCCTTTGATACAGGCTGTTAGGTCCCTATATGACCGGTGTCAGAGCTTGGTCCACATTGCCGGCAGTAAGATGGGCTCGTTCCTTGTGAGAGATGGACTCTGCCAAGGTTACCCTTCGTCTCAGATTCTGTTCAAAACTTTTACGGACAGAATTTCTAGGCGCAGCCAAGGTGTTGAGGGTATCCGTTTTGGTGGCCTTAGGATCATGTCTCTGCTTTTTGCAGATGATGTGGTCCTAATGGCTTCATCAAGTCGTGATCTACAGCTTTCGCTGGAGCGGTTCACAGCCAAGTGTGACGCAGCTGGGATGAAGATCAGTTCCTCCAAATCCGAGGCCATGGTCTTGAGCCGGAAAAGGGTAGAGTGCCCTCTCTGGGTCAGGGAGGAGGTCCTGTCCCAAGTGGAGGAGTTCAAGTATCTTGGGGTCTTGTTCACGAATGAGCAAAAAATGGAGCGAGAGATCGATAGGCGGATAGGTGCAGTGTCTGCAATGAAGCGGGCACTGTAAAAGTCTGTCGTGGTGAAGAGAGAGAGCTGAGTCAAAAGGCGAAGCTCTCAATTTACCAAATCGATCTACGTTCCTACCCTCATCTATGGTCATGAGCTTTGGGTTGTGACCGAAAAAACGAGTTCTAGGATACAAGCGGCCGAAATTAGTTTTCTCCGCAGGGAGTCTGGGCTCTCCCTTAAAGATAATGTGAGAAGCTCGGTCATCTAGGAGGGACTCAAGAGTAGAGCCGCTGCTTCTCCACGTCGAGAGGAGCCAGTTGAGGTGGCTTGGGCATCTGTTTAGGATGCCTCCTGCACGCCTCCAAGAACATTGTGAGATTACCTCCTTTTACTTTTGTTTTCCTTGCTGGATTACATCAAGCTCAAGGACATTCGAAGGCGTAAGTTCATGTTGGAATTCATCCCCATGGACAGGCGATGATTTCCAAAGGGTGGACTGTAGTGAACTAAGCCTCAGGTCAAGTCCTGGCCTTGAGGGCCTTCCTGGGACAAGAACTGTATTTCATTGATTTGAGTCCAGAAACACAAGATTAAGTTCATCCAGAGACTTTCTCTTGTCCTGCACTGATCAATTGAAAGAACACTCTCTTTTATTATCATTACTATTTTACAAATTTCTTGATAATCAAAGTGTGTTTAGTTCAAACCATTTTTAAATGTTGAAGTGAACTACTCATTTTAAATCATCTGTGAAACAGTATTAGTGATTTTTTAATCCTCATTCAAAGTAGAGATCAAGTTAGAATGTGTTACGGAGTAATTCATGCATTTTCTGTCTTAAATAAGCAAGTTGTGATGTCGGTCAAATGTCGGAGTCAAACGCAAAACAAGTTGTTGGAACGAACTGTCATGTTTTTAAATCCTCTCAGACGTAAATAGAGAAGCTGGCACCTGTTTTCCCCCAACTCGCCTAAACATTTCTCTCGTCTGTCTCTAAAACATTTTCAATCTGTTCCAAAACATTCTTTCTGTTTTTCTGACTTTTAATAACCTCTTACATCACTAAAACACACCCGTCTGGTCGATCGACCAATCAGGAACTTCCCAAATGAACCGGAAATAGAACTCTTTAAATGTCGGCACTTCCTAGTTCAAACCAGAGCTAGTGCAGTCGAGCGCAGTCGAGTTCAGTTCGGAGAGCAAACCGAACAGAAGAATTGCTGGAGAGTTCAGGAGGTTCCAGACATGATCCGGAGTTCTTCCGAGTCTCGTGGGAATTATGCAATCTTCCACATCTGAGTGGAACTCTGACGGACTTACTCCTCTTGTGAGTCCACCGGGAGGTGAACGTGTGTCGAACAAGTACCGTCACTACTTCGGACGATTCACAGCTGTTCCTACGGAGACGCTGAAAGGGTGCGTTAAATGGAACTCCGTACCAGTGGAGACATCTCCTCCAGGTAAAGAGTCGATTTACATTACCCAAGTGTACCGAGGAGGAAGCTGGGATCTTAACGGAGCGTGCCGTCCTGATACTGACACATTTCCCTCATCCATCCTTTCTCTCCATTTAAACTTCATTTCCATCTTTAAACTCTTCTATTTTGCTAGAAATCATTCCAGATATTTTCAGAAATGTCTGTTGTGAAGCAACGGAAAACCATGGCCGTATGGTTTTCCTGACTAAAGCTAATTAATTAAGCTGTTGTTATTTTCAATTTTGCCAAATTAATGTAAGTGTTTGATGTTAAACTTTGATTCTGTTAATAAATGACCGCATTCATTTGATGGGTCAAAGAAAATTAACGTCTCACGTTACATTTTAATTATTCAATGCACGATATTATTCAGTCCAGAAAAATGAATGAATCCATTTAATTTATGAATATATCACAGGGATATGTTCCTCTACACAGACAAGAGAAATGTTTAGGCGAGTTGGGAGGAAACAGGTGCCAGCTTCTCTATTTATGTCAGAGGATTTAAAAACATGACAGTTCGTTCCAACAAACTTGTTTGCGTTTGTCTCCGACGTTTGACCGACATCACAACTTGCTCATTTCAGACAGAAGATCAAGAAAATGAATAATTACTCTGTAACACATTCTAACTTGATTTCTACTTTGAATGAGGATTAAAAATTCATTAATACGGTTTCACAGTTGATTTAAAATGAGTAGTTCACTGCAACATTTAAAATGGTTTGAACTTAACACACTTTGATTATCACGACATTTGTAAAATTGTAATGATAATAAAAAGAGAGTGTTCTTTCAATTGATCAGTGCAGGACACTTAGAAAGTCTCTGGATGGACTTGATTTTGTGTTTCTGGACTCAAATCAATGAAATACAGTTCTTGTCCCAGGAAGGCCCTCAAGGCCAGATTTGACCTGAGGCTTAGGAGAATCTACACAATCTACACAACGCAGCCTGTCAGTGCTGTGACGTTTAAAGGCTTACTTTCTTTTTTTAAATGTTAATACAGTATTTACATGTTAGATAGCTGTGGTAACGTTATCCATCATTATTAATTTACAATGCTGTAACTGTGTAAGCAAACAGCCTCCGAATGGAAAGTAAGTTAACTAGCAGCAACAGGTAGCTAAACTATACACTGCTGCTGCCTGTCAGTGCTGTGACATTTAAAAGTTTACTTTATTAAGTCAAGTCAAGTCACATTTATTTATATAGCACATTTAAAACAGTAACTGTTATCAAAGTGCTTACCAAAAAATATCACAGAATCAAATATTAATAAGATATTACAGCAACATGAATAAAAGCAAAAAAACATGAAATATAATGAGAAACGATGAAATACTAAATTAAATCACCCTGCGTTAAATGTCAGGGAGTAAAAGCAAAATGGATGAACACAATCATCACCAGTTAAATACCAAATGAGATCGCACTGTGTTAAATGCCAATGAGTACAGATGTGTTTTCAGGAGAGATTTATAAGCAGAGACTGAGGTGGCCTGTCGAATGTTGATGGGCAGATTATTCCAGAGTTTAGGGCCCATGACTGAAAACGCCCGATCTCCTCTCAGCTTCATCCTGGTTTTTGGTACGGCCAAAAGCAGCTGGTCTGATGATCTCAAGGCCTGAGAAGGAGCATATATATATAATAATGTATTCAAATGGTGTCCCCATTGAGTTTGTTGATTCCTATATATGTTTGGGTATCTTGGTCGACTCACATCTCTCTTTTAAGCTCCATGTGGAAAACTTGGTAAAGAAACTGAAAGTTAAACTGGGTTTCTTTTTCAGAAACAGATCCTGTCTAACTCTGAATACTAGGAAACACCTTGTATCTGACTTTCCTTCCCTCCATTGATTACGGTGACGTTATTTACATGAACGCTCCTACAAGAACCCTGCAGATGTTGGATGCTGTCTATCATGGTGCACTAAGATTCATAACTGGCTGTGATTATTGTACCCACCACTGCACCCTGTATTCACTGGTTAACTGGACATCATTAATTTCACGCAGACACTCTCACTAGTACATTTTCATCTTTAAATCACTTCTTGGTCTGTTGCCTTCATACATCTCCTCCTACATGTCTCTGCGTGAGTGCAGCTACAGCGTGCGCTCTCAGGACATTATTACCTGCAGTGTTCCCTCAGTGAGGACTGAACTAGACAAAAGGACCTTCTCCTACTCCGCTCCTGTTTCCTGGAATATCTTACAAAAAGATTGAAGCTCTCGACCTTGACCTCTCTAAGTGTCTTTAAGAATCTGTTGGACTCCTGGCAGGGACCAATGCAGACATGTTCCTGTTTTTAGTTTTCTACATTCACCTTAGAATCTAGCTGTTTTTTGTTACTTTTCTTTTTTTTTTTGGCCATCCTATTTGTTATATTAAAAAAAAAATTGTATGACTTTTAATAACTATTGTTGTCGCTGTTGTCCATTGTTGTCATCAGTCTTTGTTGAAATCAGGTCTGTCTTGTAAATGATTCCTCGAGGCTCAATGGGATTTATCTGTCTAAATAAAGTTTGAATGAAAAAAAAAAAGCTCCTCGGTGGCAGGGCTCTGGGGTGGATGAGATTCACCTGGAGTTCCTTAAGGCTCTGGTGGATGCTGTGGGGTTGTGTCGGCTTACACGACTCTGCAATATTGCGTGGACATCGGGGGCAGTTCCCCTGGATTGGCAGACTGGGGTGGTGGTCCCCCTTTTTTGAGAAGGGGGACCATAGAGTGTGTTCCAACTAGAGGGGGATCACACTCTTAAGCCTCCCTGGTAAGGTCTATTCAGGGGTGCTGGAGAGGAGGGTCCGTCGGATAGTCGAACCTCGGATTCAGGAGGAGCAGTGCGGTTTTCGTCCTGGCCGTGGAACACTGGACCAGCTCTACACTCTCAGCAGGGTCCTGGAGGGTGCGTGGGAGTTTGCCCAACCAGTCTACATGTGCTTTGTGGACTTGGAGAATGCGTTCGACCGCATCGAGGCGTATCATCCCACAAAATCAAATTTTCTTTTCCCTCCAATCCCATTCCTTCCAGTGATGTTTCTGTTTTTCAAGCTTAAATGATTTAAAACTAAACATCACCAGCAGACATCACATGTTTACTTCTTCATTTTTGAATCATTACGATTCTGTTCCAGACATAAGGAAGAACATTTGAACACAAATAAATTACAGATAAGGCCACATAAACTCCATTATTATATAATTATAATAAATAGTTTAGCTTTTCTGCTCACCCTGCAGAGCTCCAAACCATTAGTCATTTTAAGAGCAATATTCAATTCAATTCAATTTGATAATATAGCGCCAAATCACAACAAAGTTGTCTCAGGGCACTTTACAGGAACATTCACATACATAAAAGCCATTTAGTAAAGTTCTCTATCTAAGGAATCCAGCAGACAAGATGAATCTTGGCTTTGTTGCAGTCTCCCATTCTGAGCAAGCACAGTGGCAACAGTGGAAAGAAAAAACTCCCTTTTAAAGGAAGAAACCTCCAGCAGAACCAGGCTCAGGACAAGCGGCCATCTGCTTTGACCGGCTGGTTGAAAGTAGGGCTGCAACTAATGATTATTCCAATAATCGATTAATCGGTCGATAAAATTTTTCGATTAATCGATGAATTGGCTAAAAAAAAAAACGTTTTAATTTCCACCCCTTTATTCCAAAATTGAACATTTGACTGACATAGCAATTCACACAAAAAACAGGTTGCTATTTGACTATTCTGTTAGTAAAATATTGAATAATAAAAAATAAAAGTTAGTCAAATTCATTCATTCAACCTTTATTTAAACAGATAAATCACATTGAGCCTCGAAGACTCATTTACAAGTGAGACCTGTTTGGACAGAAAAAAACAGTGGTTAACTGGACACATGTAGGAGTTGGAGGCAAAAAAAATTCCTATCAGACTTTTTTCTTGGCTGAGAAAAACCCCTACTATTGAAAAAACACCTCGCACAAACAAGGTCATATTTACGTAGACATTCTGCAATAGAGCAGAACAGGAAGAAGGAAGAGACGAGACCGGTCAACAACGCCTACAGATGCTCTCGAGGTCACTGTAATCAGTCAATGTCCTCCGGTGAGATCCATAAACATTCTCGAGGTATGTCGAGAAATGGCCAAGGATAACCTCTATAAGAATCCAGAGTCCTGAAATGATGACAAAGTTTTTTCAGGGGGGTTTCATCTGGTTATCAGTTGGAAGAATAGCTTAAAAAAATAAATGTACACAAACATATATACAAATGTATCTTTATACCTGCACAATATGTAGCTACTTTGTCAAATGTGTCATTGAGGGAAGAGTGTAACCTGGATTAAAAGTGTGGATTATTGTAACCTGGATTAAAAGTGTGGATTATTGTAACCTGGATTAAAAGTGTGGATTATTGTAACTTGGATTAAAAGTGTGGATTATTGTAACTTGGATTAAAAGTGTGGATTATTGTAACCTGGATTAAATGTGTGGATCATTGTAACCTGGATTAAAAGTGTGGATTATTGTAACCTGGATTAAAAGTGTGGATCATTGTAGTGACGCCTTCGTCTTCAACCATCGACAGAGGCCTCATGTCAGTGACGATCATTTAAGGATGTTTCAGTGAAGACAGCTGCTGCTGTGGTGTCCATGATGTCTGTCCATCATGAAGGATGTTGTTGTTTGTTGTTGTTGTTTTCTGGAATGAGAGAGTAAATATGTATTACATCATAATTTACAGCAACTCAAGAAATGCCTTGTTTCACTTACAGTGTTAGGTTCAGGCAAAAGTAGCTAAAAGAGCAATTAAACACACACACACACACACATATAAAATACTTAATTACACACATTTGAGTAGATGTAATAAATTACTTTAATTCATGTTTAAATGCAATTCATCCTGCCATACATGCAGTGTCTTCAGCCTTTGCCAGCAAATTAAAAGTTGAAGCTTAATCATTAAATTATTATCTTTGTGTTAGATTTATTTATAAATCACATTTAAACACTGCCTGTACCAATTAAATTAAATATTAATATAAAATAAATAAAAATAATATAATATATTAACAGAAGTTCTCTATCACCGTCTTTAATCAGATAACAAACAAACAAACAGCAGCTTCATCTACCAGACAGACTGACGTTACGTTTTCTCTCTTGAAACAGAACAATGTGTTAAATTGTAGAGACTCACCTGCAACACGAGTTGGGAGAGAGACGCATCAGCTGCAGCTCCTTCCTCCTCGTGACTCCGACATGTTTGCGTTTATCAGCGTGGTTCTCTCGTGTCATGTCGGCGATTTTCAAAGCGGCATGCTTCTCATTTTTTATCTTTGTGAAGAGCTCCCACACTTTAAAGTACTTGGGTCGAACAGTTTTCGCTGCGTTGGTCATTTGTAAAATTTACTTAATTTCCTTTGAAAACACTCTGCTCTGCTTTCACCTAGCCCCTCGCTCTGTTCAACTCGCGCTGCAGAGGTTTTTTTTTTCAAACTTTATTCAGTCAGTCAGCATTGACAATGAACTGCCCGTGAACAAAACGACTCGGCAGCGCCGTGAAGACGCATAATCGCGCGACACAACAAATCGATAATGAAATTTGTTGCCAACGCTTTTAATCATCAATTTTTATCGATTTTTATTGATTCGTTGTTGCAGCCCTAGTTGAGAGGACAGGAAGGACAAACGAACACAGAATGGTAGGTCCAGGTATAGGTCCAGGTGTATCTGAAAGACAAAAAAGCACATGTTAAGGATAGAAAAAATAATTACAAATACAAAACAGGTTGGGCAGAGTAAGTAAAGACAGTAGCAGAGTGAAAATTGTGGTCAGTTTGTCCTCCAGCAGTCTCAGCCTATAGCAGCATAACTAAGGGACAGCTCAGGAAACCCAAGCAGACCCTAACTATAGGATTTAGCAAAAAGGAAAGTCTTAAGCCTAGTTTTAAAACTGGATAATGTGTCAGCCTCACGGACAGAGATTGGAAGTTGGTTCCACAAGAGAGGAGCCTGATAACTGAAAGATCTTCCTCCCATTCTGTTTTTGTAAATTCTAGGAACCACAAGTAAACCTGCAGCCTGACAGTGAAGTGCTCTGTTAGGAAAATATTGAAAAATAAGATTTGTAATATAAGATGGAGCTAGGTTGTTGAGAGCTTTGTAGGTTAGAAGTAAGATTTTGAATTCTATTCTGGATTTGACAGGGAGCCAATGGAGAGAAACTAAAACTGGAGAGATATGATCTCTCCTACTAACTCCAGTTAAGACTCTAGCAGCAGCATTTTGGATCAACCGAAGACGTTTTAAAGAAGTATTTGGACACCCAGATAATAAACCATTGCAATAGTCCAGTCTAGACGTGACAAATGCATGAACCAGTTTTTCTGCATCATTTTTAGATAAGATGTTTCTAATTTTAGTGATATTACGCAGGTGGAAGAAGACTGTTCTAGTAACGTTTTTAATGTGGGGGACAAAAGACATGTCCTGATCAAAAATAACACCAAGATTTTTAACATTAGAGCTGGAGGACAGATTAATGCCATCTAAGGAGGGAGAAAGATTGAAAAATTCATTCCTAAGGTGCTCAGGTCCAAAAACCAAAACCTCAGTCTTGTCTGTGTTCAACAGGAGAAAATTAAGGGTCATCCAGGTTTTTATGTCTTTAAGACATGCTTGTAGTCTAAGTAGCTGATTGGATTCATTGGGTTTAATGGACAAATATAATTGTGTGTCACCATCATAACAATGAAAATTTATCCCATGCTATTTAATAACTTTACCTAATGGAAGCATAAAGTAAAGAGTATTGGCCCAAGCACTGAGCCCTGAGGAACTCCATGACTAACTTTGGTGTATGAAGAAGATTTATTATTTACATTAACGAACTGGAATCTATCAGATAGATACGATTTAAACCATTTTAGAGCTGTTCCTGTAATCCCAATATCATATTCAAGCCTCTGTAGTAAAATATTGTGATCAACTGTATCAAATGCAGCACTGAGGTCTAACAGGACCAGCATAGACACAAGTCCATTGTCTGAGGCCATGAGAATATCATTAGTTACTTTTACTAGTGCTGTTTCTGTGCTATGATACCATACCAAACCATACCATTTTATTTATAGAGCACTTAAAACAGCTACAAGGCCAACCAAAGTGCTGTACATACAGAACAACAGACAACACACAAAGCAATATACAAAATGAAGTAAATCAGACATAACAACAATGCAGATAATAAATATGACGACTAACCAGTGTGGAGTGTACAGGATCAAAACACAGATCCTCTGGTGTTGAAAGCTACTGAATAGTAGTGAGTTTTTAAACGGGATTTGAAAACCGAGAGGGAGGGGGCCTGTCTGACAAGCAGAGGTAACTCGTTCCAGAGTCTTGGTCCTGCTACAGAGAAGGCCCTGTCACCTCTGCGCTTAAGACGAGTTCCTGGAACTGTGAGGAGCAATTGGTCCGCTGATCTCAGGGAATGTGGTGTTGTAGCAGATCAGAGAGATAGGAGGGGGGGGCGAAACTGTTCAGCGATTTGTAGACATACAGTAGTATTTTGAACTGGATTCGAAGGTGAACCGGTAGCCAGTGCAGTGAGGCCAAAACTGGTGTAATGTGTTCTCTTTTGCCTGTACTGGTTAAAAATCGGGCTGCTGCATTCTGGACCAGTTGTAGTCGTGCAATGGAGGTCTGACTGATACCAAACAGGAGTGAATTGCAGTAATCAAGCCTAGATGTTATGAATGCATGTATTACTGTCTCCAGGTTATTTTTGGACAATATGGGCTTCAGTTTAGACAGCCGCCTCAGTTGCAAAAAACATGATTTAACAATCATGTTTACATGATTGTTACGTTTCAGGGAAGGGTCCATTATCACACCCAGATTAGTGACTCTTTGTTTTTCCGACAGGGTTAGAGTGGAAAGGTTGATGCAGTGGTTTGTGATTGTGTCATTGGGAGGGAACAACATGACTTCAGACTTCTTTTCATTGAAACTTAAGAAGTTTAAAGCCATCCAGTCCCTGATGTCAGCCAGGCAGTCGCGCAGAGGTTGAATAGAGCATGTACCATTGTGTCTTAGGGGGAAGTAAAATTCGACAGTCGTCGGCGTAGAAGTGAAATGGTATGTTGTGTTTCCGGAAAATAGCACCAAGTGGCAGCAGATATAGAGAGAATAGGAGGGGACCCAGGATGGACTCCTGCGGAACCCCCCATTTAACCTCTGTCGCTGCAGAACTAAAATCCTTGATGGAGACACAAAAGGAATCTGTCAGTGAGGTAGGATCTGAACCAATTAAAGGCTGACCGTGTGTTGCCCACCCACTCCTCCAACCTAGCAATGAGGATCTCATGGTCGATAGTGTCAAAGGCGGCTGTGAGGTCCAATAGGACAAGCAGTACAGAATCACTGGTATCTGTGAATCTGAAGATGTCATTAAAAACCTTCAATAGGGCCGTTTCAGTGCTGTGGAGAGGTTTAAAGCCAGATTGGAAAAGCTCTAAGATGGCGTGATCCTCCAGGAAACACTTCAACTGGGACTCAACTGTTTTCTCCAGTATTTTAGAAACAAATGGGAGTTTGGAGACAGGCCGGAAGCTGGAAATGACTGAGGGGTCAAGGTTTGGTTTTTTTCAGGAGAGGCTGGACAGCAGCATGTTTAAAGGTTATTGGCAACACACCAGTGGATAAACTACTGTTTACTATAGCCAGAATGGACGGACCTAGAGTAGGAAAAACCTCCTTTAGTAGTCGAGGGAGGACCACATCAAAGGGGGAACCAGAAGGTTTCAAGCTGCACATGACCTGCTCTAGAGAAGATAGAGTGATGGGTTCAAAATGGTCAAAAGGAGCTACAGATTGAGGTGGGATGGATGGGTCATGAGTTGGAGGGGAAATGAGAGCCCTGGTGGTCGCAATTTTTTCCAAAAAGAAATGTAAGAAGTTCTCGCACAGCTCAGCTGAGGCTTCCAGAGGTGATGGTTCAGTGAGGTGGAGAACAGAGTTTAGGGTGGAGAAGAGGACACGTGGGTTGTGAGAGTTTGAGGTAATGATATCAGAAAAGTATTTGGATTTAGCAGCTTTTACCTCTTTCTGATAACGGCGCCAACTCTCTTATGTATTTGAAAAGAGACCTACAGCCTGTCTTTCCTCCATTTGCGCTCCGCCCTCCTACACTGCTGCCTAATAGCCTTGGTGACGTCACTCAGCCAAGGTTCTACTCTGAGTTTTGATTTTCTAGTTTTAACAGGAGCGACATGATCCAGAGTCTTTAAGCAGACAGAGTTGAACTGGGATGTCAGCACCTCCGTGGTGGTGAGAAACACCGGGGGCTGAATTATCATTTCAGAGTTATAAGCATCTGTGAAACGTGCGGCAGTGAAATGGTTAATGGCCCGGCTACTACATGCAGGAATGCACAGCTTAGGAGTTAGATGGGGGAGGGTGAACTCAAACTGGACTGGCATGTGGTCTGAAAAAACATTACCAATTTCAAGATTACTAACAGTCACATCACGAGCTAAAACAAGGTCCAGTGTATGTCCATGCTCTTGGGTGGGACCGTTTACATGCTGAGTTAGATTAAATGAGTCCAATAAATCTAAAAAGTCCTTAACCAAGGGCTTCTCCTGACAGTACATGTGCAAATTAAAGTCCCCAATAATGAAAACATGATTATATTTTGGTGTGATTTCAGCCAAGAAGTAAGAAAACTCATTTATAAAATCCTTAGATTGAGGTGGGCGGTAGACGATTGCAAATTAAGTCTGAGGCGAATGGCCGAGTTCAAAGACGCTCAGTTCAAAGCTGGCACGGGAAACTGGGATGGGCAGTTGTTTACAGTCAAAAGTTGACTAATGATTAGCTCTAAACCCTGACTGAAACTCTTCAAACAGATTATTTCTTTGTAGATGTTCACGCAACTGACCTGCAACCATTTTCTCTAGAATTTTTTAGATGAAAGTTAGATTAGATATAGGTCTATAGTTGGACAGAATTTCTGAATCAAGATCAGACTTCTTAAGTAAAGGTTTAATTACAGCAACCTTAAAGCGTTGTGGTACATAACCATTCATTGAAGACAAATTAAGTAGATCCAAAATATGGACATTAATTAGGGGAAATACCTCTTTAAACAGTCTGGTTGGGATGGGATCTAGCAGACATGTGGATGGTTTGGATGAGGTTATTATTTTTGACAATTCAGAGCTCAACAGGACAAAAACTGTCCAAACATAAATCAGGCTCTAGTGAAATTTTTAAAGTTGCCTCATTTGACAGGGGACTAGAGATAGTAGAAGGAAGGATGGTTTGAATTTTCTTTCTAATTGAAATAAGTTTATTTATAAAGAATCTCATGAAGTCCTCACTACTTATAGTTGTAGGGATACATGGTTCAACAGAAATGGAACTTTTAGTCTAGCAATAGTACTAAACAGAAACCTAGGGTTATTTTTATTCTCCTCTATTAAAGATGAATAATATAAAGTTCTAGCTTTATGGAGAGCTTTTTTATATGTTAGCAGCCTCTCTTTCCAAGTTAAATAAAATCTTCAACATTAGTAGAGCGCCATTTTCTCTCCTGGTTTCTAGATGCCTGCTTTAAAGTACGTAACTCAGAATTGAACCAAGGAGCCAGTTTCCTCTGATTGATTACTTTCTTTTTCAGTGGAGCAATTTTATCAAGTGAAGTTTGCATTGAAGTTGTAAGTCAATGTTCTCCGATTCATTACTCTGCAAGATAGAGGAAAACATTGATGGAAGAGACTCTAAATTTGGTTACAGCATTTTCTGATAAGCACCTGCTGAGATGAAATTTACTCGGTGACTGTGTAGTCATTTAATGTAAACTGTAAGGTTATTAAAAAAATGGTCGGACAGAATAGGATTTTGAGGAACTAGTACCAAGTCCTTAATCTCTATACTATAGGTCAGAAGTCACCTCATGTCCGAAGTGTGTATGGATCTCCACAAATGGGTCAGCAGCCATCATCATTTGTTCGGCCAATAATGAGTTTAAATGGTTTACAGTGCACTCACAGAGGAGCAGAAAACCAGGTGACACAGCCTGGCATGTTGAGAAAAGCCTTTTATGTTCTGAAGGCTTCCGTCCTCAGTTGGAAAGCGGTGGATTGCTCTCTTCAGGTCGAGGGCGAGGTTCTGCTTCAAGAGGAGGAGTTCAAGTATCTTGTGGTTTTGTTCACGAGTGAGGGAAGAATGGAGCGACGTCTGCAGTACTGCGGACTCTGTGCTGGTCTGTTGTGATGAAGAGGGAGCTGAGCTGTAAGGTGAAGTTCTCTGTTTAGCAGTCAATCTACGTTACTAAACTCCCTATTGTCATGAACTCTGGGTAGTGGTTGAAAGAATGAGATCGTGGATACGGGTTGTTACGACCGGCTCAGACCGAACATATTTAAGGGACACAGGACACCAAAAGAAGGTTTAAAAATAAAACTTTATTAAACCTAAGTTTTATAAATCACTCCAGGCAGCAGGCGAAGTCTTCGTGGGCTCCTCCCTCCTGGACTGGAGAGCACCTTCTTCAGGATCCGTGTCACCAAACAAAAAGAAAGTAAAGTAATAAAAAGAAAGGTGGACCAGGTGAGTTTGGCCAAAATCAATATAACGCCGCCTGAGCAGGGCCAACCCTGTACAGGGTCGTCGAAGCCTCACAGACAGCGGACTACCTGTCCAAAAGATGTCTAGGAGTAAAGAAAAAAAAGACGAAAAACAGGACTACCAAATCTCACCCAGTCAGAGGGCTTTAGTCTGTATGACTACAGCAAACGGGAGGAAAAAACAAAACTGACCCAAAACGCAGGACCGTCCACGGTCAGCAAACACACCTCCCTGAACAATAAACAGAAACACCCAAAAGTCCACAATCACACAGCTCAGGTCCCTCTACCTGAGCTGAACTGGGCTTCCACAAACACACTCAAGGTCTAAATGCATATATTAAGCACCCAGGCCTAAATCTTAAACAAAAAGCACTCAGCAGCTCTTTCATATCTCCTCAACAGGAGCTTACCTCATAACAAGACAACAAGGGTGGGCAGAGAACACCCTAGTACCAAACAGCACTGCAGCAAGCAGCACCACCACCACCTCTGAGTTCCTCAAGACTCCACACTCTAAGAACCACACTCTGAAGCTTATATAGGAGCTTCAGTCAGAACTCCCAAGCTGACTGCAATTAAGCTGATTAAAATAGAGGCGTGACCAAGAAGAAACAAAACTGCAGCTCATGTACAAAACTTAGAAGGTGTCACTAGGGGCACATAACACCCCCACCGCCACTATTTTTGTATGGGGGAAAATGTAGGCATGCTGTGACACATAATACATTTCACCATACAAAAAAAACAAGTTGGGCAGGGCTCTCAGAAGCGAGAGAGAGAATCAGCTATAACATTATCCTTACCTCTAACGTGTATTATCTCAAGATTAAAAGGCTGTAACCGCAAGGACCAGCTCATCAAGCGGCGATTTTTATTACACATGTGGTTTAAAAAGGTAAGGGGGTTGTGATCAGTATACACTGTAACAGGGTTACAAGAACCACCAACGTATACCTCAAAATGTTCTAGGGCCAGAACTAAGGCTAAC
The DNA here is from genome assembly GCF_014905685.2 of Nematolebias whitei. Lineage (NCBI taxonomy): Eukaryota > Metazoa > Chordata > Actinopteri > Cyprinodontiformes > Rivulidae > Nematolebias > Nematolebias whitei. Next base: position 19,202,839 of record NC_056506.1, on the reverse strand, counting down.
GCTTCTTTTTCAATAGTAGAGTACCCTTTTTGATGTTTATTCAGCTTTCTGGAAAAGTAGGAAACAGGGTGTTCTATTCCACCAGTTCCCTCCTGAAGGAGAACAGCTCCTACGCCAGAGTCACAAGCGTCTACAGCAAGTTTAAAAGGGATATCAAACTTTGGGGCAGCCAACACAGGGGCCTTGGTCAACAAGGTTTTTGTTTGCTCAAAAGCAGTTTGGCAACAGGTAGACCAGACAAAAGGCACTTTTGGACTGAGCAGGTCCGTTAAGGGGGCGGCCACAGAGGAGAAATTGTTACAGAACCCTCTGTAATACCCAACCATAGCCAGGTAACGGCGCAACTCAGTCCGAGTGGAAGGAACGGGGACAGATAATATGGCTTCCACTTTTGCTTCTACAGGACGTACTTGTCCACTTCCGACACGTTTTCCTAAGTAGGTCACTGTGGCGTGGCCAAACTGACACTTAGCCAAGTTAATGGTCAGATTTGCATCTCTTAGGCGAGCGAAAACAGTTTGCAAGTGTTTTAGATGGTCCTCCCAAGTATCAGAAAATACTACTACAATCATCCAAGTAAGCTTCACAGAAGGGTAACTCTGACAAAACAATATTCATTAATCGTTGGAAAGTAGCAGGAGCGTTTCGCATACCAAATGCCATAACGGTATACTCTAAAAAAAACAATCAGGAGTGACAAAAGCAGAGACCTCCTGTCCACGTTTAGTCAATGGCACCTGCCAATATCCTTTTAGAAGGTCAAGAGTGGTCACAAAGCGGGCCGCACCAACATGGTCAACACAATCCTCCATCCTGGGGAGAGGAAAACAATCAGGTTTGGTGACTGCATTCACTTTTCTATAGTCGGTGCAGAAACGGTCCTCACCGCCAGGTTTTTCGGTTAATAGACAAGGAGAACTCCATGCACTAGTGCTTGGTACAGCTAAACCACGGTCCAGCAAGTACTGCACTTGCTTATTTAAGCGGAGACGTTTTTCCGGATTCACTCGATATGGGTGTTGTTTTATGGGCTTCATTTCACCTACATCAATATCATGTGATATGACATCCGTCCTAGAAGGAATGTCTGCAAATAGACAGGAGTTAGAGCTAAGCTGTCTGAGATCTTCTTCCTTCTGACTATCCAGATGTGAAAAACAACAAGTGTGGATTATGGAGGTAATGAGAATTGGAGAGCTTTCCTTCAAGGATTTTAGGAGGGGAGCTGTCCACCTCCTGTTCAGCACCGGAGAGCTCCTCCTGGTTTTCTACAAGCTGGGGAATTTATGAAACACAACAGAGGGGAACAACTGGCGTGTTGTTCCGCTCAACATACCGTTTTAACATATTAATATGGCAAAGTCGAGAAGTGCGCTTCCTACCGGGAGTGGAAATCAAGTAGTCACGATCATTTATCTTCTTCATAATGATATGCGGACCACTATAACGAGCCTGTAAGGAATTTCCAGGAATAGGAAGTAAAGCTAGCACTTTTTCACCAGGTTGAAATGCTCTCATTACAGTTTTTTTGTCAAACAATGATTTCATTCGGGCTTGTGCAGCTTGGAGGTTAGTTTTAGCAATTTCACAAGCACGAGTTAACTTTAAGCGGAAATCACAGACATAGTCTAATAAATTTTTGTCAGTCTCTTCACACATCCACTAACGGACCACGAACTTGGTGAGCGAAAACCAACTCTGCGGGGCTAAAACCCAGATTCTCTTGCACCACTTCTCATATGGCAAACAACTGAAAGTGCACCCCCTCATCCCAATCTTTATCAAATTCTAAGCAGTAAGTGCGTAGCATAGTTTTTAGAGTTTGGTGAAAACGTTCGAGGGCACCTTGGCTTTCTGGGTGATATGCAGTAGAGCAGGAATGTTGAATGTCTAGTTGTTTTAGAACCTGCGAAAACACCTTAGACATAAAATTGCTACCTTGATCGGTCTGCACCACTCGTGGTAAACCAAACAGCGAGAAGAACTTGGTTAACACTTTCACTACGACTGGGGTGGTTATTTTCCGCACTGGAAAGACTTCCGGAAAACGAGTGGAGGCACACATTACCCTAACTAAATATTTATTTCCAGCTTTTGTTCTAGGCAGTTGTCCTACACAATCCACCAATACCCTCTCAAAAGGTTCAGCAATGGCTGGAATGGGATATAAAGGAGCAGGTGGTATAGTCTGGTTTCCCAGATTTTTGGCAAAAATGACATGAATTACAATGACGTACCACATCTTTCTTCAAGCCTGGCCAAAAGAAATGACGTAACACGTGGTCATATGTTTTCCTTATGCCCAGGTGGCCAGCTAGGGGACTGTCATGCGCCAAACGTAAAACTTCTGGTCGATACCGAGCAGGAAGAACAATCTGTGTTACTATATGCCACTTCTCATGAGGAGAGGCTGTCAAAGGAGTCCATTTACGCATTAAAAGGCCATCGTTCAGGAAATAACCAGTATTCAGGTTTTCAGGGTTATCAGTTATTGTGTCGCAAAAATGTGAGGATAAACTATCATCCTTCTTCTGAAGGTCAATCAACTGTTTCCTAGACATGGAGAGCTTCACTCCCTCTAAATCATCTGAGTTCACATGACCTCGGTCAGTCTCAGAATTAAACAGAAAACTGTCACTCAGTTCGACTTCTTTCTCTTCTTTTTCCTTCTCCAGTTGATGTTTTAGAGCAGCACGAGTGACTGCACACGAGGTGAAAACATCAGGATAGGTGCGAGCTAGGTTATCTGGTCGAGCTGAAAACACTGGTACAGGAGTTACCTCTGGAGTGACTAATACTCGGCCTCCAGCTAAGTCATTACCCATGATCATAGAGATGCCAGAAATAGGAAAAGTTGGGCGTAAGCCTACCACTGCATCTCCTGAATACAACTTTGACTGAACCACAATTTTACATAAAGGAACATTAACCTCCTGCATACTAAAACCACAAATGGGAACTCCAGCTTCAATCTCATCAACCTCATCACTAGGCAAAATACCATCCAGAATAAACGACTGACGCTGCTGTGTCACGCAGTATTTTAACAGGTATTTTTTTTCCTGAATGAGATGTATAAATAAACCCATCCATGATAAAAGGTTTGAAACCATCAGCTTCACAAGATTCCTTATTTTGTATTTTAATTGCAGCTACTGGCTTTGGATCCTTTCTTTGTAATTTAGGGCAATTCTTAGTGATGTGTCCTTCTTGTTTACAATAAAAACACCTTACTTGAGCTTTCACTTCACCATCACGAGGTTCCACAGGCACATCACGCTCTCTGTGAGGCAAAACCGGTCCTCTGGGCTTGCCATTACCTTTGGGTCGAAAAGGTTGAGAAAAATCAACACTGGGCTTTATAAAACCAGGACCTCGGTTTTTATCAAAGCTTGAGCGTTCAAAATGAAGTTTATGCGTCAGCATATACTCATCAACCAAGATGGCAGCTTTAGAAACCTCAGACTCTTTATTTTCATTTAAATAAGTGGTTACTCTCTCAGGTAAAGTCTTTTTAAAGTCTTCTAGCAGAATCAACTGCCTAAGCTGATTAAAATCAGTTACTGCACTTGCAGCACACCAACGATCAAAGAGAAGCTCTTTTTCTCTGACATAATCTGCATAAGACTGATTATCCAATTTCTTCCATTTTCTAAATTTTTGTAGGTACGCTTCTGGAACCATTTCATATGCACGTAAAATAGCTTCTTTTACTTTAGCATAAACACCACTATCAGTCGCAGAAAGAGAGGCATAAGCATCCTGAGCTTTTCCTTTCAACACTGTTTGTAACAACATTGGCCAAACATTTTCTGGCCACTTCAACGTACAGGCGATTCTTTCAAACATAATGAAGTATTTATCTACGTCTTTTTCATTAAATGGAGGTACCAATGAAACATGTTTACTCACATCGAACTCACGAGCAGGTAAAGGAGAAGAAGCGCTTTCCAACTCCTTTAAACGTATCTCGGCGTCCAGCTCCATTTTTCGTTGTTCAAAGAGAAGTTTTTGTAATGTTATTTCTTTTTCATGTTCCCTCTTCTGTTGCTCAAGTTCAAACTCTTTTTCACGTTCCCTCATTTTTAACTCAAGTTCCCGCAAGCGGATCTGCTTGTCTACCTCAGATGGGGAAAACAGGGTTTCTAGGGGACGTTGCCGCAGGAAGAATTCCTATCTGCACTAAAGCAGCCATTAATTCACTTTCCACAGTTTCTCTTCGTGTGCGTTTATCTACCGTGATTTCATAATAGTCTGCCACGCTTAACAGTTGCTCTTTTGTGCAACTAATCAGAACATCTACTGTGGGCTGTTCCACAAGGCTTCCTAGATCAAAGTCCATGATCAACACACACACACACACACACACAGATGGAGAGCTGTGTCTAACGGTTCACACACACACACACACAACAGCGGTAAACAGTAACGAAAATTTCACAGCAGCACCTGAACGCACCACTAGCAAATTCACACACAGCTGACAGCGCTCAACACAGCTGACAGCGCTCGCTCAATCAG
>NC_056506.1:19193266-19198218 GCF_014905685.2 Nematolebias whitei | reverse complement strand
ACACAGCTGACAGCGCTCAACACAGCTGACAGCGCTCGCTCAATCAGCCGTCTAAACAGCAAAACAGCAGAGCTATTTATCACAACTAGTTTGGAACTACAACCAGATCAAATCCCGGACCCGAGCTCCCAATAAATATGTTACGACCGGCTCAGACCGAACATATTTAAGGGACACAGGACACCAAAAGAAGGTTTAAAAATAAAAAACTTTATCAAACCTAAGTTTTATAAATCACTCCAGGCAGCAGGCGAAGTCTTCGTGGGCTCCTCCCTCCTGGACTGGAGAGCACCTTCTTCAGGATCCGTGTCACCAAACAAAAAGAAAGTAAAGTAATAAAAAGAAAGGTGGACCAGGTGAGTTTGGCCAAAATCAATATAACGCCGCCTGAGCAGGGCCAACCCTGTACAGGGTCGTCGAAGCCTCACAGACAGCGGACTACCTGTCCAAAAGATGTCTAGGAGTAAAGAAAAAAAGACGAAAAACAGGACTACCAAATCTCACCCAGTCAGAGGGCTTTAGTCTGTATGACTACAGCAAACGGGAGGAAAAAACAAAACTGACCCAAAACGCAGGACCGTCCACGGTCAGCAAAAACACCTCCCTGAACAATAAACAGAAACACCCAAAAGTCCACAATCACACAGCTCAGGTCCCTCTACCTGAGCTGAACTGGGCTTCCACAAACACACTCAAGGTCTAAATGCATAAATTAAGCACCCAGGCCTAAATCTTAAACAAAAAGCACTCAGCAGCTCTTTCATATCTCCTCAACAGGAGCTTACCTCATAACGAGACAAGGGTGGGCGGAGAACATCCTAGTACCAAACAGCACTGCAGCAAGCAGCACCACCACCTCTGAGTTCCTCAAGACTCCACACTCTAAGAACCACACTCTGAAGCTTATATAGGAGCTTCAGTCAGAACTCCCAAGCTGACTGCAATTAAGCTGATTAAAATAGAGGCGTGACCAAGAAGAAACAAAACTGCAGCTTATGTACAAAACTTAGGTGTCACTAGGGGCACATAACATGGGTTCAAATTAGTTTCCTCTGCAGGGTGGCTGGACTCTCCCTTAGAGACAGGGTGAGAAGTTGTTATCAGGAGAGACTCGGGGTAGAACCGCTGCTTCCGCGTTTTAAAGCAGATTTGGTGTTAAACAACTTCCGGTGGCTATAGCGTTAGCGTTAGACAGTGAGGAAAATGACTCGGTCTCGGTGCAGTTTCTTTTGTTCAGTTCCTGGTTGTTCTTGTGGGGCAAGAAGACAACCATATCTGTCCTACCATGCTTTTCACGAAGTACCCAGACCAAAGGAGGCAGTGGATCCAAGCGATCAGAAGAGATGATGGTCCCAACTTCTGCATAAAGCCAGGGAGCACTTGTAGCCTGCATTTCACTCAGGAGGATTTTGTCCGCGGATCCACCACCAGCTGCTTTAAAGGTTGAGTTGTTCCTTTTCTCTTCACCTGGAATAATGTCACTGCACCAGCTAAAAGAGAGTCTGTTTTAGAGAGCTCAGAAACAACAGCTTGTCCTCTCACAGAAAGCTAGCCAGGCTGAAGCTGCTACTGGAGTCCACGTGAAACTCACTTCACCTGGTGGCACATCCACCCACAGGTAAATATCACATTAAGATGGTACATTATAAACTTGTCATGTAAGTCATGGAGAGATCAAGTTACATGCAATGACTCACAAAATGTATTGCTCTTCACGGAAATAATGTCAACAATAATAATAATAAGGTCAATAAGCTCAATAATTGAAACAATCTTGCTAATTGTATTTTATTTTGTGGTTTTACAGGTGAACTCCCAGCAGTCCTCATTCTGCTCAGTCCTGTGTTGGTGGACTCTCACTCCTGCTTGAGTCACCATAATTAGGCAGTGTCTTACCTGAGAGAAGATTGGCTGGCTGAGCTAAAGGCTGGGGCCATTTTCAACTATTTTTATATGTGAATGTGAGGCCCATGTTTGTTTGAGCAGCATACTGTACTGTTTTTTTTATTTAATTTGTAGATTGATTCAGTTGTATTGAAAGGAAAACAAGTGAAATTTACAATATTTAGTAAAAAAAAACAAAAACAACTTAACTATTTAATGTTTTATAACTGTACACATAAATTGATAGTGGATTATTGATATTTTCCACAAATGATGCAGTTTCATTTTAAAGAAATTGGCACATTTGTGTAATTTTCATGAGTAACAACTATTTACAGTATTTACAGCGATTCACAGTTTGAGACTGAATATTAAAAATATGAAGGAACAAAAGTGTGATTTGTACATTTTATGATTCTTACTGCATTGTTATAAACACATGGATGAAGGTGTTGAAGTAAAACATGTCGGAAGACTCCTCCTCCGCACTTCTTCTGCAACATGGAAACAGCTCGCAGTAAGCCTTGGTTGTAGAAGCTGTACCCCTGCAGAACATCTGGACTGCTCCCTGGTTCTGGCCTCTGAAAAGATGTTTCCAGTGACACTTGCAGAGACTGAAGATGTGAAGTGCAGACACAAAACACAGGTTGTGAGGACTGCAGCATCAGAGGAAGAGCAGGGAAGTGTGCAGCCATGTGGTCCAGAATGATGCTATGCAGGACTTCTCAGGTGGGCACTGGTAAGACATATGTGAGCCCTGTTGTACAGGACCACATCTGGATGGTACCAGCTCCAAAGTTTAGAGACCATCTAGGACAAGAACGGTAAGTGATTGGGACTCAAGCTAACATAGTTTTTTCTCCTGCTGTCACCCAGTGAGATCTAAAACAGATAACTGTTTTTAGCACATACATATAATACTTGTTATAACATATTTAGCTTTAAACAAGTAATAGATTGTAGTTTGAAGATGAGCTGAAACATCAGCAGATCAAAACAGACTATGTTGCTACCACAACAGAAGACTAACCACTGAGCAGGAAGATGTTACTGTAAGCTCTTAGTACAGAAGTTGTCTATCATACGTCAAAGTTCTTCAGCTATCATAAATGAACAGGAACTCTAATAAACATGAGCCAACCGGCTTTCTGACTGTTTCAAACCTGCAGTCTGTGGTTCCTCGTTTTTCTTCATGGACCTGAAGCATCTAGCTCTGACAACTACCTGACCCTCGACAATTTTTGACCTGTATTTATGCAGAAGTAAAGTACAATTTGAACATCAAGCATCATAGCATAACTAACATCTAGTATGTTTTTTTTCACAAATTGTAATGGCAAACACATATCAGAATGTTAAAATATCAGTTAAAAATTTATACCACGTCTGTCTCAAATATTCCAAATAATTTAGCACACTAAATTAGGCTTCTTTATTACAATGTTTATGCACTTCATATGTTGTAGCTAACGGTTAGCTCGCTAAAGAGAACAGAAGAGGTATCATCACATGGCATCACTCAGTGATGTCATCACTAATGAGTGAGGTCATCACTCATGAGTGATGTCATCAATGATGTCATCACTGTCTCTGATATCACTAATGTTGTGATGACATCACATGACATCACTCAGTGATGTCATCACTAATGAGTGATGTCATCACTAATTATCAAAGCCATTAAAATCCTTTGATGCACATGACATCATCACGAAAAGGCTTATATAGGACTGACTTTTCAACACATTATACCAAGGACAGAAGACAGGAGAAAGACAGCAAGCATTTGCCAAAATGCAGAGCCAAAAGAGTTCCGACTCATTTGAGTCCAAAACCTCAAGCCAGGCCATTGCAGAAGAGATAGACCAGACCACAGCACGGATCCAGGAATTGAACAATTTTGTATTGAATGTTAAAAATGAACCTGATGGTTTGGAAAGAGTTGAAAGACATCTGAAAGAATACTATGCACAGCGACGACAGGAACGAAGGGGAACTGACACACCTTCTGAAAATTCAGCATGTGGAAGTAATTCAATACATGAATTTTCCGAATCAAATCCCCAAGACCAGATTTCTGAAATTATGGATTCGGAATATCTTGAAAAATCATTCACTGAACATGATATTTTCACAGAGACAGACACAACTTTGGATGATGGACAGCAAATCTCTGACGATGGTAGCTTGAATTCAGAGATTGACAGAGACGGTTTATCTAGTATTTTGACTGAAGAAGCAGAATGGGTAGAGACACTGAGGACCTTCACGTTGGTTACGACTATGAGAGTTTTGACTAAAGTAGGCGCTATCAGCAAATACACCACTCCCACAGACGAAAGCGCTTATTTCGTGAATAATCTGGTTTCTGCAATTCTGGAAAAACTTATTGTGCCTGCGGACTTCTACATGAACTTGAAAAGAAACAAAATAGTGTCTAAAATGGCGATTCGGGATCTCACACTCATCTGTTCTGCCCAAGATCTGAGATACGTGGTCAAAAATCAGGACGAGGATGTCAGCAAAAAGATTATTCAAGTTTTACATGAGCACATCCAAAAACAAGTGCGAATCGCTAAATGGGGGAAACACGTGAACAGATTTATAGATTGTTGTAGGACATTTTTCTTCTATGCAACAGGAATGGTGTGTCAATTGTGCACTTGTAAGGTGCATTCTTGTTGATCCAAAGTCCAGGAGAAACTTGGAAAAGATGTAAGTTAGAAGGGAAAAAAACTGGATGGTTACAAGGATGGAATAGCATGCTTGGGTTTTCTCCAGGTACTCTGGTTTACCCCACAGACAAAAAACAAGAAACGTGCATGTTAGGCAGATTGGTAACTCAAAACTGTCCCTAGGTGTGAGTCAGCAGTAAAGAAATTGGATAGATACAAGGATGGAATAGCATGCTTGGGTTTTCTCCAGGTACTCTGGTTTCCCCCACAGACAAAAAACATGAAACATGCATGTTAGGCTGATTGGTAACTCAAAACTGTCCCTAGGTGTGAGTCAGCAGGTAAAGAAATTGGATAGATACAAGGATGGAATGGCATGCTTGGGTTTTCTCC
>NC_056506.1:19185502-19193166 GCF_014905685.2 Nematolebias whitei | reverse complement strand
ATATATATATATATATATATATATATATATATATAATATTATATTTATAATTTTTTTTATATTTGATAGCTTTAATCACTTTGTTTGGGTGCAGCATTGTAACACTTAAACCTATGAGAAAACACATTACATTGTAAATTATTGATATTAATACTGATCAAAGATAAAGCCTTCGTGGACTGAATGTAAAGCTGCAAACTGTCAGAATTGGACAGTTTTTATTAGAAGCAGACATTCCTTCATTTTGTTTTTAGTTTCTATCCAAACATTATTATGTATTGGAGATGATAACACAACATTCTGCTGTAAAAGAGTTTATTTTATGCCACAAAGTATTATACCATACCACCGTTTAAACTGTATTACAAGTCTCTCTTGTAAATGAGTCCTCGAGGCTCAATGGCACTAACCTGTATAAATAAAGGTTGAATGAATTAATTAGCTGGCGACCATTTGACCATGTAAATATGCATGCAGACAATAGTGAAACAACATAAAAATATTTTTGTGCACATTTGTATTTCATGTTGGCATGCACTCACTAGCACCTTTATCAAAACTCCTGGTGAGACAGACCCATACTTCTGGGATCACGGCATGCAACACGAGCCATCAAAGTGTATTCACTGTTTTTTAGACATAATCTTTGCACGTTAGTTCCTTCAGAAGGCATCTAGTTCAGTGATTATGGGTTGTCTGGCGTACAGTCCACTTCTGAGCCTCAGTTTATCCATGAGGGTCATTGCAAAACCTTCAGCTTGCACCTCCTGAGGTAGTACAGGGTGTTTCATATGTATTAAGGATCATTATTCCATGGCAGGAGCCATTTTCACGTCAGACCTTTCTGTAAGCCGTGTTTTGTCAGAGTGCACTGTACACGCTGACTGTCACACTCTCTAAGTACAATAGCAGGAGGTCAGTTACGTGTCCTCTTGTCACAAGACGACTCAGTGTTGATGATGAATCCCGACATGTGCATCATCTGTTCATGCACAGACTCAGCTGGTCACTGTGGACGGTCCTGACGGCTGATTTTAAGATGGAGACAGAAGCACAGCCTGTAGTCGTTTGACTCCTCAGCGTTCAGCTGTACGGTCCTGAATCCTGTGGTTTTTGGTAACAGGCCTCTCGCTGGCTAGATTTATTCCATTTCTTCCTCTCTGTTCGTCTTTTCTTCTGTCTTCAGGTTTTCTTCTCCAAGTCTTCTCTTTCTCTATAGTGCTGTTTGTCAGTTAGCAGTTATAGGAGCAGTGTGGCTATAGTTGGACATCTGAGGATTCTGCAACTCTCGCTCTTCCTCCTCCCAAACAGACTAATCTGTGGCTTCTGTCTGTGTCCACAGCCCTGGATGGAGCAGGGATCAGGTCTGGCGCTGGAATCAAAGTGTGGCTTTATTGAATAATCTACTGACTCAGCCATCAATCTCCCACATCTCCCCTCCTTCTGTCCCCCTCCACAGTAGAGCTGCAGCATCCGTCATCGTTCGTAGAGTTCTCCACGTTACAAAATGATGAAGTGCCTTTTACCAAAACAGAGAACAAAGTAAACGTTTGGCCCAAGATTCTGTGAATTTATAGGTCTATGACACCAAATGTTTCTGAGCAGATGGTGTTCGCTAATTTAAAGACACAAATTTTATATTTGATAAATTGTGTGTGTGTGTGTGCGTGCGTGCGTGCGTGTGTGTGTGTGTTTGTATGTGTGTGTGTGTTTCTCTTGCAGAGACTTGGCAGTGATCGTGGCATCCATTGCATACAACACCTGGTTCACCAAGCTGCACTGCAAGGACATGCGCATAGTAAGACCTTTTCAAATTTACTCTATTGTTTTTACTTTTTTACTTATTTATTTTGAACGGTTTAAATTGGCCCTATAATAAAAAAAAATGACAAAAGGTATGCAAATTGACTCATATAAATGTAGAACCATATACTAAAGATATTTTACTTGAAAAAGAAGTAAGCAAATAACTCGCCAGCGTTTTATTTTTTCGATAAAAAATGTAGGAAAATGATAAAAATGTTTATTCCTACCCCTCAACTTTAATTAATATATTCTTACACTAAATATTTATTAGTAGTGTGTTATTAACAGCTTGTTACAGAGTTCCCAGCAATCTGAAAATCAGGGAAACATTGGAAAATGCATTTCACACTTTCCAGACAGGGAAACTTCAGGGAATCTGAACCACCACCACCAGAAGGTGGTGGTGGTTCAGCTCCTTTTTCTTCCTTCTTCATTTTCTTCTTCTTTTTTCCCTTCTTCTCCTTCTTTTTTCAAATTTTCCCTCTTCAGGGGTCTCCACAGCAAGTCTTGCACCTCCATCTCACTCTGTCCTCTGTCCTCAATTTTCCTCACTCACGCTCGTGCAATGCAGACACTTTTTCTCCTCCTCCTGCTTTTTTTGGCTCTCTCTCTGTGTATCAGAGCTCCTGTTACACATCTTCCAAAACAAAATCTACTGTCATGGATCTGGTCAGATGGACTGTAAATGCAATCAACAAAATCTTTTCAACAAAGCAACAGGGTCTTGGAGAGCCCTCATGCCCGCTGAGACGCACACGGCAGGATACGTCAGGATCTGTGGGGAGTTTGGGAGCTGATGTTTCTTTCTGTATTGTCTCAGGAGGACACCGAAGATGTTTATTTAATTGGAACCATGATAGCAGAGTTTTTGCTTTTTGGCATCGGTGGATTCCTATGTTATCAGCTATTAAGGAAGATGGCGGCAGCAGTTTTGGCCATGGCAAAACTACCAAGCCTGTGTAAAAGTTTGGTTTGGGCTTCAAGTACTCAAAATCAGCTGGTTTATGAGCTAAACCATAAGATGGAAGCGATTTGTGAGAATTGCAAGCCACCTGCGGCTTCTGGGACTCACCAGCATGCTGGAGACGGCCATGGAGGAGCCTCGTAGACACGGACCAGTGGAATGCTCACAAATCTGACCATTTTGGATCAAAACTACCAGCAGGACTCATGGCTGACAAGAAAAAAACAGTCTGCCTGAAAAAAATCAATAATGTGGCTTATCTGAATCTGACTTCTCCATTTGTCCATGAAGCAGGCTGACTTATCAAATTTCTTCTAGCTTTTTTGTAAATCTGTGACTTACATTTGTGATTTTTTTATCTTATTTTATATTATGTATTCATATTTTTTATATGGACCTACTTGTGTCTTTAATAAAGGTGACAATGATGATGATGATGATGTTTTCATGGGTTGCTGGGAACCCTTTGATATGGTGTTCACATGCATAATACATTTCCATACAATAAATGCATACATACCGTAAATAAATAGCATATTTTTAAAAGTATTCACAAGTAACATAAGCATAAGTGAATGCATAATTAATATAACTAAAATTAGAAATAGCTAGCTCCTTAAGTCATCACCTTATCAGAGTATCCGGCCTTCTTCGAGTCCTAAGCAGTGGTGCTGGAAAGCGCGCCAGCTGGGGACTCCTTTATTCTGCTGGGGGATTTCAATGCCCACATGGGTAATGATAGTGTGACCTGGAGGGGCATGACTGTGAAGAATGGCCTCTCTGATCTGAACCCAAGCAGTGTTCTGTTGTTGGACTTCTGTGCTAGTCATAGTTTGTCCATCACAAACACCATGTCCATAAGTGCACTTGGCACCAGGGGGTGGTGAGCGTCAGATCACATTTTCTCCAGGCGAAATTGAGATAAGGTGGCCTTCAAGGACACCAAGGCGACCAAAATTTAGATAAACACACAGTTGTTTTGGAGACAGGCAGAACTTAATGACATCAACCTTGAGTCTGTGTTTGGTCCACTCGGTTCCGAAATGTCTGTGGATGAACAGATGCTCAGATATATTCATCAATTAACACGGATTCTTCATTTTTCTGGACTGAATAAAACGTGCATTGAATTTAAGGAAATGCAAACGTGAGACGTCATTTATCTTTGACCCATCAAAATGAATGTGGTCATTTATTTACAGAATCAAAGTTTAACATCAAACATTTACAGTAATTTGGCAAATTATGAAATTAACATGGCCACACCGATGGAACATGTCTGAGTAAAAATCCCCAAGATCTGATCCATTCAGCCCAAAGCATTTGAGTCCGGGTACTCGAGACATGAAACCAAACCATGATAAAGGCAAGCAGCGTGATCGGGTCCAAATTTGCTGCTGACGACTTCCTTGATTGTAGATAAATACCAGGACCAGCTGAATCCAAAAAGCAGGAACCGATTATCGTGAATCCAATTAAATATGCGTCCTTAAAATCCACAGATAGCAGCAGAGATAGACACATCATCAAGTCTTTCAGTTGATGAGATATCCAGCTGCGTACGTGCCAACAGGGTCAATCGACTCACCTAAAGCCTGTCTTCTCTTGAAGAAATGTTGTAAATTGAGTTGAGGGACCAACTGGTCAGAACAAGTCCATAATTATGGTTCGGAAGAAATGCAAGAGAGTCTCAGAGTCTCAGAAGTCTTCTTAGAACATTAATTTGAGAGTGCATCTTATCTAAAGCAGCACAAAAGAAAAAGTGTTTAAAATGTTCCACAGGTAGTGTAAATTACTTTATTGTTACCTGAGTTCAATTTTCCTTGAAATACAAGATGCATTTAAATGTTTTCCCTCAGATTTTTGTCTTTAAGGATGTATTTTAAATGTGCACAACTCTGTGAATTGCTTTAACAAATTAAAAATCAGTTTTCCTTAATGGGTATTTTGCTAACAGACAAACAGGGTTGACCCTAATTTTTATGCCCAGGCTATCGCCGTGTCGTCTGCGCCTCGACTGTGCTTTTGATATGAGTTTCATTTGGTCACACCAAATTTAAACTTAATATCTGTGAAATTAACTGAGTTATAGTCATTTTGGTGTTTGCTAAGGTTGATTAGCTGTGGCGGCCATCTTAAATCAGGTTGATTGCAGAAGTTAATCAGTTGTACATGTACAACCCATGATTGCTTTCCGTGTTTTATTATAATCTGTGGAGCACTTCATGAGATATTTCCTTACAGACACCCAGACAATCAACAGAAACACTTATAAAATAAATAATCCACTTAATATTATAGACATCAAACAAATAACTGTTTTTATTACAAATTAATCTTTCCAATAACACAAATTAAAAACAGATACTTGACCTTGGCTTTTGTGAGGATTTGCTTTTGTTAATTTTGTAAAAGGAACAAGAACCAAGTCTTTCATAGACGAAATTCAATTTCCAGAGAACTGTGTGAGATTTTGGGTTAAATTTTTTTTACTTTTCTTATCAGAAAAAAACTGTTAACAGTTTAATTGAAACTACAGTCCAGTGAAGAATTGCTAATTAAAATAACTGCAGCTTTGCCATTCCGTGGAAACGTGAGGTCACAGGTGTGCATGTTGTGTTTCAGGGCTCGGAGGTGGTGGACCAGGTTCTGCACACAGTCAGCAAGTCCAACAGTCTGGAGGAGCTCACTCTGGAGAATGCAGCGCTGAAACCGTAGGTTCCCACTTAACTCAAATTTAATTTCCTCGTCTCACACCTTCCTCTCTGCAACACCTCTCCTCCTTTGTCCTTTTTATTCCAGTCTTTTTTCTCCTTTTGTCTTTTTTACCGTCTCATCACTTTAACTCACGCCTCACCTTTTCACCTCATGTCTCAGTCTTCCTCCTCCCTCCCACTCTCCTCTTCTTTTACTGTCTTGACCTTTCCAAGACACTTTTTTCCCTTTTCTATCATCTCTCACCTCCCTAAGCCCCCACTCTTTCATCCAATAAAGCTCCAGTAAAGCCTCCCTCCTGTCTGTCCATGGCAGTCACTGTTTATCCACAGACACATTAGGAAAAGTCTGGATTATCCGTGACAAGTCTTTCACCTTGAATGAATGGCTGATTAACATTTAGCAGTGCATTTCTCTTTAGCTTTAATTGAGATGAATTTGCTGCCTCAGGGAGAGATGATTTACTGCCTCATCATGGTGAAGTTTTTATATTTTCCTGGTAGTGAGGCGCTTCTAATAGAAAAAGTGTTTATTTTATGTCAGAGTTTCTGCAGCAGCAGTGCACCAAACCAAACCATCTAAGAACTGTTTAGTGGAGACATGTCTTTATTGTTTCCCTTCACAGAGCAAAGAGGGAGAATTGAAAATACCCTCCATGGGTCCATGAGTTCATCTGTTCATCAGTCCAAGCATGTTGTGTTAACTTGAGAAATAAGTGAGGTATCAACTTCCATTTTGGTGTGTGGCTGCATCTAAGTGTAAAAAAAAAATTTTCTTTTAGAAAATTGGGTTGTCAAAATCCAAGATGGCTGCCACCATATACTTCTCTCTGTCTCATGAGCTGGATAACTGTATGTATGTAAACCGTCCACCCCATCATACCATATCTGGGTTCTAGGTAATCATGACTTTTTTTTTATCTTTTCTCATGGTTCGATTATGGGGGCTAATTGCCACAATATTAACTCCTGTAATTACACATCAGTCATGGAAAATTCAAGAAAATGTCTGATAATAATGTTGTTACTGCTCTCAGGGATTTAGTCCAACCCTGAACCCCCCATTCATTACAGGACACCAAACGATTTTTAAAACATGTCAGGACTTCATTTTCTGCATGTAAACGCACGTAGTCTTTTGAGAAAACTTGATACTTTGAAAATTATGGTCCGTTCTTCTGAGGCAGATGTAATCTTTATTTCTGAATCCTGGCTAAACAAATCTGTCTTGAATAATGACCTGACAATCAATGGATTTAATATGTATTGCTGTGATCATCAATAAAGGGGTGGTGGGGTCAGTATTTACATCAGAGATACCCTGGACTCTAGTCTTGTGTCAGCCAAAACAATCCCAAACCAATATGAGGCCTTAGCTGTAAACATCAATTTGAATGGAGGCTTGATCTTATTGGTAGTGGGTTGTAGTCAATGTGTTCAACATAATGTCCAGTTATTTGCGCTCTCAGGACATTAGTACCTGCAGTGTTCCCTCAGTGAGAACTGAACTTGGCTAAAGGGCCTTCTCCTACTCCGCTCCTGTTTCCTGGAATATCTTGCAAAAAGACCTGAAGCTCTCGACCTTGACCTCTCTAAGTGGCTTTAAAACTCTGTTAAGTTCCTGGCAAAGACCAATGCAGACATGTTCCTGTTTTTAGTTTTCTAAATCACCTTATAATCTAGCTGTTTTTTTTGCTACTATTCCTCTTGATTGTCCTTTTGGTTGCTATTTTGTTTTGATTTGTAAAAAAAAGAAAAAAGAAAAAAAGAAAGAAACTTAAATTTGTATGCCCATGCCTACTTTATGACTGTCTATTGTTGTCGTTGTTAACCATTGTTGTCTTCACTCTTTGTTAAGATTCAGGTCTTTCTTGTAAATGAGTCCTCTAGGATAAATGGGAATAACCTGTCTAAATAAAAGTTGAATGAATGAATTTGACAAAACTAATCCTTCTTGTTTTTATATTGTTTGAAAGCAGTTACCTCAAAGGATTGGGTCAAAAGTAAGCAATATGCCTACTTGTATTTTGATGTGTGACTGCATCTAAGCAAAAGAAAGGACACTATCAAAAATTCAGTTACCAAGTCAAAATCTAAAATCCCCCCCACGCACACATATTATATATGTCATATGTTGTGTATATACTATATACTATATATATATACTATATATATATATA
>NC_056506.1:19173551-19185402 GCF_014905685.2 Nematolebias whitei | reverse complement strand
TGAGATAAGTCCGGCATCAAGGCCACAGTTTGGGTCAGGCAGAACTCGTGAATTGTTGTTTCTGCCTTTAAAGTCCGCTGGTACATATTCTCTGATGGAAACTCCAAAACAGACGAATTGATCCTTTACTCCAAAGTCGAGCTCACAGCTTTCTCCAGATTATTCCCACCATTCATGAGTGCTGCCAGGGAGATCACAGTCCTGATACAGCTGCTCCAAAATCCCTGTCACAGCTCCACATTCAGTCCGAGCACTGTCAAGCTTCAACACATCCACACAAATTTGTAGACAACCAGATTCCACCAACCCAAACAGTAGATTCTAATCGTCATCATGAATCCAATTTTTCCTCTAGAGTTCAGAGTGGTCCTCCTTACCCTGACTCCTGTCGGGAGAAGTTGATCGATTTTGTTGAGAGACCAGCTGATCCTTCCAATTAAGAGGTATGCAGGAAAAAAAAAAAAAAAGAAGAGGTATGCAGGAAAAAAAAGAGGCTTTTTAAGGGTTCAAAACCAGGTTTGGTGTTCGTATGGGATCTTCACACCTGTCAACGTTTTACCAGAGAAGCTGAATACAGTAATTTGGAGGTTCATCATTATTCCATCAACTTTGTGCGATTAACTCATTCTACCAGGCCGCCACCACCATGGTTGACATTTAGTGCAGTATTTTTAGGTCTACTCCTCCTAGCACTCCTTTTTCCATTGTGGTCAAAAAGGTTGATCTTTGTCTGATCTGATCATTTCCCTACATGTTATGGGAAGCCTCCCTCCCCTGGTAGATCTCGGGGAATGGGGGTGTCTATTGGGGTCAGTGGGGGAGCTGACCCCCTGGGAGGGCGTGGTGAATGGGCACTGCCTGCTCTCTGGTGAGTGTGTGTGTGTGTGGGGGGGGGGGGGGGGGGGGTCGTCTGTGCTGGTCGCCGCCTCATCCCCCCAATTTTAAAAGGAATATATAACAACATGCATCAACACCTTATTTGAGCGGATGGAAGGAGGAGTGGGGTCTTCTTGTTATTTATGTATTTATGTATTTTTTTCCTCACACCCCCGTTCTCTGCTTGACATTTGGAGTCGGGGGCAGGGAGTGGAGGTAGACCGCCTGGTTGAGGTCTGGGCTGTGGGTGGGCTTTGGGCCTTGGGGGGCAGTTAGGGGTGGGGCAGGTTCTCTGGTTCTCCCTAGCTATGTTTACATGAGCAACATTTTTTGACCGGATTGAAATGTTTTCAGATTAAATAATTCAAATGTATTGTTTACATGGGCATAATCTGTTCATGACAAGCGTTTACATGCAGCGGCTTTGTTCTGAACAGAAGTACTGACATGCGCAGAGCGGTAAACTCTCCTTAAAAAAAACACAGAAGAAGAAGTGAACGTAAACAAACCTGAGCACCCAAAATGGACCCGCGACAGGTTTTAATGATGGTGGAGATGTTACTGCACTCCCTGACTGAGCTACAGGTAATACAGATCATTTTGAGCTCTTTCAAAGTTTATTGTAGAAATGTTGTCGCTCACCGGCCAGTTTTGCTTCCCTTACATGCTAATATTATTAGCATTAGCCAGGCGAAAATGGCAAAGTCGCACATGTGTAGTCAGGTCAGTTTTTCACGACCAGATAAAAACGAACAGATCAAGCGTTTACATGCGCACCGATCGGGTTACGGATCGGGTTACGGATCGACGTAAACCACCCGTTTCGTTCTGATCACAAATTATGTTGGATCGTGCCGAATACACAAAAAATAACCCGAACGAAGTGTTTACATGACACAATTTTATTCCGACCGGCCATTTGATCCGGTTACTTATGTCCATGTAAACATACCTCCTGGGTCATTAAAATTTTTTGATCAAGGCTCCTGGTTGCGATGGCCAGCCTTTTGGCTGGGGTGGCTGCCGGATTCCGGCGGGGGGTCGGCTGTAGTTGTGTGTGTGTGTAGTCGTTGGCGGTGTATGGTGGCGATCAGGGAAGTGGCTTTGCATTGGCGAGGTGCTGGCTGGTCGACCTGATGTGACATTCGCGGTGGGGGGTGCTGTGTGTATGGGGAAGTGCACTGGTGGCGTGCCTGGGCATCTCTCGGCCTGTGGTGTGGGGTTGGTGGGGTGCCTGGTCCTTGGTGCGCTGGGCCAGCCTTCCTCTGCTGCTTTTCCCTGCTGCTCTGGCCCCCGGCCTGGTGCCGGCCTGCGGTCACTGTCGGGTGGAGCACATGGACGGCCTGACAAATGCTCTGTCAGACTGTCTATATGTGCCTGTTTGTGTCAGGTTGGGTTTTGGGTGGTCCCCTCTCTTGGATCATTTTGGCCTCCCCATTTAATGTGGGGTCTACTTTCCCCTGTCACACTCCACTCCGGTTGTGGGTCCCCCTGCCACCAATACGTTGGTGGCTCTCGGCATCTGCGGCTGGATGCTTGGGTGTGTGCCAACCCGCCCTGGTGGCTGCTTGCCGGGGCCCGGGTGTCCTGGCTCTGTCGGACCTCTGTTGGGGGTGGTATGACCTCGGGGCTTGGGTCCTGGGTCTCTGTGTCCATGGCCAGATTTGCTCCGGCGTAACGGGTTGCCAGCGGGGCCTGTGGGCTCGTCGCTGCAGCCTCTTGGGGCTTCTGCATTGTGGCTGCTGGGGGTCGTCCGGGGCTCTCCTCTGCTTATCTCTGGGATGGGGGCAGGATTAGGGGGGTGCGGTTGTCCCTGTTGGGGAAGTCCCGGAGCTCTGGGCTTGGGGGCCATGGGGGGGCTGTGGCTGTGTGTCTTCCCTGTGTTGTCATCGTGTCCTAGGGAAACGGGTCTGTGGGTCCCCACACCCACTATTGAACATTCTTATGGAGAATCCTTATAGTGACAAGCATGCTCACACAGGTGTTTAGATTCAGGTGTTTATCAGATACACATTCAGTTGGGTTGCAGTGGCCACTAAGTACATCTTGATTACCATGTACTGCGTAAAATACTTTCTAATGATATAAGTATCATTATATATGCATATGTTGATTGTTGTTGTGGTTTCTCGGTTTTGACTTTTTCTTTCCGCAGGTCTAGAGGCAGACTTCAATGATGTTGATTTGTGTTCTCTTTATACCTCTCTCTCTCCTCTATTCCTATTTTCTTCTTTCCCTTTTAACCCTTCTTCCACTTTTCTGCCTTTGTTTTCTTCTTTGTTTTTCATCCCTGTGTCCATTACATCTGAAACAAACCCAAAGCAATTCTAATAAAATTTTATTTATATATCAAAAGGAGCATTAAGGCCAGCCATAATGCTCTTCTTGTGAAAGTGAATCTGTTGGGCCTCACCTTGACACTCGGACAACAATTCTGAGTGCCACAATGCCAGACAGGACACGCGGGAAAAAAAAAGTTTGTCAATTTTATTGTTATTCACATCAAATATGGTACATGAGGTGGAACGAAATTATGTACACAGGGTCCCAGTTACATCCAACAATAGCAAAATGTAAAGTGTAAAAAGAAACAGTAGCTAAAGATCTAAGATATATAGTAAGATATACGCTTAACAAACGACAAACGGTGTGCTAAAATAGCTAAGATATATGCTAAACATTAATAATGTAAAACAATATGGTGTAACAACAGCAGCATGAACATGAGTCTGTGGTGAACATATGAGTACGAATGAATACAGCAGCATGAGATAATCAGTAGCGTGAGCTCAGCAGCATGGATAATAAGAGGCACAGATAAGTCACATATCACCAATTAAAGTGGCATTACAGTGACTTTTCTGGTTAGATATTCATGAGTCTACCAGCTTTAGGGTAGAAGCTGTTCCTCAGTCTAGCGGTTCTACACTTAATGCTCCACAATCTCCTGCCTGAGGAGATTGGGGCAAAAAATGTGTGTGCTGGGTGAGTGGACTCCTTCATGATGCAGGTGGCCCTCTTTCTGCATCTGGAGGTGTAGATGTCTGTGATGGTGGGGAGGTTGACTCCAACAGACTTCTGTGCAGCCTTCACCTTCAGCCTTCAGTATCTGCTTTGTCCATGAGAAGAGAGTTTCTGTCAAGGTTGAAGGTGTCACTTTTGAAGAAGGGGCTTTTTTTTCTTGATCGGCCCCTTCCCAGTCCATGAAAATGTAAAACTGTTTTCATTGTAGGCAGGGACACTATAGTGTTCCAGTAGTTTCCACTTCATGACAGCTTGGGCCTTGGTGGTTCCTGAGATGCTTCGAAGCATCCAAACCCCTTGGTTTCAATGCCACTTTCATCTGAGAGCGACAGTTTTTGTCCTCTTCCAGATCCTGGGAAAACTATGAATATTTTCCCAGTGTACAACTATACAATTCTCATTCTTAGATCTTCACTGGCTAATCCTGTGATCTCTGTCAAACATATCCTCTGTATGCTGGTAAAAGAAACTACCAGCTGCAGTCAATCATGATCAGTAATGAGGAGGTAACAGGGCTTGGTCTTTACAAGCTATGACTGTCTAGAACCTTCGACACAATGAATGAAAAGGTTTAGGTTTATGTATGTATAGTTTTGACCTTAGAAATTCCAACTTGTGTACCAAATGATTGAAGTTTCATTTTGTATCATCATTCCATCAAAGACACTGTTAAAATTAAACGTTTAAACTCTAAACTTTAATCTTAAGGCTCCAGTATACTGCCGCGTACGTCCGTTCACGCGTACGTATGCGTGTACTGTACGCAGAGAGTTCAGACATGATACTCCAGCGTACACCCCTATCAGCTGCAGAGCAGCTTCACAGACAAGGGCGTTTACCTTCAGGACAAATTGAGATCGCCGATTAATCATTTGCTGACACGCCTACTGGATTGATTGACAGGTCGGAAAAAAGAAAAAAGTGAGCGCTGGCAGCCTCCACCGCAGCGGCGTTCTGTGTTTATATGTTGTTAATAAAAAGATCTAAAAATAAAAAAACAGCTCTACAGCCCACACATCAGACCAGCCCACCAGGAAATCTCCAGACCCTCTCGCAGCCATGCTGGACTTGAGTTTAATTCGCTCGTGACAAATTCCTCCATTTCTCACCATTTCAGTCATTGCATCAATGGAGGAGGAAGAGATCACTGCCTCTTGGCAAAAAAACAAAACAAAAGAAAAGGCCAGATCAGAGATGAAGAAGGAGAATTTAATACATTGGTGTCGCATACAAAACAGTCCGTCGCTGGGCAGTTTATTGTGCGACACTGCGTATGCGTATGTGGTCGTAAAAATTTGAGCTTTGCACAGACATGCCCTGGGGGGTACGCTCGTACCTCTGCGTACGTACGTGCGTACCTCTGCGTATGGATGTATGCGGCAGTATACTGGGGGCTTTACAGTCATGCTCATGGTGAGTGCATGTAAACGTTTGACTGTAAGTGTATCTGTACTCAACCGAAAAAGGGTGGATTGCTCTCTTCAGGTCGAGGATGAGGTTCGGCCTCAAGTGGACGAGTTCATGTACCTTGGGGTTTTGTTCATAAGTGAAGGAAGAATGGAGTGTGAGATTGACAGATGGATTGGTGCAGCATCTGCAATATTGTGAACTTTGTGCCGGTCTCTTGTGGTGAAGAGGGAGCTGAGCTGTAAAGCAAAGCTCTCTGTTTACCAGTCGGTCTATGTTCCTACCCTCACCTATGGCCATGATCTCTGGGTAGTGACTGAAAGAATGAGATTGTGGATACAGGTGGTTGCAATGAGTTTCCTCAATGGGGTAGCTGGATTCTCCCTTAGAGATAGGGTGAGATGTTCAGTTAGCAGGAGAGACTCAGAGTAGAACCGCTGCTCCTCCACATTGAGAGGAGTCAGATGAGGTGGTTCGGGCATCTGGTAAGGATGCTTCCTGGGCGCCTCCCCAGGGAAGTCCTTTGGGTATGTCCAACTGGGAGGAGACCCTGAGGAAGACCCAGGACACACTGGAGAGACTACATCTCCCAGATGAGATGGAAGAAGTGGCTGTGGAAAGAGATGTCTGGACCTCCGTGCTCAAGCTGCTGTTCCCGTGACCTGACTTCAGAACAAGCAGAAGATAATGGATGGATGGATGGATGGATGGATGGATGTGTACTCTTAGCAAGTCATCAGCTGGGTTTTGGTTGTTCTGATGCAACATACAGTCCCACGCAGTAGAACAGGATGCTCTGAGGGGTTTTTAGTGGAGCAGAAATTGGAAGGATGGAGTGATCAGTCATTATATTCCCCAGCAGTTGCATCAGTGCTCTCATTCCCATGAAGCAGCTGTGCTAAACTCACAGAAAATCAGTGGCTCAGGGATTGGAATGAGGAGAGAGAAGAGCAGCCTTACCTGTAGTCATCAGAGGTCCAGGTTTCATTACAGATGAGTTGCTGAAGGCAGGTGATATCTTGTTCTAGAGTAATAATTCAACCTGTACTGTAAATGATAAACTAAACAGAAGTAAAGCAGTAAAAATACAACATACATGATGCACAGTTAAAAGAATAATTTTACAGAAGAAAACAACACAATAGATGTCTGCCAAGAGGTGGCAGGTAATCATTCATTCATTCCTTCTGCAAGATAGATTGCTCCTACTCCCTCGCTCCCTACTGCCACCACTCACTGTGAAAATACACACACACCCTCACCATCCACCCGTTGTGTTGAACTATTTGTACTATGGGGCACAGAAGTGGCAGATTGGCTGTCATGACAAGTGCTAAACTCATGTGAAGCAGTGCTCTCCATCCGTCCTATGAATGCTGTCATGCGGTTGGATGTTTTGTTGTTATCTTTTTGGAAGGTGGAGGAGATCAGCGGCAGCTCCAGTCCTTCCTGGTGTTTGCTTGATGTACTGTTGACCTAATTGTCTGAGCCAGCCTCTTACTGCAAACATTCTGTTCTGTCGTTCTTCATCAGCTTTCTGTGACGTTAAACCATCCTCTCTTCTATCTGCTCTTGTTCTCTTACCATTTTTCATAATTTGGCTGTTTGGTTGTTACTTTAACTTCTTTCCATCCTTTGTTCAATTTCTGTTTCACAGGAAAGCGAGAGACTCCCTGCCCTCCTTCCGGCAGTTCTTCAGCTCAGCGTTCAGCCTGACCCACGTCAGCCTGGCCTCGATGAAGGTCCCTCCTGATTCTCTGAGGTGAGTCGCTGCAGCGGGCCTTTAGACCTCCACTAGCATGCAAATCTTTCTGCAGAGAACCATCAGCTCATTAAGGCCCACCTCTGAAAGGCGGAGGAGGAAGATAATGGTGTTTCCAGAGTTTTGATGTACTTGTGTGTTTACCTGTTAGCAAAATATCTCAACAACCATGAAACAAATTTTACTGGATCTCTCAGAAAACAGTCATTGAATGATCATCTACAACTGATAAACCTTTGGTATCAAGGGCTTGGAAAACACAAAAATGGCTATAAGTCGAGTCAATTTTACAAATATAAGCTAAAATCAGTTGTGGTAGTGGCTGAGAGTCATGCCCAAACACAGACTCTGAGTTTGAAATGTTGATCATGCCAAACCTTATTTTTAAGAATTAGTAAAAAACACTGGAGAGGTGGTGAGTTGTTTTTCTTTTGGCTGCTCCGTTCAAGAGTCACCACAGTGAGCAAACTCACATGAAACATTTGGTGACCCAGCCTGGGCTCAAACTCGTAGCTTCAGGACTTCTTGACCACGGCACTGACCACTGAGCTACCGCTGCTTCCCTAAGTCTTTAATTGAATGTATATGTAATATTTTTCTCTATACCCAAATAGTATGCAACCAAGAACAATGATTTTGAGGCCAAGAGAAAGTTTAACTGTGTTTATTTACAATAAGTGAATAACTATTGAGGGTGCAAAGGATCAGCAGGGTGGAACTGGAACCCTGGTGAGCAAGAAACAATGTTAGTTGGAGTCTTCTTCTTGGGGATTGTTTTTGATGTTCAGATTTTCTATCTTACTGTAAGTAAGCAGAGTTTTCACAGAGGCGAAGTCCCAAACAGTTCCAATAGCGAAGAGCAAGAAAGTTCCAAGAGGTTTCATACAACCGGTGAGAAAGTGGTAGAAGCCAAGGAGATTACTGGAGAGATCACAAGGAGGCTCAAGAGACTATCAGGAAGGTCGAAGGCGCAGGAGGAGCGTAGAAGGAACGCATGAGGAATGCAGGAGTCAAGCTGCAACATGGAGAATTAGAGATTAGCTTTCAGAATGCACAAGGAGTAAAGTCAAGGCCAGGAACAAGTACCGATTGGCAGATAATGCACCAGCGTTGGATTGTAGTCATCAACTTCCTTAAGTACTCTTGCAGCTCATTAGGTGAATGGTTCTCAGGTGTGGTTCTGTTGGTGCCCTCTGGTGTAGAAAAGCTGCAAGAGAAAAACTGGAACTCCTACAGTATGAATGAATTCCCCCCCCCCCCCCCCCCAGTATTACATTTTCCACATGACTGGTCAAAGTTTAGGTGTGTGGTCAGTGTGGTCAGTTCTGCTTTAAATCTCCAACAACCGAACTTGGCTGATGTGCACCGGCCTTTGACGTGCCACAGTTGGACTGTAGAGCATGGTAAAGAAACTGGAGCACTTTGAGGAAAATAGGGGAACACAGTAGGTGGAAAGCACATTTGGTGAGCACTGAGTAGTGACTTACTGAGATGCAACAGCTGAAGCCTCAAAATTGTGATAAAGTTTTTAGTTGCCATCTCAGTGAGTTCAGTGTCAGCAACCAGCATCTGTCTGCATTCATTTGCTGAAGTATAGGCAGCTTTGGATAATGTTGAACACCCATGACAACTCTGTGACAGTTTTGAGAAAAAAATTGTCTCATATTTGTTGAACATTTTAAAAATAAAAGCAACAAAACTACAAGCCTCTGGGATTCACGTGAGGAAAATAAAAAAACTTGAGTTGAGGCAAGGCGGCATGGTGGCACAGTTGGTAGAGTTGTTGCCTCTTAGCAAGGATGTTGCTGGTTCAAATCCCAGCCATGATCCTTTCTGGGTGGAGTTTGCATGTTTTTTCCGTGCATGCGTGGGTTTTCTCCAGGTACTCCGGTTTCCTCTCACAGACCAAAAACATGCATGTTAGGCTGATTGGTGACTAAATTGTCCCTAGGTGTGAGTGAGAGAGTGAATGGATGTTTGTCTCATTTGTCTCTGTGTGTCCCTGTGATGGACTGGAGACC
This sequence comes from Nematolebias whitei, assembly GCF_014905685.2. Classification (NCBI taxonomy): domain Eukaryota; kingdom Metazoa; phylum Chordata; class Actinopteri; order Cyprinodontiformes; family Rivulidae; genus Nematolebias; species Nematolebias whitei. Next base: position 19,176,312 of record NC_056506.1, on the reverse strand, counting down.
TGTCCAGGTGTCCCTGTGATGGACTGGAGACCTGTCCTGCCTCTCACACAGGGGCTGCTGTAGATGAACACCAGCTCCACGAAACCCGGAAAGGAAAAGCAGAAAAAGAAAAGGGATGGATGAACTTTTACAGATGCATGAATCCTATATGCATCATATTAGTCTGAACTAAATGTTTGTTTTTTATTGTATAGTTGCATTTTATGTTTTTTTTTTTTTTTTTTTTCAAGAAATGCATCCTTGTGAATTCCCCTCAGGCAGATTTAAAGATGTAAAAAACAAAAAGGTATTTGTAAAGTCTCAGTGAATTCATGTGATGATGAGTTGCCCTGATTTAAAGTAAGCATGAGCATTCAGAGACTAAACTATTCAGTCCAGCTCTACAACAGTCCACTCTCACTCTGTAACACATCCTCTGCTTGTGCTGGGCATGTAGACTGATGAGTCGAGTGTTCCTGATATGGCTGGATTATAAATATTCTGCTGACTTTATGGTTCTGACTCATGTTTCACCATCTGACATGCTCTTTGTAACCAGATCTACTTAGCTTCGTTTGGAAAACCTTTAGACAGGAAGCAAAAATGAACCTTCCATTAAAACCACTGTGTCGTTCAGTCATACAATGAAGTTTATTTATCAGGTATCAGGTCATTTTTTTCTGTTTTCTAAGGTTATTTGGTTGTGGCAGCCATCTTGAATTGGGTTTGCTCTGAAAGGTCATCAGTTGTAGATGTGCATCCAGTGATTACTTTCTAAAAGTGTCATTAGTCCTTCAAATGGTTCATATTAAACAAACAGTTTGTCTGTTTGAGATAAGTCTCAGCTACTACCACCTCAGGTTTTAGCTCAACATTTGTAAAACTGGCTGAAATAAAACCATTTTTTTGTATTTTAAGTTGAACCAGCTTGACTCAAAGCTTAATCAGTTAAAGATGCCTATTCAGTGATTACTTTCTACAAGCATCATTACATTTATTATTTATTATTATTTTTATTTATTTACCAGTACATACCTAACCCTAAACCTAACACATCCTCAATTCACACCTTAGTCCTAAACCTAGCCCCTAACCCACCAACAGGACTTCTTCTTATGGGGCCCGGGCTTTGGGCCCCATAAGGAGCAGTTGGTCCTCACAATGCAGTATAAGTTGGAAAAATGGGCCTCACAAAGTAGCATAAACAAGGACACACACACAGACACACTCAATATTAAACCCCTCAATATTATCAATGATAATATTGTTGCACAGCTTTTAATAGAAGTGTATAAGGATTTTAAAGAGGTTATGATAAATATAGTGAGTAACTAGAAGATTTTTTGGCCAAGCCAATAAGGGGAATTGGAAATACCCTCCTTGGATCTGTGCATGTTGTAAGCATGATAACTTGAAAAATATATGAGGTACCGTCTTCCATGTTGGTGTGTGGCTGCATTAGTTTTCACACCAGATAGTCCGGTAGACTCGGTTCGGGACCAATATTCATGACCTTTTGTTTACATTTGAGCTGGTGCGTTTGCATTCACACTGCACTGTGCAGTCAGTCAACCTGTTGAACCAACCTATTCCCCGCTCGCCTGTGGGGGCGCTGCACCAAGAACTACTGAAAGAAACGACACAAAAACCTCTGAAGACACGTCTTCTTCTTCTTCTTCTATAAATAAAAATAAAAATGAAGTGGCATCAAGTTTTAGCAGTTTTAGGAGTTATATTTTGTCATTTTTCAAAAATGGGCTTAGCATGAGCAGAAGATGAGACAGAAGACCATGGAGAATATTGTTTTTCACACAAGGCAGCTGACGGCTCCATATAAGGTCAGAGAAATGCGTGTTTGTTTACCCTGTGGAGTGGTCCGGTCTGTTTACATTCACACTGCACTCGAACCGCGCTGGAGTTCGCTTCTACCGGACCGAGACCTAGGTTTTAGCCCGGGCCAGAGTTCGCCTTTTTGTTCCGTGACAGAGTTCAATGGCGCGTTCACACCTCCCTAAACGAGCCGGACTTTCTAGGAAAACGAGCTAGAGTTCGATTAAAGTGGACTAAACAGGGCTAGTGTGAATGCACCCTCAATGTTTAAATCTAACTGTGAGGTTTGAACACAAAATACACTCCCAGCTGAAATGAATCAAGTAGATTTCCCACAGTGGCACAGTAGTTCAATCTACTTTCTTTTTCTTTTTTTTTTTTCTTGCTACTCTACGGTGAAACCAGACGTGTTTTCCCTCCCCCCCCCCCCCCCCACCCCGCCACCCGCTTCCCTGCTGCGCTCTTTTGTCCTGTGAACCCTTAAAAAGCCTCTTTTTTTTCCTGCATACCTCTTAATTGGAAGGATCAGCTGGTCTCTCAACAAAATCGATCAACTTCTCCCGACAGGAGTCAGGGTAAGGAGGACCCTCTGACTTCTTTAAGGAAAAATTGGATTCATGATGACGATTAGAATCTACTGTTTGGGTTGGTGGAATCTGGTTGTCTACAAATTCGTGTGGAGGTGTTGAAGCTTGACAGTGCTCGGACTGAATGTGGAGCTGTGACAGGGAATTGGAGCAGCTGTATCAGGACTGTGTTCTCCCTGGCAGCACTCATGAATGGTGGGAATAATCTTGGAGAAGCTGTGAGCTCGACTTTGGAGTAAAGGATCAATTCGGCTGTTTTGGAGTTTCCATCAGAGAATGTGTACCAGCTAGACTTTAAAGGCAGAAACAACAATTCATGAGTTCTGCCTGACCCAAACTGTGGCCTTGATGCCGGACTTATCTCA
>NC_056506.1:19169788-19173451 GCF_014905685.2 Nematolebias whitei | reverse complement strand
TGGATGGATGGATGGATGGATGGATGAGTGGGTGGGTGGGTGGGTGGTTGGATGGATGGATGGATGGATGAAATCTTTTAATTCCTGTGACTAATAGAACCAGTTCAACAAAATGTCATTAGTCAAAGTGACACCCAAACATGAGCTCACTTCACTCTCACAAAGCATCTTTTAAACTTGGTGAGCGTTTGGAATCTCAGTGGAAATGCTGTGACATCAACACTTCCTGAACGCCTCCTTCCACTTCACACAAGCCCACCATCTAAGCTCCCAGCCTTCCATGACAGCCTTCAGAGCACCACATGTCACAACATGGAAGGTAACCACAATGCCACTCACTGAAAACCATCATTTTTGGACATCATCGTCCTGGTTCTGTCTTTTCTCAGCTTTTTGATCTGCAATTTATCATTAATTTGCTGGGGGGGGATGCTATGAGAGTTATTCTAAGTGAAAGTACCAACAAGAACTGTTGGATCTGATGTTTTTAAAAGTAAGGATTTCTCTAATTTTATTTAAAAAAAATGTGCCACAAGGCCTCATTTTGTAGCATGTAGTTTTCTAAAGTTGAATTTCAACGTTGTCTGTATGTACTGAAACAAAACAAAGTCACTTTCTGTTCTTTACAGGCAGTAGACTACGAGAGTCGAAGTTCCTATTCATTCTCTGTGGAGGTCCTCAACCCCATAGTGGATCCCCGCTTCCTGCGGCGAGGCCCGTTTAAAGACAGAGCATCGATCCGAGTAGCAGTGCTGGATGCCGATGAGCCCCCGAGGTTCTCCCGATCTCGATACCTGATGGATGTATCTGAAAACTGCCCGCCAGCCTGCACTGTAGGCCGGGTCAGTGCCGTGGACCCGGATACTGGTCTAACCAATAATATCAGGTACACCACAAGATTCTTCTGTAGCATTCAGCATCTCGAAAGTGGCTATAAAAAACTTGTAACGGTGTTAAATGAATAACAATAGTAGAAAAGGTTTGTTAAACCAATAAAACACCATTTGTTCCTCTAATTAAAGCTTAAATGTCATCCTTTCGTTGATAAAAGCGAAGACATAAAGCCAAACCCAAAAGAATACCTCCACTGTTGATTTTCACCAAAGTTTTTAGCAGGTATTTATTGAAAATATTGTCCTTAAAAGTTCAAAGAGGGAGGCAAGTGATTTGTCCGTAACAGCCACAAAAAGCCGTGTCCCAATTAAAAGTAAAAGCACTTGGAGTGAGCGTGTGGGAAGGAATGATAGTTAGTATATTCATGGAGATATTTAGATAATCCTTTTGACTTCAAAAGAGCTCCTATCTGCTGTGATAATCTCCCCATATTAATTCTTTGGACATCTGAATGCCAACTTCCTTATCACTCCTTCACACACTTGCCCTGCCTGCTTCTTTCACTCTGCACGCCGCCACCATCCTCGCCGGCTGCTTTTCTCGCCCCTTAGCTTCGGCCCTCTTTTTTTTTTTTTTTCGGTGCCCTTTCATCATTTTGCTCACCTTCCTTCTGTCAACACACATATGTTTTCCTCTTATCCCGCTCTCTCTGCTTCAGATTCTCTATTGATCCCCAGTCAGATCCGGAGGCTTTGTTTCGCATCACCCCGGACACCGGTCTCATCACCACAGCTATGGAGCTGGACCGGGAGCGCGAGCACTGGCACAACATCACAGTCATCGCCACCCAGAGAGGTCAGAGCTTCCTCTTTGTACACCAATTAACACAACGGCATCATTAGCGCTTTCTCACAGGATTTATTTCACCTAATAGCACAGCTCTTAGTGAAACCAGCATTTTCCACTCCTGACACCTGCACCCACTGATGACTAAGAGGTTTAAGTGAGTGTAAACTGTAAAGGATGTTGTTCATCTGAAAAGCTCAGTATCCAGGGTGAGATGTCGTTCACTAAGCGGCTTAGCTCTCAAGTCATCAAGTCATAAGGGGAATGCTTTTTGGCAGAAGGGATGGTCTGTTACAGCATGCCTGACAATCAGTTGATCTATATTGTGTTAGCTATCTGATCCTGCAGTAGATCCCTTCTCACGGGGATATGACCTGAATCACTGCATTAAAGCAGCAAATTGAATGCGAGCGTTTGCTTCAGTGGCACAATGTGATCGTAAATGGGAGCGATAAACACCTACTGATTCCAAGCAACTGCACAGGGTATTGTTCAGTTGGGAAAACATCTCAAGAAGAAGTGGTTGAGGTTTTAGTCAAATTAAAACATGAGGGGAATCATTTTGCCCTTTAGTTGTTTTAGAGTTGTTTGCTGTTTGTTATCAGAGAACCGATAAACGCTCGAGTAAACACTGCCAAGTAAACAGTGTTGTAAAGTTTCACTTCTCAATCCTAATGAAAAGTCTAACAATGCATAACTATATTGCTTGTCTGTTTGCAACCTTGATGTCTGTTGTGGAAAAGTGTCAATGAAATGTTACATAAATGTGTTAATTAGTGTGGGTTGTTGAGCAGAAGAAAAAAACAGTTTCAGTTTAATAATCTTCTGGTTAGAACATCCTCATTGTCTCCAGAGGGGACATCATGGTGGCCCAGTTAGTAGAGCTGCTGCCTCTTAGTAAGCAGGTTGCCCTGGTACAAATCCTGGTTCGGGGGCCTTTCTGGGTAGAGTTGCATGCTCTTTTTGTGCATGTGTGAGTTTTCTCCAGGTATTCCAGTTTCCTCCCACAGACCAATCACATGCATGTTAGATTGATTGGTAACTCTAAATTGTCCCTATGTGTGAGTGAGAGACTGAATGGTTGTTTGTCTCGTTTGTCTCAATGTGTCCCTGTGATGGACTGGAGACCTGTCCAGGGTGTACCCCACTTCTCGCACAGTGATTGCTGGACATGGGCACCAGCGACCCCGTGACCCAAAATGGAATAAGTGGGTAAAGATAATGGATGGATGGTATTCTCCCTGTTTGAAACTCTACAAACTGGATTTTAAACAGAATTTTTCAAGCAAACAACAATCAGTTGTTTGCTTCTAGTTCCCTTAGATGAGTGTCACTTGTGTACGACAGTCTTTAAATCATACCATGGATTGAAGTCAGGTCTTTGGCTGGGCCTGTCCAGAACATTTACTTGTTTCTGTACCAATTCTGTACCCCCTATTGGCCCCTACAGGCTGAGATGGGGTAGAAGTAGTGCTGCCGACTTGTGACCAGAAAGTCATGGTTCGACTTCCAGCCATTTCCACATGGTGTCTCTGAGCAAGACACCTAATCTCTAATCCGGGCGCTTACATAGCTGCCCACTGCTGCTCCACCTGGGTGTATCTCACATGTGATGGGTTAATTGCAGAAAACTAATTTCATCATAGTATGGGAACATACAATGATGACAATCTCAGACTTCCCTTCTCTTCTCCTTGAACCCCTGGACTCTTGCTTTAATGGGTGTTTAGGGTCATTGCCCTACAGAGGTGGACCTCTCTACCTGTCTCACATTTCTGGAGAACAAACCAGTTTATCTCAACTGTTTCTCTGTATTTGGCTCCATCCAAATTTTCTTCAACTCTGATCCATTTTCCAGTCCCTGTACAGTAGTCCCTCGAATATCGCCAGGGTTATGTTCCAGACACCCCCGCGATAGGTGAAAAACCGCAAAGTAGCAACACTATATTTATTTTAGTATTTATATGTATTTATATATATATA
>NC_056506.1:19162299-19169688 GCF_014905685.2 Nematolebias whitei | reverse complement strand
CAGCAGTATATATATACACACGGTATAAATCCATGTTATTGTGCCTGAGCAGCAGTTCATCTGTAGCTTCTGTTCTCCGAGCTGACCTCTAGCCTCACAGGAGGAGCTCATGGAGCATCTCGACTCCTACGTATCAGAGATGCTGCGCTGGTGAATAAATAATGACTCGTCCTTTCATGTGCACCTTTGAACAGCGATGAAGTTTTAACCTGATGAAACCTGCAGACAGTTACAGTCTCCCAGACTATAAACCTCTTATTCAAGCCCCTTGCTTTTTTCTTTCAGCGCCCCCCGCCCCTCTCTCTGCCAGGATGCCCCCCCACTGAGCCATCTTTCATCAGAGAAATGCAAACACAAAGGTCTCTCAAACAAAGAAGCATGCACGGGTTCAACTGGACGGCTCAGGGGTCCTGCGGGGCCAGTCTTTTAAAAATCCAGAGATGTCAACACCTGCCATGGCACATTTCATGAACAGCTGTCAAGTTACAAAGTGACGGTGCTGAAAAATCCCATCCCGGTCTAATTTTGGCTGCTTGAGGAAAGTATCTGAGGCGAGCTGCACCGACACTGAAGAATGGATCATTCATCAGAGTTACTTCCTGCCTCAGCTTTAAACCAGGCCTCCCAAATCCTATGACAGCCAGGAGAAGTGATTTCACAACTCCGAGGAGAAAGCAGCCAATGAAGGTGTTTGATAAATGGCTCCGGTCCCTTTGTGTCCTCACGTTATTACAGCCATGTTGCTCTGAAAACACATTTATCAGAAGCAACACATCAGCTTCCTGCTCGGAACAACACGGCACACAAGAGTCTGCACATCAGTGGATATGAAGAGAGGAGAGCAGACAGAGAGATCATCTTCATAATGAGCAGATGAATATCGTTACAGCGTCATCATCACTGCAGCTCAGAGGAAACACAAACAGATTTTGGGGTTTTTGTGACTAAAAGAAGCTCCGCCATTAAAACATCATCATCTGCTGCTTCTTGACCTTTCTAGAGATGCTTCAAATGTTTCAATAATTCATTTTGAGTTTGTTATTTTATGAATTATGTTATATTTTGCTATGTGTATTACATGTTTCCCAGTTTAGGGTTTAATATTTAATATTTAAAGCTGCATCAGACTCTTAAACTTAAACCAAACAAATAATTTACAGTATAAGCACAACAGTTTCTAATAAGCAGGGTGTCTGTTGTCTTTTATTCGTTTGATTATTTATTCTTTGTTTGCTGGAGACATTGTGGGAGGAGGACCTGGACCTGATGTCTGGACCAGTGAAGCCATTTTCAAGATGAGCCTCAGTGTTCTGAGTCATTTTCTTCTTTTCTTCCAATTACTTTAAATGACCTGACATCATTAATTGCCAAAATGAAACTTTCTACTTGTTCACTGGAGATATTACCTCCTTCTCTGCTTGTTCAGACTCTAGCCTGTACTGGTCCAACAGTGTTGATGATAATTAACAACTCCCTGAACAAAGGATCCGTCCCATCGTATATTAAAACAGCAGGAGTGACCCCTCTCTTAAAGAAGCCTAAACTTGATTCTGGCTCCCTTTCCAACTTCCGTCCCGTCTCTAAACTGCCTTTTCTCAGTAAATTATTTGAAAAAGTTGTAAAAACCCATCTCAGATCCTGGTTCTGTCAGTTACAGATCTCTGATTCCTTTCAGTCTGGTTTTCTAAAACACCATTCCACTGAAACTGCTCTGGTAAAAGTCCACAACGATCTGTTAATGGCTTCTGATGAAGGAAAATGCTCTGTGTTGGTCCTGTTAGATCTTAGTGCTGCCTTTGATACCATCGACCACACAACCTTATTAAACAGACTGAAGGTGGTGGCTGGTATTTCTGGCTCAGCTTTGGACTGGCTCACATCATACCTATCTCACAGAACTTTCTGCATCAAGACGGACAGGTTCTCCTCTGATTATGCCCCCTTAACTTGTGGGGTGCCACAAGGCTCAGTTCTGGGTCCACTTTTGTTTTCCTTTTATATTATCCCACTTGCCAGCATTGTTCAATCCTTTTCTAATATTTCTTATCACATTTATGCTTATGACATTCAGTTGTATTTTTCATTGAGACCACACCAGCTGGATAAATTGGACATCCTTGTCCAATGTTTGTCCCATATCAGTGACTGGCTTGCCAGTAACTTCCTGGTTTTAAACACCAGTAAGACAGAGACTTTGATTACTGCTCCCAGTCATCTTCACCCAAAAATCAATCAAAAAAATTGCCTTCTGCCCAGTAGCCAAATCAAAAGTAAAAAATTTAGGAGTCACATTTGACTCATCATTAGGCTTTGAGTCTCACATCAAAGCTATTTCCCGTTCTTGTTTCTTTCATTTAAGATACATTTCTAAAATACGACCTATGATCTCCAGAACCGATCTAGAGAAAATTATTCACGCTTTTGTGTCATCACGTCTGGACTACTGTAATGCCTTTTTACCTGCCTGGACAAGTCTTCTGTTTCACGTCTACAAGTAATTCAGAACGCAGCTGCCAGACTTCTCACCAAATCCAGCAAATACTGTCACATCACCCCGGTTCTATATTCACTGCACTGGCTCCCAGTCGAGTTTAGAATCTGTTTTAAAGTTCTTGTGCTGACGTACAGAGCTTTAAATGGCCAGGCTCCTGTGTATCTTTGTCAGCTTTTAACCAAATGCTCTGCTGCTCGTGGTCTTCGCTCCCAGTCACAGAACCTCTTGGATGTTCCACGTACGTGGCTGAAAAGGGGACAGGGCCTTTCAGTCAGGGGCTACAAGGCTGTGGAACAGTTTGCCACGTTCTGACTCTGTTGAGGTTTTTAAAAAGCAACTGGAAACACTTTTATTCTCCCAGGCGTTTATGTCATGATTTTACTGTGCTTCTTGTAGTTCTTATGCTTGTTTTATTCTTTGTATATTTTAGCATTGATTTTTATTGTACAGCGCTTTGTGATTTTATGTCTGTGATAAGCGCTTTATAAATAAACTTTACTTACTTACATTAGGACTGACAGAACTTGGCTGTGTTCTGTCAAAGTTAAGATCTTTCTTCAGTGCTTGGACCCTCCAGGGTCCAGACTTAAAACCAGAGGTGAATCTTTTGGCCTCCTCCTGTGCAAGCAGCTCAGAGATCCCTGGTTCTGACCCGTTCGTCAGTTCTGATCCGGTGGAATATCTTGGCTTTTACTGTCAAGTTTTACCATCAGTTCAGTTGAATCGATTGCATGCCTCTTTGTTTTTAATAAAGATTCTGTGTTTAATGTTTTCATTTCACTTTCATGGTTTTAGAAGTGCCGTAGAGAAAAACTTTAACTTTTAAACACCTTCACTTTTATTATCTCTCAGAGAGTTTAGGAAGTTAAAGAGGATGGAAGATGTTTCTCACTATGATGCCACTGAAAAATATTAAAAATGTTTGTAAAGGCTGCCAGCCGAGTGTTAAAAACTCTCAGGTGTTGTTGTTGTTGTTGTGCAGCACGGTGGCGCAACTGATAGAGCCTCTGCCTCTCAGCGAGCAGGTCCCTGGTTCAAATCCCGGTCCGGCGGCCTTTCTGGGTGGAGTTTGAATGTTCTCTCCGTGCATGCATGGGTTTTCTCCAGGTACTCCAGTTTCCTCCCACAGACCAAAAACATGCATGTTAGGCTGATTGGTAACTCTAAATTGTCCCTAGGTGTGAGTGAGAGAGTGAATGGTTGTTTGTCTTCATGTGTCCTTGTGATGGACTGGAGACCTGTCCAGGGTGTCCCCCGCCCCTCACATAGTGATTGACATGGGCACCAGCGACCCCAGTGACCCAAAATGGAAGAAGCGGGTAAAAGATAATGGATGGATGGATTATTATTATTATTACTATTATTGTTATTATTATTATTATTATCATTATTACTATTATTGTTATTATTATTATCATTATTATCATCATCGTTTCCTCTTAATTCCAGTCTGGTGTGAGTTCATAATTTGTCATGAAAATTCACAACTAATGAGATGAATTAATAAAATAATGTTTAAAATCCAAAAAGCACCACCTCCCCCTCCAGCCACTCCCCCCCCCCCCCCCCCCCCCCCTCTCCGGCTCTGGGTGTCAGAGTCGCTCCGTGCATCTCCAGCGCGCATCGCCGCATCGCTTCACGCCTCAGCGTGCGGGACTGCTGCCACGCACAAGAGAGACGAAGAGAAAAGGGCAGCGTCAGTCCGGGAGGGGGGCGGGGGGGACGTTTGAGAGAGGAGCTGAGAGGAGCAGCAGGAGCGCACCATGGCGTCCAAGGAAGCAGCGGCGGCCGGCTTCTCCTCCGTCAGCAGAGACATCTCAGGTGAGTTCGAGCGGACTTTAGTGAAGGACGCGCTCACGTGCATCTTTGATTAAAGCAGGATGTTCAGGTCGGAGCTGGTTTGTCTTGACTGGACCCGAGTTGAGGACATGTCTCCTGGACATTCATCTCCTGTCCTCAGACTCCTGGTCCACTTTGTGCCATTCACTGTTCACGTGCGCTTCTCATCCTGCGGTTCCATGAAGGACTTTCTGTGTGCGCGTGCGTGCGTGTGGAGGTGTGAGTGGGGGCGCTGTGCTCCTGGACGGAGGAGTGTCAGAGGAGGTGCGTCTCTAATTATCCTAAGCTCCTTCTGTCTGAGGTGGGGGTGGCAGGGAGTTCCAGGAGGCTCATACACCTAAAGAGTGGGGGACAGTAAGAAGGGGGGAGGAGGGACATGTCAACAAGTCTGAGGAGAAGAGAAAGAAGATCCTGATTGGGGGGGGGGGGGGGGGGTTATAGTAACTTAAATGGTTTAAGTGATTGGGTGCCCAGTGCCAAGAACTCTTGTCTTCAGCTGATCCTCTTGTCAGTGGACTGTCCACCCCGTCCCGTCCTGTCCCGTCCATTCTGTCCTTCCCTGTCCCACCACCCCATCATCAGTCAGCCATGACGGCAGCTTCACTGGTGCTGGATGTGGCGGATGCAGGACAGAGAGGGAGGTGGGGGGACAAGTCTCCACCTGCTCAGGCTCCATGATGCGGACATGTTCAGCCTGGTGGACCTGTTGGAAACACCACCCAGGCCCCGTTTGCTGTCAGAGCACACACGTTGTGTTTGGAGGCCGCCATTTGTTCCGGGGGATGTTAAACTGAGATGGAGGGGTTCTCGGGGTGTGGACCTGGTCCCTGAAGGTTTTGGCTGCTTCTGCATCAGTCAAGACGTCACTGGGCTGAGACAAACTGCAAGAAAACAGTTTTCCTCATGAAAACTCTCTGACTTGGTTCTTTGAACATGTCTGTGAGCATGCTGTAAATACATTAAGACTTTTGTACAAGTTGCATCCAAATCCTTTTTAGTCCCAACTTAACAAAGTGTAAATAGTAAATGCACTGCACTTATATAGCACTTTTCTATCTAATCAAGACACTCAAAGCTCTTTACAACACAATCTGTGTCCTCATTTACCCACTCATACATCACTCTACTAGAGCTCTACAAAGAATAATCAGAGCTTTAACACATTCATACACCAACGGGACACATCAGAGGCAATGAGGGGTTCAGTGTCTTGTCCAAGGACACTTCAGCATGTGACTGCTGGTAGAATTGAACCCTCAACTAGTGCATGGGAGGATGACTGCTCTAACCACTCAGCCACAGCCATCCCAAGTGTCTTAAACATGTTTGATTTTATTCTTGTCTTTTTTTCTTCCAGTCAGAGAAAAGTTTTATAGGTCATGAAATCCTCCAAAGTTGTTTCACTCTTCTTACATTTTGTGACTCAGAAACTAAACCCATCAGGGTTCGAGTCAAGTTCCAGATGCTCGGGACACTTTTTACGCTGGATTTGTCTTGAACATTTTCATGCTTGTTCAAAATGACAGCAACACACGAGCGAGAATTGTTGAGAAGCCTCGTGAAAGTTTCCGGACATTTTGGAAACTCTCCAATAAAGTCTGCTGGCCGTTTGCTGCAGGCCAGAGTCGTTCGGGCTCTGGGCCGTGATTGTTGGAGACGAGTTGGAATCTCAAAACTCTGAGAAAATGCTCACATTGTCATTTGCAGCCGATGCATCCTCAACATTTGCAAGCAAGCTGTGAGACCACACTTTGCAGGAGCAGTTCTTAAACACTCACAGTTTGTGTGCATTACTTGCAAAACAGTTTTCTAGGTTTGTGCTGTTCCTCCACAGCCCCCATTATACCCATCTCAGTAGCTGCCCCCATGTTTAGGTTTTTAGGATCTGCTCAAGTAAGCTTTTTATCATTCAACCTTTATTTATACATGATAGTCTCACTGAGTCACGAAAAGTCATGTACAAGAGAGAGCTGTTTTAGACAGACAACAATAAACAACAATTAAAACAGTAACAAAAAAGTAGTGTTATAAAACAATAAAATCAAGGTGACTTATAAAACAAGGTAAAATACTAAAACAAGAACACGTTTTGGTTTGATGTTTCTCATGACATTATCAAATGTTTAAAATCCCTCAAAGTGGACAGCTTCAGGTCTTGTTGCAAGGTGTTCCAGGTTTCAGGAGCAGAGTAGGAAAAGGCCTTTTTACCAAGTTCAGTCTGAGGGAACGCTGCAGGTAATGATGTCTTGAACGTGCACGCTGTAGCTGCACTGACGACGTGACATGTGGGAAGAGATATTAGAAGGCAGCAGACCAAGGAGGGATTTATAGATGAAAATGAACCAGTGTGAGAGTCTATGTGCAGATAATGATGACCAAGGAGTGCAGGGTGCAGTGATGAGTACGATAGTTTCAACCAGTTATGAACCTTAGTGCTCCATGCTAGACAGTGTCCATCATCTGCAAGGAGCTGGCAGGAGCATTCATTCACCACAGTCAATGGCCGGTGGAAAAGTAACAGCTACAAGGTGTTTTCAGAGTTAAGCAAGATCTATTTCTGAAAAAGAAACCCAGTTTTTATTTCAGTTTCTTTATCAAGTTTTCGACATGCGGCAATGTGCATCAATTAAGATTCCCTAGTATTTGTAAGAATCTACAAACTCAATAGGAATACCATGCATGGAGGAGATAAGTCGGAGTCAGAGATTCTTTATTGTCATTCGCACCTCATGTGGTACATGTGGTGGAGCGAAATTATGTACACAGGGTCCCAGTTACACCCAACAATAAAATGTATAAGAAAAACAGTAATAACATCTAAGATATGAACTAAGAAAAACATAAACTAAATATACACTAAGCACTCATAACATAAAACATTGAACATCAGCACAAACATGAACATGAGTCTGTGAGCAGATGTGCACGCATGAACACATCAACATTGAAACAGATCAGCAGCAACATGAAACAGATCAGCAGCAACATGAAACAGATCAGCAGCAACATGATGTGGTTTTTCACAGTGATTATTCTAGTTAGAGATTCATGAGTCT
>NC_056506.1:19160921-19162199 GCF_014905685.2 Nematolebias whitei | reverse complement strand
CTGTTCCTCAGTCTAGTGGTTCTACACTTAATGCTCCTCAACCTCCTTCCTGAGGGGAGTGGGGCAAAAAGTGTGTGTGCTGGGTGAGTGGGGTCCTTCATGATGCAGGTGGCCCTCTTCCTGCATCTGGAGGTGTAGATGTCTGTGATGGTGGGGAGGCTGATTCCAACAGATTTCTGTGCAGCCTTCACCACTCTCTGCAAAGCTTTTCTTTCTGCAGCTGTGCAGCCTCCATGCCACACGTTGATGCTGGAGCACAGGATGCTCTCCACTGCACACCTGTAGAAGGAGGTGAGGACTGAGCTTCCCAGACCAGCTCGCCTCAGCCGTCTGAGGAAGTAGAGTCTCTGATGAGCTTTCTTGATCAGGCTGGTGGTGTTGTTGCTCCAGCTGAGGTTGTCATTCATGTGTACACCCAAGTACTTGTAGCTGGAGACCACTTCCACCGCAGATCCTCTTATGTTCAGGGGGGTGTAGGTGTTTTTGTTCCTTCTGAAGTCCACAATCATCTCCTTTGTCTTCTTCACATTGATGTGAAGGTTATTCTCTTTGCACCAGCTCTCCAGGTGTTCCACCTCTTGCCTGTAGCTGGACTCATCATTGTTTGTGATGCATCCCACCACCGCTGTATCATCTGCAAACTTTACAATGTGACAGCCTGGATGGGTAGCTGCACAATCATATGTGAGCAGAGTAAACAGGAGGGGGCTCAACACACATCCCTGAGGAGAGCCAGTGCTGAGGGTTATGGTGGAGGAGGAGAGGTTGTGGATCCTCACTAACTGTGGTCTGTTTGTTAAAAAGTCTAGTACCCAGTTGCAGATGGAGGGGCTTAGTCCTAGTGTGGATAGTTTGTCCATCAGGGTTTGGGGGATCATGGTGTTGAAGGCGGATGTGAAGTCCACAAAGAGCATACGGACGTAAGAGTTTTTCTGCTCCAGGTGGTTGAGTGCAGTGTGGACCACAGAGGAGATTGCATCCTCTGTTGATCGGTTCTCACGGTATGCGTACTGATGAGGGTCCTCGTTGATGTTGATGGTTGTTTTGATGTGAGTCATGATCAGTTTTTCGAAGCATTTAGCGACTATCGGGGTGAGGGCCACTGGCCGATAGTCATTCAGACCAGTCACTGTAGAGCTTTTTGGGACTGGGATGATGGTGGCAGTCTTCAGGCAGGTGGGAACTGTCTCCAGGGTAAGTGAGGTGTTAAAGATGTCTGCCAGCACCTCACAGAGCTGATCAGCACATTCCTTCAACACTTTTCCAGGGATGTTGTCT
>NC_056506.1:19154630-19160821 GCF_014905685.2 Nematolebias whitei | reverse complement strand
GATGTGAAGTCCACAAAGAGCATACGGACGTAAGAGTTTTTCTGCTCCAGGTGGTTGAGCGCAGTGTGGACCACAGAGGAGATTGCATCCTCTGTTGATCGGTTCTCACGGTATGCATACTGATGAGGGTCCTCGTTGATGTTGATGGTTGTTTTGATGCGAGTCATGACCAGTTTTTCAAAGCATTTAGCGACTATCGGGGTGAGGGCCACTGGCCGATAGTCATTCAGACCAGTCACTGTAGAGCTTTTTGGGACTGGGATGATGGTGGCAGTCTTCAGGCAGGTGGGAACTGTCTCCAGGGTAAGTGAGGTGTTAAAGATGTCTGCCAGCACCTCACAGAGCTGATCAGCACATTCCTTCAACACTTTTCCGGGGATGTTGTCTGGGCCAGTTGCTTTGTGCGGATTAATCCTCCTGAAGGTACTCCTTACTTCTGCTGAGGTCACGCTGAGATGCTCTTCGTCCGGTGGTGAGGTGAGTCTGGTGCTGGGTGGTCTGTTCGGGTCTTCAAAGCGTGCATAGAACTTGTTGAGGGCATCAGGCAGAGATGGGTCTTTGGGGCATTGTTCACTCCTGCCTTTATAATCTGTTATGCACTTAATGCCCCTCCACATGCTCCGAGGGTCTTGTGAGATGAATTGACCCTCGATCCTCTTTGCATATGTGGCCTTGGCCCTCTTAATACCAGCAACCAGCTCTTTTCTTGTCCTACTCAGCTCAGCTCAGCTTCCAGCTTCCAGATGACTGGACTACTACAGCAACAGTAATTAGAGAGTGAGGTAGGGTACAGAGACAGGTACTTGATGTGTCATCTGGACAGAGAATAGATGATAAGGAAACCTGGTTGTGGAATAGTGAAGTGTAGGAAGCTATTCAAAGAAAGAGGTTAGCCAAAAAGAAATATGACAGTGAAAGTACTGAAGAGAGGAGAAAATGATGCAGAAATACTTGGTCCATGAATTTGTCACGTCTAGACTGGACTATTGCAATGGTTTATTATCTGGATGTCCAAATACTTCTTTAAAACGTCTTCAGTTGATCCAAAATGCTGCTGCCAGAGTCTTAACCGGAGTTAGTAGGAGAGATCATATTTCTCCAGTTTTAGCTTCCCTCCATTGGCTCCCTGTCAAATCCAGAATAGAATTCAAAATCTTACTTCTAACCTCCAAAGCTCTCAACAACCTGGCTCCATCTTATATTACAGATCTTACTGTTCCATATTTTCCCAACAGAGCACTTCGCTGTCAGACTGCAGGTTTACTTGTGGTTCCTAGAATTTACAAAAACAGAATGGGAGACAGATCTTTCAGTTATCAGGCTCCTCTCTTGTGGAACCAACTTCCAATCTCTGTCCATGAGGCTGACACATTATCCAGTTTTAAAACTGGGCTTAAGACTTTCCTTTTTGCTAAATCCTATAGTTAGGGTTGGCTTGGGTTTCCTGAGCTGTCCCTTAGTTATGCTGCTATAGGTTTAGACTGCTGGAGGACAAACTGACCACACTTTTCTCTCTGCTACTGTCTTTACTTACTCTGCTCAACCTGTTTTGTATTTGTAATTATTTTTTCTATCCTTAACATGTGTTTTTTTTGTCTTTCAGATACACCTGGACCTATACCTGGACCTACCATTCTATGTCCGTCTGTCTCTCCTTTCTGTCCTCTCAACCAGCAGGTCAAAGCAGATGGCCGCTTGTCCTGAGCCTGGTTATGCTGGAAGTTTCTTCCTTTTAAAAGGGAGTTTTTCCTTCCCACTGATGCCACTGTGCTTGCTCAGGATGGGAGACTGCAACAAAGCCAAGATTCAACTTGTCTGCTGGATTCCTTATAGAGAACTTTACCAACTGGCTTTTATGTATGTGAATGTTTCTGTAAAGTGCTCTGAGACAAGTTTGTTGTGATTTGGGGCTATATAAATAAACTGAATTGAATTGAATATAAGGAGATGCAACTTAGAGCAAAGAGGGAAGTAGCTAAGTCAAAGCAGAAAGCGTATGATGAGTTGTATGGGAGTCTGGACACTAAAGAAGGCAAGAAGAACTTGTACAGATTGGTGAGACAGAGGGAACAGGCTGGAAAGGATGTGCAGCAGGTTAGGCTTGTTAAGAGGGGAATGTTTGAGCTTGTTGGAGAAAGTTATTAAACAGCATGTGATAAACCAGAAACCAGACTTGAATCGTGATCCGGTAGATGTGGTTGTTGTAGAGAAGGCAAGTAGATAATCCAAAGCAAGCAGGGGATGGTCAAGATGGGTAATCCGTAAGACAGGCATTAAATCAGAACCAGGAAGACAAACAAAACTGTGGCATGGACGCTGGACATTTACTCACTGTGAGTCTTTCAATAATCTGGCACTGAGCAGTGTGGCTGTGGGGTTTAAGTACAAGAGACAACAGGTGAGCTGCATGAGAGCTGATTGTGGTGACTCAGCTGAGTGGGTGTGGTTACAAGAGCAGACTGAGGTGCAGGTTGACAGGAGCTGAGATGAAACAAACATGTACAGGAACTATGGGAGGCAAAGCAGAAAACGTGACAATTTATTCTTGTTTTTTTTATTGTTATTTTATTTATATTGGCGAGTCGAGACAGTTCTTCTCGTCCTCAGCATTTCTTTGCATTGTTGACCTTGTGTTGATTTGATTATGACAAATAAACCAAACCTGAACCATATTTTCTTACAAGTTTTTACCATCTAAGCTTTATTAATCAGGCTGCATGGTAGAACAGAGGTCCATTTCGATCAACTTTTGGTTTGAAATGGTGAACTGTGAAGACTGATGAAAGTCGTGTCTGTCCCAACAAGTGAGTCAAACTTTTGACACATTTGGTCAAACCAACCGGACCCATAGGTTTGGCTCAGAAACTGACCCAACAGTTGTCACTGCAGAAAACACAACAGCAACAGCAGCAAAAACAAGTCATACACTATATTCTTCTCATACATCATACTAATATAACTGCACCACCTCCACTTGTTTGCTCAACACCTGGAGAAACTAACCCCCTTTGTAATCTAAAAATGAAATATATCAGATTTCAATAGTCCAAACATATTTAAAACAAGCCGTCTCAATTTCTTCTCCTAATTCCTTCTACTCATGGCAGCATCGTTCACGTGCACATCTGTGCACAGTTAGAATCAGTCCATCTGCACCTGGATGTATTATTTTGACCCACACGGAGCTCAGACATGTAGGGAGGAGTATGCTGATGAAGAATGTCGTAGCAGAGGAGTAAAGACAGATGGAAGAAGGAAAGATGTGTTTGCTGGCTGAGGTTCTCCGTGGTGCTGACAGGAGATCAGCGATGAGAAGCAGCAGGTGGTTTTATTCCTCCCACACACTCGCAGGCTGGTGATGTTGTGAGTCCTTGTGATGGTACCACCCGGTTCCATGATGCCACTTTCTGCTCATCCCCACGTCTTCAATCTCAGCTTTCTTCTTCCTTTTCTCTCGTGCGTCTTCACATACTCTCCTGCAGCCATTTTTTCAACTATCATCTAAATCCTTCTTCCAGCTCTCTCTGTTCTGACTCTGCTTCTTCCTAATCTGCTGTTAACCCTCCTGCAGCTCCCACCCACCTCCCATCTGACACTTGGTTCTGAGGTAAAAGCGAGCGGTGCTCTACTCCCCATCCTTGGTCTTGCACTTCTCCTCAGCTCTCTTCCTTCATTCTCTGCAGTTTAAACACGGAGAGCCGCAAGGTCAAGTGTGCTGTATCGATGCGTGCCCCTGTATGTATCTCTCTGTGGTTCTAGTGTTAAACGTGTGGGTGAGAGTTCGTGTTTCTGCCTCTGTGTGTGTGTATGTGTGTGTGAGAAAAGTCTCTCGTAGATCAGCGGTGAGAGATTCTGCCCGCAGCAGTGAGATGGCCATCGAGGTCAAAGCCCAGCTCTCTGCAACACAAATAATTTCCCTCTCTGAAACAGATCAGCTCCTTCTCTGGTTTGCATTCTTAACTGAGCAGAGCGAGTCAGAAGCAACATGCCCTGAACACGTGCAGAAACGTGCATGTGAAAAAACATGGCTACACATGTTTAATGTTTTTAAACAAATTATTTATTTATTTATTTTGGTTTAATGAAGCAGAAACTGAGCTGCAGCTTAGTGCTAATTTTATGCTTCATTTGTTTTCATTCTGTTACATTTAGAAACAGCTGAGCGCGGACTCATTTAAAGCTCAAATCCCCTTTTGATCTATTTCAGCCATTATTTTTTTTTGTCCAGTTGTGAAGCGAAGAGGAGAAATGGGATAACCCAGTTTTTATCAATCCGTCTGTCCGTTCATGCTGTGAGAAGAAAATTTTGAAAAATAAATCAGGTACAAACTTCCATTTTGGTGTGTGGCTAAATCTCTTTATAAGACATGTCACTATCAAAAATTGGATTGTCAAAAATACAAGATAGCCACTGTTATATAATTATATATATATATACCGTAATTTCTGCCGTACTTGTCGCACCACCCTATAATTCGCATCAGTCCAAATATGTCTAAAAAAGAAAAAAAATCCATAAATATGTCACTTCGTCATATACGTTGCATCTATTATGCATCACCGCTGACGCGTTGTGTTCGTTACGTGTCACCGCTGACAACCCGGGAATGTAGGCCGAACCCAGAAATGTGGGCCGGTGTTGTGCCAAAAATAGCGAGCGCGCAGACAGGGTGGAAAAAAAAAGGAGCTCTAAATTATAACAAAGGTGTGTCTCAGTTGAACTTTTACTTAATTAATGCACTTCAATGGTCAAATTAGCTGCGTTTCGCCGGGGCGGTGCACCAAATGAAGCTGGTGGATGGTTGCTCCAAGCAGCGAGCAGAACGAAGGTAAGGGTATATGGCAACTCGATTGTGTCATTAATAGCTGGTGAAGATTGTCAGTCATCCATAACATGGTAAATTAAAAAAAGTTCAAGACAAAAATAACAAAGTATAAAGTATAATAAATAAAATACAGTGGCTTTTGTCTTAAACTTTTTCGAATTTGTCATAGCCACGTTTACCTGTTACATGATACAACGGCATGCCTTACTACTACTATCCTGATGCATGCTCAGTAATCCAGGTAGAAAAATCTAAAAAAGTTTAGTCTGGTCCTCTGGACATTCAAAAAAACAAAACAATGCAAAAAATAAATAAAATTAAAAAAGCCCCTGTGAATAGTAAACAGCCATCAGTGTGCTAATGATCCATTGTTAGGCTGATGGTCCTTCTTGAGCATGTGATCAGCTGGTTTTGGTTGTCAGCAGCAAACTGGTTGATCCACTCTGAGAAGGTGCTATTTATAAGACTGAGCTGAAAACAGCACCTCAGACTGAGGAAGTCTTTTGGATGAAATATGAAACGTTTCTACCTTTGTTTTGTTTGTCTTTTTGCTTTGTTTGGTTTTTTGAATGTCCAGAGGACCAGATTTACTGCTACTACTACTCTGCTGCCATCAAGTGGCTGAAAGTGGTACTGCTCAATTGTTTTTTTCAGTCTTAATGAATGGAAACTGTTGTATCTAAGTTCTAGAATTGCGCCGCTCAAGGTGGCTGCATGTTGGAGCAGCTCTGTTACTTTCATTCTGAGATTTTGCTTTTGGAAACTTTAATTCCTCTTTTTTTGGATGTAAATCACATGTTTTTGAATGATTGTTTCCTCTGGTGTCAGATGCTGTGCAGCTGGAAGGATTTTTACTGAACTTTTTTTGTTTAAGACATTTGTTATGATGCGTAACCATGGCAACAAGGCAGTTTTCTACAACCAACAGCAGCTGATTCACATCTGAAAAGCTCAAATAATATCTCAACTACAGCCCCAAATCTCAAATGAGTTGAAAAGGATGTTCAGTGGACGCATTCTCATCTACCTGCCAGCTGTGCTCAAGTGCCTGACCACTGAGATCCTGGAACTAGCAGGAAACACGGCTCATGACAGCGGAAGGACAGGATCGTCCCTCTGCACCTACAGTTGGCTGTCCGCAGCGACGAGGAGCTCGGCAGACTGCTGGGAGGAGTGGGGATCGCTCTGGGAGGAGTTCTGCCCAGCATTCGGGTGGTCCTACAGCCCGGAGGAATCGAGAAGCCAGCCGAGACTGGGTGGACGGATCGGATGGCATCTGCAGCCAGTTTCTTAGGATCCACTGTGGGATGGACCTTTACAAGAGATCCTTCCTGTCTACAGCCATCAGCATCTATAACATCTCTT
>NC_056506.1:19151231-19154530 GCF_014905685.2 Nematolebias whitei | reverse complement strand
ATATATACTGTATATATGTATTCTTTCGGCTTCTCCCTTCTTTTAGGGGTCACCACAGCGAACTAATTTGCACGAAGCCTTGGCAATTATTTTACGCCAGATGCACTTCATGACGCAATCACAGACCACCGAGCTACCACAGCTCTCTGTGTGGAGCAGAGAGCTGCTATCCAAGGCACCCAGGAGAGGTGGTAGTTAGGGACCTTGCTCAAGGGCCCAGACTGGAGCAGATGAGGGTGGAGGCTAGGGTTGGGCATCGAGGATCGAGAATCGACTGGAACCAGGACTGAGGTCGTTTTCACACCAGATAGTCCGGTAGACTCGGTTCAGTTCGGGACCAATATTCATGACTTTTTGTTTACATTTGAGCGGTGCATTTGCATTCACACTGCACTGTGCAGTCGAGCCAACCTATTGAACCAACCTATTCCCCCGCTCGCCTGTGGGGGCGCTGCACCAAGAACTACTGAAAGAAACGACACAAAAACCCCTGAATACACGTCTTCTTCTTCTTCTGGAAATAAAAATAAAAACCAAGTGGCATCAAGTTTTAGCAGTTTTAGGAGTTATATTTTGTCATTTTTCAAAAATGGACTTAGCATGAGCAGAAGATGAGACAGAAGACCATGGAGAATATTGTTTTTCACACAAGGCAGCTGACGGCTCCATATAAGGTAAGAGAAATGCGTGTTTGTTTGTCCTGTGGAGCGGGGTCCGATCTGTTTACATTCACACTGTACTCGAACCACGCTGGAGTTCGCTTCTACCGGACCGAGACCTAGGTTTTAGCCCGGGCCAGATTTCGCCTTTTTGTTCCGTGACAGAGTTCGATGGTGCGTTCACACCTCCCTAAACGAACCGGACTTTCTAGGAAAACGAGCTAGAGTTTGATTAAAGCGGACTAAACAGGGCTGGTGTGAATGCACCCTAACTGTCCGATTTTCCCATAATCATTTGAAATATTTATTTTCGATTCCTACTTTCGATTCCTAGTCCGCCAACCGGAAGTAAACCGCTGATGAAGAAGAATCCACCAGAAGTGTTTGCATACATGGAGAGTGAGCGGCCATGCTTGAAAGTGTGGCTTAACTTTAATAAAATAACCAGTCGGCTCAGTGCAGCGCTTGCAATAATTTCATATCATGCAAAGGAGGGTGTAGAAGTAAAAGTGTGGCCCGTCTTTGAAGCGTTTCACCAGACTATTTTTGCTGCCTCTTCCTCCGGGTCCGATCCTCATAAGTAAAAGAGTGGCCCGTCTTTGAAGTGCTTTGCCGGACTATTTTCGCTGCCTCCTCTCTGGCTCCGTCAGGTAAATAAAACTATAAACTACGTCTCATACCAACATTAAGGCAGCTAACAAATTATACTTGACTTAATGTGGTAGGTCAACTCAAATGCAAACACCATGCTAACGTTAGCTTGTATTTTTTTCTTAGACAAACGACCCGAAATGGCTAATAATGTTAGCCAGGCTCCACGATGTGCTCCTCCATTCACCATAGTGTCCAAGGGAAATACGTTGGTGCAATTGAATGAAGAGTGCCACAGAACGGTTACGCATATATTGTGAAAAGGTTGCATCCCTTTTCAGTTGTGGAATCACCAACATTTAGGTTAGTAAGGCAATAACAATAGAGCTAAGCTAATTAATAATCCATCCTAAGTTAATGTTCTAGTAACAGTGACATTACATGTTTATTTATATGTTTGCAGGGTCATGGTGAAAACCATCAACCCAAGTACACACCACCTACCATGGACCACTTGTCAAATAAGTTAATCCCATCTTGGTATAAAGTGGAGACGAGCTGCTCTGTGCTTTAAACAGAAGATGGATGACGGTGTCTGGGAGCAGATCCAGAGAAAACTGAATGAGCAGGTGAAATGTTATTCATGCACAACTGTCCTTTTCTGCTATTAAAAACTGAAATCTAATAATGTTCTTTGTGGTCAACAGAGGAAGACTGTGGAGATGATGAGGTCACCATGCAGTCTGAGGAAAGGCCTCAAGTGTATGATAGCTGAAATTATACATTCTCAGTCTTAATAATGATCATGCCTTTAATAATCTCTTTTTAGTGATAATACTGCTGAACCTGTTGTTTGTTTAGGAACCACCTCCCTGCAGTCTGTCCAGAAAGTCTCCACTGGAGGAGCTTTTTACAGAGGAAGAGGCACAGAACATAATGTCACAGCTCAATGTCCATGAAGAAACAAGTGGAGAGAGGGCTGCAGATGTACCAGGACATTCCACCAGCCGTTCTGTCTGAAGACCTGGTGCTGGTGGTGGAACCAACACAAGACTTATCCTTTGCTGTCAGATCTTGCTTTCTCGTATTTCAGTGTTCAAGCTTCTTCCACACCCATCAAACATGTTCTCCACTGCAGGAGACAATGTCTGACCAGAACACTCGCACATACTGCCTGAGAAGCAGATATGATCATTGTCATCAACAAGAATGTTTCTGATTTTATACTGTACCTGTTGCTAATCTGGACTGGATTGTACAAGTTGTTCTTTTTTATAATAAAAATAATAATTGTGTTTGATATTCTGCACCAGGTTAGCCCATCAGTGGGAGCTCAGTAGCATGGCTGCAGCATCACACACTGGACATGTGGAAATGTGTTTCCATGAGGTTTTCAAACATAAAGCTCTCTTGTGAAAGTGTACCTCTGTGAAAAGAAAATTCATAACATATTTAAGTTCATAAGTTTGATATTTATATACTGGTTGAAAATAGCCCTGTGAGAAATTCATAGTAAATTTAACAAAAATTAAAAAGTTCATGAAAGAACTCTGGCTAGCTAGCTCATTTATAACATGATGGAGTTAAATTCAAAGCAGTCAGCTCCTCAGATAAATAGTGTTAACTTATTATTTTTATATTTCTGTTAACTTGTTATTTTTATATGAAAGTTTCTGTTAACTTGTTATTTTTATATATAAATGTTTCTGTTCAGTGCCCTGAGACGACTTCTGTTGTTACTTGGCGCTATACAGTATAAATAAACTGAACTGAATCGAATTGACAGGTCTTTTTTTCACCCCGCCTCTAAAAAGAATTGGAATCTGTAAGGAACTCTCGTGAGGGTTTGGACCAAGATCACAACACAACAGAAAGACGATAAATAATAATGTGTTTATTGTTTTAAGGGAGGAAGTGACAGCCGGTCCTGGTGCTGGTCTGGGTTCTGGTTCGGGTTCTGGTGTCGGTTGGATAGCAGGAACAGTTCTATGAAGCAGAGAACGGTTAGTGGTCGTGCTGATTACCAGAACGTGGTGAACTGTCAACAAG
>NC_056506.1:19150649-19151131 GCF_014905685.2 Nematolebias whitei | reverse complement strand
AAATCAATCTATGGCATTCATTACGTTCATAGTAGTCCCCTATAATTATTTTTAAAACCGTCAGTTATGATTTGTATTCATTTAAAAAAAAAAACTTAAATGATTGTTTTCACCTTTTGGGAGTGGGGGGGGCAGAGGTTAGAGAAGGTGGGCCTGTGATCGGAAAATCACCGGTTCAAGCCCCGGTACCGACAACATCAAAAATGTGGGTGGTGTAGGTGAAGCACCACACCTGCCCCCACCCTCATTCGTGCCACTCTAGGCCCTTGAGCAAGGCCCTTAACCCCCACCATCTGCTCCTCCGGGTGTCCTAGATAGCAGCCCTCTGCTCCACACAGAGGGCTGTGGTAGCTCTGTGGTTGCATCAGGAAGGGCATCCGGCAAAAAAAATAGCGGTCAAATCGTCATGCAACTTAGTTCGCTGTGGCGACCCCTAAAATAGGGAGCAGCCAAAAGAAGAAAAAAAAAAAAAAAAAAAAAAA
>NC_056506.1:19145399-19150639 GCF_014905685.2 Nematolebias whitei | reverse complement strand
AAAAAAAAAAAAAAATATATATATATATATATATACATTGTTGATTTTTTTTTAGCAATTACATTTTACCATTTTGTTTGAATTGTAAAACAATTTTGTTCAAATGGAAATGTTTTTAATGTGCTATAAAAATGAATTGGACATAGTCATTTTATTTTTTGCCTCAGTATATTAAACATTGAGAAGTTCCCTGGATACATTTATCAAGCCAAGAGACAGATTTAGTTGTCTCAAGATTTTGATTTCATACACATTTTCATGTGTTGCATCAACCTTTCCAAAAAACAGAGCCCTGTGTTATATCCAGCTCAAATCTGTGCATCCCCTCATAATGATGGACAGTTAGAAAATGTCTTAATAATTGAAAACCCCCAAAGCAGGCTGAAACCATAACAATGCATTGGAGGATTTGACTGCACTGTGTATTCCAGGCACGTCCATCCACAATCATGACATTTTCTCAACAGGCAACCAATTACTAAACCATACCTCAGACAGTTTTACAACCATTACCTCCATACTTTCTGTTGATTTGAGCAATGGTAAGATGCCTCTCTTGAGTAAACGTAGTATACTTAGTATACTTTCAGATTTCAGGTATACTCATAGTCTACTACATTTTCTCATGAGTGCAACATGGGATTTCACCTGTTCACATAGGAGAAAAAGATCAAACACGTTCAAATATTTTAAATATTGGCATACATAATGACAGATACAGAGATGTAAAAAAGGTTAAAACAATATTTATTTTAGAGAAAAAAAAATCTAGATATGGGATGTTTAGATGTGGTTGCCAGGGTAGAAAAGCACTGCAAAGAAAATAAAAATATCAGTGTAGCTCAGGGCAGTTTGTTAATGTGTTTTTTTTTTTTTAAAGACTTTTAATACTTTATTTTATTATAGAATAACTGATTTGCAGACTATTATATTCAGTAATGAGGAAAATGAATGACCACCCTTTATCCCCAATTCATTTCATTGTTAAAATATTTAACAATTTAAATTATTTATGCCAAACTGGAAAAGCTGTGAAAAATAATATTTAAACTCACAATTGTATATACAGTATATATGGGAAGAGACCCAGGGGAAGACCCAGGACACGCTGGAGGGACTATGTTTTTTGGCTGGCCTGGGAACGCCTCGGGATTCCTCTGGAGGAGCTGGCCCAAGTGGCTGGGGAGAGGGAAGTCTGGGCCTCCCTACTTAAGCTGCTACCCCCGCAACCTGACCCCAGATAAGCGGAAGGAAATGGATGGACAGATATGTGTATATATATATATATATATGAGTGTGTGTGTGTGTGTGTATCTATATATATCTATATCTATCTATCTATCTATCTATCTATCTATATATATATATATATGTATTGGTGGTATTTAAACCAGCATCATGTTGAGGGTGAGTTCTGAGAATGCATTCCCAGAGAGCTGCTGTTAGCACTGACAGCTAATTACAGTCCAGACTACTTAGGGAGGAGCTATGCCATGATACGCTGCAAGATTGTTAATAGTGTAGAAAGTTGGAGTAAGAAAGGAGACAGGGTGAGACTTATTTTCATCCATCCATTCATTATTTTCTACTTGTTCTGGAGTTGGGTTGTGGGGGGCAGCAGCTTTTGCAGGGTTGTTCAGACATCTCTTTCCACAGCCTCCTCTTCCAGCTCTTCTAGAAAAACTACAAGGTGTTCCTAGACAAGTTGAAAGGCACAGGCTTTCCAGCACATCTTGGGTCTTCCTTGGGGTTTCTTCCCATTCAGACATGTATGGAGTACTAGAGAGGCATCCAGGGTACATCTTTACCAGATATCTGAAGCACCTCAACTGGATCCTCTGAATGTGGAGGAGCAGCAGCTCTACATCGAGTTGTGGAAGTTCCTGTTCCACGTTTTGTCCTGAGGTCACTAGATGGCACCATACAATCACACCCGTAAGCAATACCTCTGATGAGGCTCTAGTTGTATAAAAGGCATCTGATGACTTCCCTTTGACGCTAGAGCATTACCCTGCCTATAGTTCATGCTTCTAGCCTTTTTTGACTTCCTAGACTTAAGATTACTTACCTCTTGCCTTGTGACTTTTCCTGTGTGCCTCCCGAGACCTACCTGTTCCTGGGCTCCCCTGTGAATGCTGGAACCCTCCTCGTCTGCTGTTCTCCTCACCCTCCAACCACATGCTGTTCTGAGTTTACTGGACCTTTCTCATGTTGTACAGAATTATTTGAACCAAACCATCTACCAACCTTTAACCTGTAAGAACAGAGTACATTTTGATCAACCCATTCTGCAGTACCTTGGACCTGACCCTTCTTCTTGATCCCCAGGGTCCCTAATTCTTCCTGATTAATTATTCACTGTAAATAAAAGCACTGAGTTGACCCTTGTGTGTTGTGTTGTTCATATTCAGTCCTTTCATATATGGGTATTCAGTCCTTGTAACACGAGTCTCGCATGGATAACTGAACTTTTCACCCAATCTCTAAGTGAGAGTCCAGCTACCCTGTGGAGAAAACTAATTTCGACTGTCTGTATCCATGATATTGCTCTTTCAATTACTACCCAGAATTCATGACCAGATGGGAAGGTAAGAATGTCAAACAACAGGTAAATAAAAAGCCTCTCCTTGCAGCTCAGCTCCCTCTTCACCACAACAGATCAGAACAGAGTTCGCAATACTGCAGATGCTGCACCAATACGTCTGTCAATTTCACACTCCATTCTTCCCTCACTTGTGAACAAAACCCCAAGATACATGAAATCCCCCTTTTGTGGGCAGCACCTCACCTCCAACCCATAGAGAGCAATCCAACCTTTTCCAACTGAGGACCATTGCTTCAGAATTGGAGCTGTGAACCATTCCAGTGAAAGCTGAAGATCACCACACGGTGGCACCAATAGGACCACGTTATTTGCAAATAGCAGACACTGAATCCTGAGGGCATCAAACCGGACTCCCTCTGCCTCCTGGCTGCACCATGAAATTCTATTCATCAAATTTATGAAAAGAATCTGTGACAACGGGCAGCTTTAGTGGAGCTTAATTCTCACCCTGAAGCGGTTAGACTTACTGCCAGCAACGAAAACCAAAATTTTGTACCACTTGTATGGGGACTGAATGGCCAGTAACAATGGACCCCAGTTCCATATTCGTGGATCACCCCCCACTGTGTACCTGAATGTACCTGCCAAGTTCATTAGTTCAGAGAAGGTAGACGACAATGCCTTAAATTCCTGTTTCTCTATGCAGGTTGATGATAACGTCTCACCTCCATGTGTCTACGTGGGGTCAGCCATGGCACCCCACCTCCTTGTGTCTCCGTGGGGCTCTGACAAGATGCTCCACCTGCCTGTGCTCTAGCACCTTCCAAGCCCGAGATTTCTGGTAAGCATCCAAGCCTCTGTTGAGCCCCAAGTTTCTAATTCCTACCTCTCCTGGTTCTTTGTCTGCAGCAGCACCCTCTACCTCATTGTTCACTGCAGCATACTTGGCATCATTTTCTGCTGCAGCAGCCATCCCTGCTTCATTGTCTACTACTGCAGAAATCACCTGCCGCTGAACCTCCCTCCTATGTAGTCCTATTGTCTGCTGCAGCTCCCTCTTCTGTGATCCCATCATCTCTGTATCTCTCCTAAGTCTCTCAATAAGGGGTTCTAGGGGTACCGCTCATCAACCATGCTAGACAGGTCAGGGCTGTCTGTCCAAACTTTTGCCTCACCTCAGACGGTCTCTGAGCCATCCGCATAGACTGCTCCTCCACTCTGGTTGGTCTCCAGGCCATCCAACTGAACTCTTTTCATGTTGACCAATTTGGTTTGTACCAGGGCCTTATTCCTGGTTGCTTTTAGTCTTTGGTCTTTGTGCCCTTCGTCCTGTCTTTCTCCCTTTGCCCTCCTGGATTAGGTTTCCTTGTGGCTTGTTTAATTTTGCCACTTTCCACTCATCCTCCATTCTATTTACACAATCTCTGATCACTACTCCAACAGCGGTTCATTGTTTTGACTATTGTGGGCCTTTGTGTCAGTTTGGTACTGGCTTGAGCACTTTTCCACTGTCATTTTTTTATGGAACCGGACTCTTTTTTGGTCCCTTCTTCTCAAGAGGGCCAAGCGAGCCAAGCTGCACCAAAACATGACGTCAGAATACTGTCGGCCACTGATTGATCAGGGGGTGGTCTGGATCTTTCAGAAACTTTTCAAAACACCGATCTGCCATTTGCAATTACTCGGAACTCGGAGCAGCAGCTGGATCTATTTTTAAGATTTTAAAAACAATAATGACAGCACCGTGGTCTAATGCTGAAATGCAGGTGTTTTTTGTGCTTGGTGGCCGACGACAAAATTCAGAGCAAGCTAGTTGGAGCTCTGCTGGTCTCCCCAGTCCTCCACCGGAGCTTTGCAGCCAACTCAGGCTGTTGAGGGCGTCATCTCCCCGGCTTCGAGCTTCGCCGGTCACTGCGGAAGATCCTCAGTGCTGCCAGCTCCGGCTCGGGATCCTGGCCTTGCGTGCTCTGCGGGCTTCGAGCTCCACTGGTCACCACGGAGGATTATACGAGCTGGTGACTCGCAGAAGGCTGTTGCCCGGACCCCGGCATTGCTTGCTCATGAAGGCCGAACCCCGATCCTGACACACGGGCAGCCCGGGATGGAAGGGTGGAAACGATATTTAAAAACATTTTATGCATTTAAAAAAATGCATATACATTTATTTTATCAGTCAAGATTAAAAAAAAAACTGTGCCGGCTTTATCATGAAATCCTGTTTTCACTTTAATGACTATTAAATAATCTGTTAAAGTTAACTCAGCTGAAAAATCATAAAATGACAAAATTATTGGATCTTTCAGGAATATTTCCCTCAAACATGTTTAAAGAAGAACTTCAGCCTTTAGTTCAACTTTATTCTAACCCACAGATGTACAAATTACAAAAGTAGACACAATGAATGCAAATACATCAAATGATGAAGAAAAAAAAAAATAAATATAGATGTTTTTGTAGAATCTGGTTAATCAGAGATTTAATTCATTTCAGTTTATTTACACAGCGCTAAGTCACAACAGAATATATAAACAGAAGTCGTATCTAGGGGACTGAACAGAAATATTCATATATAAAATAAGTTAACAGAAACATTGATATTTAAATACAATAATTTAATATTAATTATCTGAGGAGCAGACTGCTTTGAGTTTAACTCCATCACAGAACTCTCACTCTTAATGGTGAACTAAAGTTC
>NC_056506.1:19135073-19145299 GCF_014905685.2 Nematolebias whitei | reverse complement strand
ATACTTCTGCTGAACAACTGACTTCACGGTATGAACTCTGCCTTTCCCTTCTGACTGTTTTTTGGATCACGGATTAAAGGTCAAGCTCATTCTGTATCACGGACTTATCCTTACCCCTGAATCTGATTCCCACAGATTCATTTCCCCAATTAGTCTTTTTCCCCCTGCATCTACTAACCTTTATCTTTTAGTTGCAAGCCTGTTGGACTCCGTTCCAGTGGACCTTAACATCAGTTCTACTTCTACTGGCAGCCCGCCACTACAACACTACCCAATCTCGAACTACCAATCAGAAGATCGGAACCAGCCCAGAACCGGACCTACTCCGGAGTTTTACTTTATTTCACAATAAATCTTTTAACCCTCTCAGTGGTTGTTGTTGTTGTTTGCGATCCGGCCTCTGGTTCATGACATATATATATATATATATACTGTATGTATATAGTTTATTGTAATCATTTTAATAATCTGTATTCTTTTTAATTTACCAGAAACTTCAAAATAATTTCTCACCCTGTATGTGAAACCTGTTTCAAGTTTAAGTCATGATTATGAGCTAAATCCAGATTTTCTATCTACAGTGTTTGGTAAATAACAAAAGTCAAGATATTTTTAATAAATCTTTATTGTCAACATCTATACTGAAATGATGCATTGATGGAAGGTAACAGCCTCTTTCATCTTTAATGGCACACATTAGTCGCTCCAGAGCTGGACATGAACAGACTGTAGGTCTGCTGCGATTATTTTGCTGGAGAATCATCTGAAACACACACACAGCATGTATTACTAAACTGTATTCAATCAACATTTACATACTTTACGCTCTACTCCCTATAGCAGTTTAGCATTAGCTTACCCTCACTCATCTTCTAATCATTTCCAACACTCTCCTGTTCTTCTCCAGAGTATTTTGGTTGGTTGCCCACAGATTTTCTGGGTCTCTGGTCTTTGACGTTTGACAAAAAGTCACAGACTGAGCAAAATGTTCAATAAAGCAATGAGATCCTCCATTTTGGCTGTGTATCTTTTCAGGGTCTTCTTCTAATACGTTTAGTGGTGGCTAGTAAATACCACTACCGCCACCAGTTGGAAAGGCAAGTTGGATTCTGGACCCCGCCTACAGAACTGGTCCAGAAGTGTATATGGAAATGCAACGTGTAACGAGCTGAACTGATCCGAGCCATCACTGTGGAAAAGGGGCTTTAGTCAGATATTCAATCCTCCAACATGAGCCCTCTATGATTGTAAGTTGTTGCTGCTATGTCAGCTCTTTGTTTTCATTTATTTATTTATTTAATTTTACTCAAGCTCATTGTGTCTGCTTGCATTTGGGCCCATGCCTTCATTGACTTGTGATAGTAACATTTGCTGATGATCAGTCAATCACTCCATTTGATCAGCTGCACCTGGCTGCTACTTTTCCTTTTAAATCTTATGAAAGCAGTAAGGGTGGACTTGATCTTTCTACACAGCTTTTTCATTTTATTATTTTTAATAAATGACGGTGGAATCTTGAGGTTAGCTTCTTTTTTTAAAATTAGAATCTAATAAAGACCTGGGTCCTCATGTACAAAGGTGACATTATTTACACGAACGCTCCTACAAGAACCCTGCAGATGTTGGATGCTGTCTATCATGGTGTGCTAAGATTCATAACTGGCTGTGATTATCGTATCCACCACTGCACCCTGTATTCACTGGTTAACTGGACATCATTAACTTCACGCAGACTCTCTCACTGGTATATTTTCATCTTTAAATCACTTCTTGGTCTGCTGCCTTCATTCATCTCCTCCTACATGTCTCTGCGTGAGTGCAGCTACAGCGTGCACTCTCAGGACATTATTACCTGCAGTGTTCCCTCAGTGAGGACTGAACGAGGCAAAACGGCCTTGTTTTCTGGAATATCTTGCAAAAAGATCTGAAACTCTCTACCTTGATCTTTCCAAGTGGCTTTAAACATCTGTAAAGTTCCTGGCAAGAACCAATGCAGGCATGTTCCTGTTTTTAGTTTTCTATACCACCTTGTAATCTAGCGGTTTATTTTATTTTATTTTTTTTGGGTACATCTTCCTTTTGGTTGCCATTTTATTTTAATTTGAAAAAAAACGTATGCCTCTTTTATGATTGTCTATTGTTGTTGTTGTTGTCCACTGTTGTCATCGCTCTTTGTTAAAGAAATCAGGTCTCTCTTGTAAATGAGTCCCTGAGACTCAATGGGATTAATCTGTATAAATAAAGGTTGAATCAGTGAAAAAACAAAGACTTGCATGGATTTCCTACTGAAACATGGCGTACACTTAAAGTGAGAAAACAACGTATGCCAAAATTAATTCAATGTATGAAGCCATACATATGCCTGAACCTGAGCACATTTCCTTCATATGTCTCAATCAACATGGAATTGAACGTACATGAGAGAGTACCCAACTCCTCCTTTGACACGTCTCCATTAAAATAAGAAAATAGATCTAAATTTGTCCTGCATCTGAGGACTCTCCTCTATGTACTATTAAAACACATGGCTGCATGCAGGAACAATAGGAACTTCATAGAATGTGAGTTGCAGATGCTTCTAAATGAGGTTAGAGAAGGTGGGCCTGTGATCAGAAGATCTCCGGTTCACGCCCCGGTACCACAACATCAAAAATATGGGTGGTGTAAGTGAAGCACCCACACTTGCCCCCACCCTCATTCGCCCCACTATGGGCCCCTGAGCAAGGCCCTTAACCCCCACCATCTGCTCCCTAAACAGGTCTCTCTTGAAAATGAGTTCTCATGGCTCAATGAGACTACCTGTATAAATAAAGGGTAAAAAAAAAAAAAAAAAAAAAAAAAATTCTGTGATGGTGCTTTTATAGCAATGTGTGCGCATTTGATGGCTCAGATTATGTTTGGAAAACTGCCTCTCAGTGCAAATTACGCTTTAATGTTGGCCTGTTCAAATGCTTTGTAGGGAATTTAATATACACACTTTAATTAACACACAGATAACTCCATCCCATACAGATGGCATGGCTCGACTCAGGGTAGACTGGCACTGATCGGTCTGACAGCTTTGGAATGCCCCTGTTGATAGGAACCCCCGTGTGGTCAGCAGCTGTATGTGTACAAGCAGTGCATGAATCCTTGGTGTCACGCTACAAGAGCGGCCACAGCTCCAAGCACTGTTCCAAAAGGATTGCCCTTGGAAGCTTAAAATGTCTGATGACCCAGTCATCATCGTGGGCCAAAAAAAATCCTCTGTCTCTAAATACATGTTGTGTATTGCACCATTTGTTATATCCTCTAATAAGGTTAAAGCTATTGTTGTTAAATGTATTTTCTGCATCATTTTGTACATGCTTTTATATCCACTCATTTAATTTCCTACATGTGGATTAATTTATTGTCCATCATGTGTGTCTGGTGTGCACAATAATAGTTTTCACATCACTAACAGTTTCCCAGTATCACCTGTAAATGTTGTCAATGGATCAATAACCATAGAAACGTGCGTACGCCAACCATCAAGTTGGCGTGGGGCTGCGCACATTTCTACAGTCATTCCATTCTTGATACATCTGAAGTTTTGAGTGAAAAAGGGCGTATGCCTTATTATACCGTATTGTTGTACATATGCACCCTTTGTACAGTATATGAGACCCCTGGTCGTTCTTATTTTATCCTAAAACACAAAACGCTAGATTTGAAAGAAGACATATACTTAGTGTTTCCTCATGACTGTTTTTCATAAAAACCAGTAAAAAAAGATAAACAATATCCAGAAATCTCCAGCAAGAAACAAATAATTTTCCCTTAGGCCATCTTCACACAGGGCAAAAACCTGCTGCAGTCTTTATGACTTTCACAACCTGGTTGAACCAAAGCAAACTGTATTTCTCCAGTGTAAAGGGAATTGTGATGCTTTCCCCCCCCCCCCCGAGTTCTTAACAAATTGGTGCATCATTTGCTCGTGGTTGGTTGTTAAGGACCCCAAGTACGCATGAGTGTCAACCAATGACTGAACAAGTAAGTTATGTATGAGAAACAGACACTGAACTGTAGTACAAGTTCTGGGTGGGTGATTAGTAAGTGAGACCAGCTGGGATAATTACACATTGCTAATAGGTGAGTGACAAGACAAGACAGAAACCTAAAACTGCCAAGCTAAACAGGTTACAGAAATACAGAATAACTCAGGACGATCAGAGTCAGAGGTTTTACCGTCATTTCAGCTACGTACAAGCAGACCCGGCGGCATGGGCGGGCATTGAGGGACATTGCCCCCCCACAGAGTCAGCTGTGCCCCCCCTGACTGGACACGGGAAGTTTTTTGTTTGTTTGTTTTTAATCTATCTCTGAGTGTACATCTTTCTATTTTTCCTATCTCTGTTTGTCAGTCAAACAATTCAACCAATCAATGAAGCCAAGGCAACATTCTAGCCAACTACAGTTCGAGGGGGGCGGGTCACTGACTTAAGGCGCAAACTAGCTGTTTTCAAACAGAAACAGTCACGCTCACCATTGTCCGTGTATCATGGATATTCGGACTTTTTTCCAAAAAAACAAGAGGACAACGAATGACACTGACAGTGGAAAAAATGAGAGCAGACAGGAAGCGGCACCATCCATTTCAGTTGGAAACGTAAGCACTGAAGTCAACTCTGGAGTAAACATTCATGCTAGGAGGGTTAGCTACAGCAGCTAGGGAGCACAAGGAGCAGAACCGAGCAGTGCTCAGCCAGTTGGTGAAGCCCTTACTTGACCTCACCAAGACACCTGCTGTGGACTCTGAATTTGAGGTGGCCCGCAACTTCCTAGTGACACAAATGAAAGAGTCTTCTCCACCAGATGGGGAGAAGTGGACAATGAAACAGGTGATTAAGACTATAGGCAAAAGCTCAGTATTGTTTTTATTGTATTCAAAAAATCTTGAAGCTACGATGCTCCTAATGGTTAGCCTATATTGTCATGGCATAGTCATGTCGGGCCTTTAAAGTAAACTGGTATTTTTCAGCATCAGGCCTTCATAAAACTGTCATAAAAATCACACATCAAACCTAACATGATTTGGTTAATTGAGATGAGAATTTATTGTTAAACATAATGTTTCATACAATTTAAATTGTTATTTGGGGAATCATTCTAATTGTAATTATATTGATTTTACGGTAATCTTAATTCTTAATCCTTACAGATTTTGAAGCAGTTCCAGAAGCCATTGGAAGCAATGCCTACTGTCTTTGCAGCCTTTAAACATGGCCTGACGTTTGGAGCCAGCACCGCATCATGTGAAAATTTGTTTTCCACTCTTAAAAATGTCTTCACAGAGCATCGCCAAACTATGCTTCATCAACGCAAGGCAAATCTGATCCAGTTGGCATTTGAGAAGGACTTGACTCGGAAATTTAGGAATGAATGGAAGGACAGTGTTTTGAGAAGGTTTCACACACTATACAAACGCCGCCTGCCACTCTACTAAAGGTGGAGTAAACCCCTTTCTAGTTTCCCCCACCCCGCCTCCCTCACACATAAAATGGTGTTTCTTGCAGGCAGAAGAGTAAAACTTCTTTGTTTTGCTCCTTGTGCTCCCCAGTTGTTGTAGTTAAACCTCCTAGCATGAATGTTTACTTCAGTCACAGTGTTCAGCCTGAAACTTGTGCTTATATTTATCACTGTATGTTTATACTTATGTTTGACTTTTAATTGAATGAACACAGCTCTACAGGTTGGGTTGTCTTGTTCTTTTTTTTTTTCTATTTTTGCTTAGATTTTGTGATTTTATTGAGATTGTTTCTTCACAGCACTGTATTAGGGGTGGTCACAGAGCCGCTGTTCAACTTGAAGCAAATAAAATGTTTGTTGAAAAAAATATGCCCCCTTGAAAAAATAGAATGCCCCCCCTTTGAATAGTTTCTGCAGCCGGGTCTGCGTACAAGTACATATTGAAATAAAACAGTGTTCCCCAGTAGCACGGTGCAACACAGAACATAACGTGCAAAACAAAACACACAGTGCAGATACACAACATATAAATACAAACAGACCTAAAATAAATTAAAAAGACATCAAACCTAATCGAAACATTCTAATTTAAACAAGTAATTAAGAGACAAGACTAGAGACGCATGTTGATTAGTACATGTGTAGGTGGTACACGAGGTAGAAACATGTTCTGATTTGTGGTTAGCAGCACAAAGTTTTTCTGTTTTTATAGCAGCAGAGATAAAAACTGTGTAAGGTGCAAAAATGCAAAAATTTTGAGCAAAAACGTACAAGAGGTCACAAACAGTACAACACATTTAGATTGTGTGTGTCAGAGTCCATCATGAATGTGTCATAGTCTATCATGAGTGTGTGTGTCAGAGATAAAGCCTAAAGCCTGTGTTTCAGATAAACTGAAATGCAGAGATTTATAGAGTTAAACATGGAAAATTTTATTCAAAATTCCCCTAAAGAACTGAAAAAAATTGACGGTCCATGATCTGGCTGCTTTCTTTTTTACATTGTTACAGGTCCACCATTCAATGTAAACAGGGCCTTAACTGCTTAATAAATCAATCATGCAAGCATACTACAGACACGTTAGTGCAGGAGCCCATTTAAACTGTTGAACTGTGAAACAGAAATGATTGAAAACCCAACAGGCTGAAGAAGTTGTAATGCTTAATTTTTATGACCTCACCACTGCTGTTTTCAACATATTTTAGAAAAAGAAATCCACCACGTTATGAGTGATCATTTGATTTCTCTCATTATAGTGAGAATTTAGTTATTTGACTCAACATGAAACTGTTTCTGGCAGCACGGTGGAGAAGTTGGTAGAGCTGCTGCCTCTCAACGAGCAGGTCGCCCCGGTTCAAATCCCGGCGGGGGACTTTTCTGGGTGGAGTTTGCACATTCTCTCCGTGCATGCGTGGGTTTTCTCTGGTATTCCAGTTTCCTCCCACAGACCAAAAACATGCATGTTAGACTGATTGGTAACTCTAAATTGTCCCTAGGTGTGAGTGAGAGAGTGAATGGTTGTTTGTCTCGTTTGTCTCTATGTGTCCCTGTGATGGACTGGAGACCTGTCCAGGGTGTCCCCCACCTCTCGCACAATGACTGATGGACATAGGCACCAGCGACCCCTGTGATCCAAAAAAGGAAGAAGTGTGTAAAGATGATGGGTGGAATAGATGGTGTTGGGGGACTTAATGTAAAGGTCATGGATGTTTTCATGTACTAATGTTAAACTAATATAGAACCATGTATGTATGTGAAGTCAAGAGAGTGTTTTCTGTCTACTCAGAGAGAAGTCTGATAACTGATAACATCTGACGCCTTCAAAATCAGTGAGCTGTGAAGCAGAGGTTGTGTTGACCTTGCCTCTGCCTGATAACGGGTATTTAAGCTTTTCCCAACTCTTTGTCTGTGGGCAGACCTTTGGACTGGAGCGTCATGTAACATCTTGTATGCCTGTGTGTTAACTCTGCCCCCCACTTGCAAAGAGTAAACTGGGTTGAAAAATCTTCTTGGATCCTGTCTGTGTGGCTTATTTGATTAATGAGTTGATGATAGGATAATG
Organism: Nematolebias whitei; assembly: GCF_014905685.2. Lineage (NCBI taxonomy): Eukaryota > Metazoa > Chordata > Actinopteri > Cyprinodontiformes > Rivulidae > Nematolebias > Nematolebias whitei. Next base: position 19,137,747 of record NC_056506.1, on the reverse strand, counting down.
TTTCTGAATATTTGCTGTGAAATGCAGTAGGAATAAAATGAGAAAACTCTCTGAGCATCATGTTTGCCCCTCTGTGAGTCAGCCTGAAACATGTTGGTCATTTAGAAGTGAAGGCCTGTGAGGAGCAGAGGGAGCAACACACTTCCTGCTGACCTTAGAGTGTTCAGACGGCACACTGGATGGGACGGCGTGTGATGAGAACAAACAAGAGGAGAATGGGGTGAAGACACAGAGGCTTCAACTTGGACAGAAAGACAAAACAACACATGACAGAAAGTGATGGGTGGAGGGGAGTTGTGGATAATTCAGGAGTCATCATCATCACAGGTCACCCTTATCAGGTTGCCCCTTCAGATCTAAGTTGATCCTGTATGGGGGGAGAGAGAAACTGAAGGTTGAAATGTCAGAAAGCATCTCTGACAGGAACGAGCTCATCTATTTTTAAAGCATGATACTGGGATCTCATACTTCACTGAAGAACAGTCAGAACTGTGTGTTTTTTTGTTTTCAGTTTGCTTCACAAGTGGATTTTATTGATTGTGTAATGCGAAATGCTGTTCTTACTACAGTATGCATCAATTACCTAACATTATGTTCAATGCTGTTTAGAAGATCTAAACAAAGTGATGCATGGATAGGAAGTCAAAAGCACCACCATGTAATCCACTACTTGACTGAATCTGATCCAATAAACTCACAGTCTTAGAAATCCTGCAGACTATCAGACCACCAGAACAACCATCATCTGACTTCCTCTTGAGATTGTTCTGGCCCTCTTCTCTCAGCTCAGTATATGGTATGGTATGGTATAAAAGTTTATTCATTAAAAAAAAAGTACAAAACAATTCCATAACAATATAAAGAAAGATACAAAAGATTTAAAATGAAAGGCAGCAGAAAGAAGAAAAAATCTTATTATATCTGCCCCTTTTTTCAAACAATTAGTTCAATCATAATAATTTTCAAGTAACAGATGTAAGGATGGTACCATTTGATGTTTCTGTTTGTCTGTTTCCTCGTCAGTTTAATTGGTGTCACCTTTGTCTCGTCACAGCTGTTGTAATCACGTCTTGTCTTGTCCTTGTATATAAGCCTCCTGTTCTGTGTTGTTCCTTTGTCGGGTCGTATTCGTTGGGTCTCCGTGTTCTCCTGTGTTCTCCTGCATCTCCCCTGAGCTCTCCTGAGTCCTCCCTGAGTTTCCCTTTGAGCCATCCGTTTTCATGTAAGTCTTGCTGCCACGTCAGCTGTTTATTTTGTTCATTTTCCACCATTAAAATACTTATTTTTGTAATCTGCCGAGTTTGAGTCCTGTCTGCACATTGGGTTCGTTCCTGACTAACAAATCCTGACATTACGACCCGACCACACATCAGAACCCAGCGGGCAGGATTCTCTCGGCAACTCACCTTTTTTCTTTTTCCCCTCCGAGCCTTCCGTTCATCCTCCCGTGATGTACACGACTACAATCCGGTGCGGCGGGTTCTGCACCAGGCCCATCCGTCCTCAAGGACATTATGACCAGGAGGTGGAAATCCTGTCCCCTCCACTCCTGGTCCTCGAGGAGAATAGAGCTCGGCACCGGAAAACCCACCAGGCTCCTGCTTCTGAGTCCGCCTCGCCTGGCTACTCGGGATGGACGTCGGGGGAGGACGAAGAAATCGAGGATGAGTTCTGTTTTGCTCCTGTCCCCCGACAATCCCGCCGTCGCCGGGGAGGTAGGAAGCGGTCCCGAGGGCAGCCCGCGGCGACCGGGCCGGTTTCGTCGGCTGGGCAGAATCATAGAGTTGGTTCCGGTGTTTTTGTGGGAGCTGGTCCCGCCGCCTCACCTCACAGGTTTCCGGTGGGGGCGAGGTCCGGCGTCCCGCGGGAGCTCCGGTCCACTCCTGTTCGGTTCGGCGAGTCCGGTCCACGTGACGTTATGGGGGCGGGTTCCGTCGCCTCACCTTCCAGGTTCCTGGTGGGGGCGGAATCCGGCCTCCCACCGTCACACCGTGCCGCGGCTGTCCAACCCAGTCAGACCGTGCCTCCTGGGCATTCTCCCAGTGACTCTGTGGGGGCGTGTTCCGCCGACCCACCTCCCAGGTTTCCGGTGGGGGCGACACCTGACACCACATCCTCACATAGTGACACTTGCCCGTCAGTCACATATTCACCCCATGATTTTGCATACATAAACCAGACTTTATTAGATTTATTCACTTCTGCTAAAAATAACCCGGACTGCTCAGATGTTTTGTTTTCCCTGATGGAGGAATTTTTAGTTTTACGGCCAGGCCTCCTTCTGATCCCAGAGTACAACTGTTTATTAATAGAAATTAGGACTCTCATCACGCCCATGGTCACTAATACACAGTCTAAACCCATAATCCATCCTGCACCTATTACCACCATCGCTTCTGAACTCTCCTCTGCTCCTCTGACTCCTGCACCCATCATCTTCGCCGCTGTTCCACCTGCTGAGTGCCTCGCAGTTGGTGCACCTGCTCCTGTCACCTCAGAGGACTCAGCATCAGTTTCTGTTTCCCGTCGCCGCCGCCGCCGCAGAAGATCAGTTCCTGTCGCCACCGCAGAGGAGTCGGTTCCTGCCTCCGCTGCAGCTCTCCAGGCTCCCACGCCGTCTGCTGCAGAGCCACAGGCCTCTCCGTCGTCTGCTGCAGAGCCACAGGCCTCTCCG
>NC_056506.1:19133555-19134973 GCF_014905685.2 Nematolebias whitei | reverse complement strand
CTTGTGGCATGGGCAGCTTGCATGTCTGGAAAGGCACCATTAATGCAGAGAACTATGTTCAGGTTCTAGAACAACATATGCTCCCATCTAGACGTCATCTCTTTCAGGGAAGACCCTGCATTTTTCAACACGATAATGCCAGACCACATTCTGCAGCAATCACAACATCATGGCTACGTAGGAGAAGGATCCGGGTACTGAAATGGCCAGCCTGCAGTCCAGATCTTTCACCTATAGAGAACATTTGGCGCATCATAAAGAGGAAGGTGTGACAAAGAAGGCCCAAGACGATTGAACAGTTAGAGGCCTGTATTAGACATGAATGGGAGAGCATTCCTATTTCTAAACTTGAGAAACTGGTCTCCTTTGTCCCCAGACGTCTGTTGAGTGTTGTAAGAAGAAGTGGGGATGCCACACAGTGGTAAAAATGGACTTGTCCCAGCTTTTTTGGGATTTGTTGATGCCATGAAATTTGGAAACAACAGATTTTTCCCTTAAAATGATACATTCTCTCAGTTTAAACCTTTGATCTGTGATTTGTGTTCTATTCTGAATAAAATATTAGATGTTGGCACCTCCACATCATTGCATTCAGTTTTTATTCACAATTTGTTTAGTGTCCCAACTTTTTTGGAATCAGGTTTGTATATTCAGATTACCAGATTATATTCAGATTTATGACATTAAAATTACCCCCCCCGCACGCGCGCGCGCACAAACACACACACACACACACACACACACACACACACACACACACACATGCTAAATTTATGGTAATGAGGTTAAAATGTGACCACAGGTACAGTCTAAATGGACAATTTTATATTTTCTGTTGATAAAACCATTAAAATATGAGAATGATTTTATTGAAATCCAGTTTAGTTTATGAAATTAAAGACAGCAGGAGAAAATAAAACATCTGCAAGGTAACATCTGCATAATCTATATGTACATTGGTTAATGACATCAGAACTTATGTATTTATTTTAAGCTTAATTTCAGACAAATTATGACAAAAGGCTTTGAACCAGGTCAGGCTGAAGTTAACTTGGTTTTAAAAATGTATGTTGTGAATTATGAACATGAATCAGTTCATGTGAACCTTGCTGATCTGAGCTAAGACATAATTATTGTTAGAGATGACCTGGCACATAACTTTGGGAATGTTTCAAGGATATGACAAGCTGTTGGGCATTATTTGATTTTGTCTGAACAAATTTGTTAATCTGGGGTTGCATTGTTATGTTAAAAGATAAATTAGTAATATTAGTATGACTTAACCAGGAAATTAACTTGGGCTTTACTCAGCCCGTCTTTTGCTCCTTGTCCAGCTGTCAAATGTGTTATTTTGTGTCTACACTATAGAAGCCAGAGTAAGTTGGTTCAGTTTTTCCTTTGTGTGATTAAACATGTTT
>NC_056506.1:19124772-19133455 GCF_014905685.2 Nematolebias whitei | reverse complement strand
GTCTAATACAGGTCTCTAACTGTTCAATCGTCTTGGGCCTTCTTTGTGGCACCTTCCTCTTTATGATGCGCCAAATGTTCTCTATAGGTGAAAGATCTGGACTGCAGGCTGGCCATGTCAGTACCCGGATCCTTCTCCTACGTAGCCATGATGTTGTGATTGCTGCAGAATGTGGTCTGGCATTATGGTGTTGAAAAATGCAGGGTCTTCCCTGAAAGAGGTGACGTCTAGATGGGAGCATATGTTGTTCTAGAACCTGAACATAGTTCTCTGCATTAATGGTGCCTTTCCAGACATGCAAGCTGCCCATGCCACAAGCGCTCATGCAACCCCATACCATCAGTGATGCAGGCTTCTGAACGGAGCGTTGATAACAACTTGGGCTATCCTTGTCCTCTCTGGTCCAGATGACATGGCGTCCCAGTGTTCCATAAAGAACTTCAAATCGTGACTCATCTGACCACAGAACAGTCTTCCATTTTGCCACACTCCATTTTAAATGACCCCTGGCCCAGTGCAAACGTCTGAGCTTGTGGAGCTTGCTTAGAAATGGCTTCCTCTTTGCACTGTAGAGTTTCAGCTGGCAACGGCGGATGGCACGGTGGATTGTGTTCACTGACAATGCTTTCTGGAAGTATTCCTGAGCCCATTCTGTTATTTCCTTGACAGTGGCATTCCTGTTTGAGGTGCAGTGACGTTTAAGGGCCCGGAGATCACGAGCATCCAGTAGAGTTTTACGGCCTTGACCCTTACGCACAGCGATTGTTCCAGATTCTCTGAATCTTTTGATGATGTTATGCACGGTTGATGATGATAACTTAAAAGTCTTTGCTATTTTACGCTGGGTAACACCATTCTGGTATTGCTGCACTATCTTTCTGTGCAACAATGGTGGAATTGGTGATCCTCTTACCATCTTGGCTTCTGAGAGACACTGACACTCTGAGAAGCTCTTTTTATACCCATTCATGTTGTCAATTGACCTAATTAGTGTTAATTGGTCTTCCAGCTGTTCATTATATACTCAATTTCCTTTATCCAGCCACTTATTGCTACTTATCCCAACTTTTTTGGGATTTGTTGACACTGAAATTTTGAATCAACATATTTTTCCTTTAAAATGTTACATTTACTCAGATTAAACTTTTAATCTGTCATGTATGTTATATTACGAATAAAATATTGACATTTGCCATATCCACATCATTGCATTCAGTTTTTATTCACAATTTGTTTAGTGTCCCAACTTTTTTGGAATCCGGTTTGTACATTTGGTCATCAGGGAGTCAACCCGCCATGAATTAAATCATCATTCTTCATTCATGTAAAATAAAAGTATGTCTACCTACAGCCCTGTCCACAAACAACAACAACAGAACACAGAATGAACAGACACAGCGCGCACGTTCAGCTTTTCTCTCTGTGAAATAAAAGTTCTGGTTTGTTGCAACTCCCTCTTGACTTCAGTACATGCCAACTGTCCTTCTTGTAGCCTGTAGTCGTGTTAATCATATTGGACACGTATATATTTTATTGCAAAAAACTATATTCACACAACTAACAAGTTATTCAAACATCTCACTGCAAAGTATCGTTTCAGCACCAAACCTGTCATTCAACATGAGCTAAGCTAGCGAGCTAACTAGCAAGCTAGCAGGTTTTAAGGCTGCAGTGGCTAACAACTCATGGTGTACTATTAGAATTGATGAAACAAAAAATTCATGGTCACCAGGCTGTAATGAGTGCAGTAATTCAAAACTGGAAAAATCTATATTTGATAAAAACATGTCTCATTACCTTAGCTGAGTTGGTCCACCTGCTGCTTCACTCTGCTTCCAAATGTGACGGTTACAGGACAGACGCAACCAAATGAGGGCAAGGAGGGGGAAACACGTGCAGAACATAGCAGTCTGTTTAAAGCTTGTAAAAAGTGAAAATTATGTGCATAATGAAATAGTATAACTAAAAATTTTACATTAAATAATATGCCTGTTGTAATCCCCTTTTTAAAGATATTACTGTTCAAGTTAACTACAGTCTTGGTATAACCCACCCCCTTAAGACTTGGTATTGCCCTCTAGCACGGATGTGCCCGCCAACAGTTCAAATTAATATGATTTTGGAGGCACCCAATTTTACTTACTTTAAAAACGACTTGTACATATATATGAATTTTTTAAAACATATGAAAAAGCCCAAAAATTGTTTTCCCTTTTAAATGTCATCCCCCATAACTTATATGTTGTACACTTTCCTCTGCATTAACTTAATATTCCTTTTTATATTTTATATTTTCTCGTCTTTTTTTTTCTCATCTCTAATTCATTGTTCTGTATTCATTGCTTGTCCTGAAAAATACAAGACTGTAATGTTAACAAAAAAGAAGTTGCGCTTTACGTTCAATATTGCACATAATATATACCAAAGTATTTTTTTTCTTTTGAACTAAATAATCTTTTTTAATTCTGTTTATTACCAAGTTTTTGCTATGTTGCTAAGTTTTGATTATTGTTCTGACCTTTGTTTTCAACTTTATTTATACCAGTTCACAATACAAAGTAAAGAAAAAAAAAATATATATATACATATATATATATATATATATATATATATATGGATTTTGGAGGGGGAGCACAGATTATGGGTTACTTCTGCTATAAGGTTGGAATATTTGGACTGCTGTCATACATAAGTGAAAGGTTTTTTTTAATAAACTTTATTAACAGATAAACAATATACAATCACAGACAGTAATATTAATATGCATGAGGTGATGGGAGTAACAACTGCAAAATGATTCAAGAGACAAAAAAAAGGTTACAAATCAAATTCTTCACATAAGCCTTCAAGTTTCATAGTTTTAGAATTAGTGCAAAATTGTAGAGTCCAAAAAGCAGCTCAAATAGGATTTGAAGACAGTGAGGTTGGGTTTGTGTTTAACATATTTGCTGGTATGTATGTGGAATTTACCCAACAGAATAAGAAAGTTAATGACATATTCTATCCCAGATGTTCTAATATTAGAAATATCAAAGAGAACATGTTGAACATTCAATGTCAGTGTTTCCCCTACCATTATACAGGTGGGGTGCCCCACCCTGCCAACAAAACTGAGCACCCCGCCTACCAAACTGAACTTGCCCCTCCCACCCCCACCCAGCACTGACATAAGGTAGCAGCACAAAATACAGACTCTCTAGCTAAAAACCCAAAGGCAGCACTCACATTGCCTCTTCCCTCATGTTGAACGCCCCCCGCCCCTGCTCAAAAACTGTTAGTACAAGCTGCGCTCAGACATGTCTCCGTCCCCCCATCAGCAAAAAACATGGATGAGATGAGCACCCCGCCATGACAAGCTAACTAGGGGAAACACTGAATGTAATATGTATGTCACATTTTCTGATAAAAAAAAAAAAAGATGTTCAGATCACACCAAAATGTTTTACTAAAAGTGCAGTCCCAGAAAAGGTGGGTCAATGTTTCAACTTCAAGATGACACAAGGAACTAGGAATGTGCGATATGGCATAAAATTCATATCACAATATGTTTTGTGAAGGATGGCGATAACGATATATATCGCAATATGTTTTGGGTATAAAACTTGATAGGAATTTTTCAAAAACCATAGGGTGTCCTTTTGCTATCATATATTTTGAATTAAGAAAATTCCACTACTAGGTCTAGAGTTTTTAAATAATAAAGAAATCAAGTTTTAGGCTTCTTGCTTGTAGTGCAAAACAGTGCAAAATATATAAAATGTAGTTCTATTTCGTATAAGCTTCGCCCTTTAAGGCTGTCGCTTGGTGGGTTTATCCCGTTATGTGTAGCATTTGCGCTGAAAAATTTAGTCCACGCCCACCTGCTGTGTGGGCCCTACCCGGTCCGTATAAATTACGTTAAGAGCGGGAAATTGGCTCCCCGTTTTTTCTTCAGCGAGCCAATAGCACTGCCAGAAGAACAAAGAAGGAAAATTGTGTAGATGACCAACCTTTGTTAAGGATGCTTGGCCCAGCAGTCGACCTCCGGTCGTCCGGTGAGTTCTCCTCCCCGAGGAGAAGCTGACGAGCAGTCTTATTTCAAGGTAAGCACCGAGGAATATTTCTCAGTGACAAGTCACTACACGCTGGACAACGCCATCTTGTAATTTTCTTCTTATCGCCGACCCTCGGAGCGAATCGGATGGTTCCTCCGGGACAGGCGCGCTCAGCTGCAGCCCCCGCTGCTCATTCCCTCCTGGGGAGCGTAGTATCGGTGAAGGGGGGCTGAGTGAATGCTCACCCCATCCCACCTCGTTTCGCATCGGCGATCACACCGCTCCCGGCCGACGGTGCCCTCAGGGGTTGCCCGGCGTAACCCAGGAGGTGGCTGACATGAAGGGACCCCTTTTTTCTACGTCCCACGCCTTTCCCGCCAGTTCGGATGATCCGGTGGGAAGGTTGTTTACTGGGTTCCGTTCCGGCTCACCGTCTTGATCCATATGGCCTCGTGTTCCAACAGGACGTCCTACGGGCGAGGCCACAGACGGTTCTTTCCTGGTAGATTGGGGGAGCCGGTCTCCAGTCCGCACCCATCACCAGAGTGGAGGGGTTCACCGAGCGGGGCTATCCCTCGGTAACCCCCCTTGAGCCAAACCTCGCGGAAGCTTTCGGAGCGAAGCTGTCCAAGTTGGAGCAGCATCCCGTCCCTCCTGGGAAACACGACCAGACGCTGACCACGCTCTCCAATCGAGCCCATCAATGTGCTTTTCAGGCAGCCGCAGCTAACGACAATGTGGCGCTGCTAGCATATAGCATGTCCAAGAGGCTGGAGGCCGCAGACCTGCCTTAGGAGACCAAGAACTCCCTCTGTAAGGCAGACGACGCCATCCTCAATATATGTGCCTCTTCTACGGTTTGCCTGTCCAGGATTGCATCGTGGATGACGATGATTCAACGATCCACCTAGCTCCGTCACTCCCCCTCGCTGCCGGAGAAACTGCACAAAGACCTGGTGGAGGGCCCCATCATGGCGGACGCTCTGTTCGGGAGCAGCTTCAAGCCATGCTGGCGAACTCGAAGCAGTCGGAGGAGGTGTCAGAGGCTGTGGGCCACCTCATCAAGCCGCGCGGCTCATCCCGCCCCCCAGCCCGCTGGAGAGACCGTCGTGAGCAGAGGCAGAACAACGACGTTCCACGGCCGCCGCCGCGTCTCGCTCAGCTCCACCACCAGCCCTGCCCGTCAGAGACCAGCCCTCTTCATCCCGGCAACCTGCAGTTCAGCGTTTCCCCAGAGATCGCCTGCAGACAGCGCTCTGGGCAAACAAATCGCAGAGCTCACGGGGGAGAAGATTTAAAAAATGATGGTCTGCGGAGGGTGTGTGTAAAAGTGACACGAAAGTTGAAATAAATCATCATTCAATGATCAAAGTGTCTGTTTTTAGCCAGTCTGTAAGCTCGGATGAACTCACAGCGGCTGAGCACACATCCTCCACACATAGCGAGCCGGTGTCCTTAAATAAAGGTTTTTTAAACTCACCGTCGCTCCAAGACATGACAAGACGCTCACACGACACGATGGTAAGCGAAATAACTCGTTGTCAACTCGAGCTGCACGATCTTCACCCAAGCGGTGTCAAACTCGTGCGATGCAAACAGCCTCCATCCAAACGGCGCTGCGTTGATGATGGTGCACACACAGCTCCCCAGCGCTCATCGGCTCACATCGGTATAAATGTGGGACCGCAGGCCGGGTCCGGTGAAGGTCCTCGTTTTTCAGCAAAACAACACACGCCTCACCGAAGCAAACGCGTGCGGCCGCGACACGGGCAGCCGTCACCCACCGCGTCTCAGCGCTCGGTAGCTCACGGCAGCACAAGCATGAGACAGCTGAACGAACCCGGTGACTAGTCTCGCCTCCAGCGAGAGCGGCGCGCGTCTCTCCAGCGAGAGCGGCGCACGTCCCTCCAGAGAAAACGTGTGCTCCCGCGGGGCTCGCAGCCTTCACTCCAACAGCACGGCATAGATGAAGTCACGCTCTCCGCCTCTCAACGTTTGCACAGCGACGTCGAACGCGCAGCCCCACGGCGTCATCAGCTGTCACACGCTTCGCCTCAGCACACACCGGCCCACCTGTACATGAAGGTTGGTCCGCGGTCCGAACGCAGCGCACGGGCGTGTTCAGAGCCTTTTCGAGGAAACCTCGCCTTGGGTCACGCGGAAAACATTCCAGCGACGCATGACGGCGGTTGAGGGGCGGAATGGTGACAGCCGTACAAAACATGACGCATCACTCAAACGCACGTTCACTCCACGAACGTTACGTAGAGTGGCTAAAACATGCTCGCCGGTCAGATGGATGGACAGAGTGTTATGCAAATGGTTACAAGTTACAGTTTGCAACCCGACCCCCTCCGTTCGGAGGAGTTATAGAGACGGTCCTGTCATCACCAGACCAAATCTCATCCTTAAATGCAGAAGTCCAAGTGCTTCTGATAAAAGTAATCTCCAGGGTTCCCAACGAAGAGGAAAACACAGGGTTTTACTCACGTTACTTCCTGGTTCCCAAACGGACCGGAGGGATGAGACCGATTATGGATCTGTCAGCTTTCAACAAGGCGATCATGGACAGACCGTTTTCACATGTTGACAACCAGACAGCTGTTGAACAACATCCAGAGAAACGCATACCAAAACACAGAAAATTCCTGCGTTTTTCTCCTTTCAGGGGATGAAGTATCAGTACAACGGGCTGCCGGTCGGGTATTCCCTCGCGCCTCGTACGTTCTCAAAGTGTGTGGAGACAGCCCTGCATCCGTTACACAGAGCAGGGATGAGTTTTGTTTTACCTGAACGACCTGCTGCGTCTGTCACGCTCCAGACAGGAAGCAGTGATGCAGGCTCAGGTGTTGACATCACACCTGTCAAATCTGGGCTTCGCCATAAATTGGAAGAAAATCTCGATTTTCCCGGCCCAGACAATTGTTTATCTGGGAGTGGAGTTAAATTCAACCACCATGAAGGCTCGTTTATCACAACGAGAATCGACACGTTAAGAGACCAGCTCCGCCACGTAAGACCTGGCAGAGTGGCAACAGCTGTCTCCGTCATGAAGCTGTTAGGAATGATGTCATCAGCTCACACAGTGGTCCCGCTGGGTTTATTACACATGAGATGCCGCCAGAGGTGGTTTGTGCGTCTGCGTGTTGATCCAGTAAAACAAAGAGACGGATGATCACTGTTCCTCCCTCCGTGAGGGCAGACCTCCGACACTGGGGAAACACCCTGGTTCTGTCGGAGGGAGCCCCCGTCAGCAGACCCACGTCACGTGTCAGTCTTCACGGACGTGTCGCTGTCAGGCTGGGGGGGAACATGCCTATCTCAAGCAGTAGGGGCGCTGTGGCCCCATCACACATCAGCCCACATAAATGTTTTGGAGTGTCGCACGGTACTGAATGTGATTCAGCACTTTGCTCCCGCGCTACAGAACCAACATGTGTTGATTCACACAGACAACAAGGTGACTGCTGCGTACATAAACCAGCAGGGGGGTATGCGCTCAGCCCAGATGTTACACATTGCGCGAAAGCTACTGTGTTGGGCTCACCAAAATCTGCTCTCCATCAGAGCAGTTTACATACCCGGTGTTCTGAACAAAGGGGCAGATGTGATGTCCAGGGGCGGCCCACGTCACGGGGACTGGACTCTCCATCCAGACCTGCTGACTTAGACGTGACAGAAATTTGGCAAGCAGCTGTGGACCTGTTTGCGACACGAGAGAACGCTCAGTGTCAACTATGGTTTTCCCTGAGACCGCGAGACAAACCACCACTGGGAGTGGATGCGTTTGCCCACAGCCCATGGCCCAAAACGCTTCTGCACGCGTTTCCTCCACCTCCTCTGATTTTACGGTTCCTGAACCGAGTTCAGGAGGAGGGATTGACAGCTTTCCTGGTGGCCCCCGAGCGCGTGAACACACCATGGTTCTCAGCCCTACAATGCCTGCTGTCGGGGCGCCCATAGAAACTGCCATGGAGGGAGGACGCTCTCCTCCAGGCAGGAGGAGCGATCAGGAGTTACCCAGAAATAGGCCAGCACCTGTGGGTCTGGCCACTGAGCGGTTCCGCTTAGAGAGGATGGGTCTCCCATAGGAGGTAGTGCACACAATCCAGGATTCACGTGCTGCATCTACCACAGCGCTGTACACATTAAAGTGGACAGTTTTTTCAGCGCTGGTGTACAGAGAAAGGTGTAGAGGCCACCTCATGTCCATTAGGCGGCGTGCTGTTTTTTCTACACAGCTGATGGACAGGAAGTTGGCATTTCAGCACGATTAAAATGTACGCTGCAGCCATCTCTTCCTGCCACGAAGGGTTCGGAGACAGAACAGCTTTTAATCACCCGCTGATGAAGCAGTTTCTAAAAGGCGTACAGAGACACAGGCCTGTTTCACGCCCACTTGTTCCACAGTGGGATTTAACGCTGGTCCTGCGAGCCCTGATCAAAGCTCCATTTGAGCCTCTGGATCAGTTTCCAATTAAATTCTTGTCTCTTAAAACAGCCCTGCTGCTGGCTTTAACATCCGCTAAGAGGGTGAGTGTTTCATCTGCCCTCTCTGTCGCTCCGTCATGTCTTAGAATTCAGGCTGACGGGCAGCTCAGCTGATTTAAGACCAAACCCAGCCTTTATGCCTAAAAACATCACAAGCT
>NC_056506.1:19113198-19124672 GCF_014905685.2 Nematolebias whitei | reverse complement strand
CCCCCCCCCCCCCCCAGATCAGAAGAAGAAGCATCTTGCCATCTTCTCTGTCCGGAGCGGGCGTTGACGTGTTACATAGTGCGCATGGCTGTAATGCGCCAAACTCAACATTTGTTTGTGCATTATAGAGATGCATCTGCAGGTCGCCCGTTATCCACCCAGCGCTTGTCACACAGGCTGTGTGAGGCCTCTTTCTGAAGCCTACAGAGCATCAGTTTTAGAGCCTCCTGTCAACCTCAGGGCGCACTCGACCAGGAGTACCGCATCTTCGACTGCTTTGCATAATGGTATGACAATGCAGGACTTTTGCACTGCGGCCGCGTGGTCAACACCCTGCTCATTTATTCGCTTTTATCTACGTGATGTGACGGCCCGTTCCATGACACATTCTGTCCTTAGTGCTCTAACAGAATGAATATTGTTGTTTTTCATGGAACTCTGTTTAAGCTCACATCTGTCTGCATGCTTCACAGTGTGAGATGTTGTTATCAGTCACAAGTTGTGTCTGTTATTTTGGTTCTATTGTCACTAATCAGTTCATGACTATTGTTACCAATCAGTTCATTTGATTAATAATCAGTCATTTGTTATTATTAATCTGTCTATACTGCTCAGCCATGAACGCATAGTTACACAACATGCGTGTGTGCATGGCTCACATAATTACACAATGCGTAATTACGCACAAAGGGAGCTGAGTGACAAGACGTTTTTTGGGCAAGCTTCTGCTTCATACGGTGTTCGAATGGACCCAGTGAGGCGAGGACCACATCTGCTTCGCCCTTAACCCACCAAGCGACAGCCTTAAAGGGCGAAGGTTATAAGAAATAGAACGTTGGTTACGTACTGTAACCCCAGATTCTATGAGTATAAGCGTAGCCCTTTAAGCATCGGGCCTCACTGGCTCCTAAATGGCTGAAGAAAAAGCTATTTGTGGGTGCCGATTTCCCGCTCTTAACGTAATTTATACGGACCGGGTAGGGCCCACACAGCAGGTGGGCGTGGACTAAATTTTTCAGTGCAAATGCTACGCATAACGGGATAAACTCACCAAGTGACAGCCTTAAAGGTCTACGCTTATACTCATAGAATCTGGGGTTACAGTACGTAACCAACATTTTAGCTATATGTTTTAAACAAAATAATATGTTGTTAACAGTTTCCAGTCTTACTTAATGAACAGCAACAGAGCAGCATTTGACACTGAAACACTTCACCCTCCAACCCTCTAGTTGGCGACTCCTTCAGCTTTAATGGAGAGCTGACACAAAATGAGTCTGTGGCTTTGACCAGAGGGTCTCGCAGTAAAATCACACAACACAGCATTCTTTTCACAGATCAGAGAGCAGGTTTCTCTAAAGCTGACCAACGCTTACTTTAACTTTTGATGGAAAAAAAAAAAAACTAAAAACTTTTGACGGAACACAGCGTTTTGCGCATGCGTCAGAATACGGCAACACTACGGCAAGCCAGCTGTAGTTAGGTTGTAGCTTCGCTACTTAGCTCTCGAAGAAAAGACTTTAACGCCACTTGCGCACAGTTTTCAGCTCAAAAAAAGTAACGATTAAATCTGACAGCTCTGATTTTACACTTGAACACCATTTATGCACAGTTTTCAACTAAAAAAAGTAACGATTAAACTGACAACTCTGATTTTACTTCAGACACAGCATTACTGCGGTTAGATGGTAGAAGACAGATCTCTATCGTAGGTTAAATTTCTATCGTTTCTACCATATACCGTTTATATCGCGCATTCCTACAAAGAACAAAGAGGATCAATATTTGGAATATATTTAGCCAGTACTGAATTTACAGGATAACATCTGTGTAAAATTTTAAGAGACACCTCCCGGACCTTTTTTGAAACAAAAAAATTTCTTGGCAACGACCACGTCTGTTCCCAATCAATGTCAGAATACAGATTGTTCCAAAAAAAGATTGAAGCAGGTTTACTAATAGTAGTCCTTTCGATTATGATTGTGTTTAAATGAATAACCTTGAAACAGTGGAAGAGAAATGTTCATAATATCATACGTGATTTGTTATTGTCTATGTTGTAAAAAAATAATGTTTCCCTGCAGTTTTGTAAAGATTGAAAGTAAATGAGCAAATAGTGTGAATTGTTACTGGGAGGTCTTGAAACAAGTTTATACAGATAAAAAATGTTTTTAAACGTGCAGTATGATCTCACACATATCTCTGTGATACAATTTTGCTTAAAAAGCATGTAAAGTAACTATTTTTAGGATTTGGTAACTAAGTAAGAAATAAAAGATACATATTCTCAAAACAAGATTAATAATCTAACACTTTCTGCTCTTGCTTAGCATATAAATCTCAAAACAAAATAAAGAATCCTTTTAGGCTGGCTATAAGAATGTAAGACTAGGTTAGATGGACTCTTTTTGCAGTGTAATACAGGCCTCTAACTGTTTAATCGTCTTGGGACTTCTTTGTCGCACCTTCCTCTTTATGATGCGCCAAATGTTCTCTATAGGTGAAAGATCTGGACTGCTTGCTGGCCATTTCAGTACCCGGATCCTTCTCCTACGTAGCCATGATGTTGTGATTGCTGCAGAATGTGGTCTGGCATTATTGTGTTGAAAAATGCAGGGTCTTCCCTGAAAGAGGTGACGTCTAGATGGGAGCATATGTTGTTCTAGAACCTGAACATAGTTCTCTACATTAATGGTGCCTTTCCAGACATGCAAGCTGCCCATGCCACAAGCGCTCATGCAACCCCATACCATCAGTGATGCAGGCTTCTGAACGGAGCGTTGATAACAACTTGGGTTATCCTTGTCCTCTCTGGTCCGGATGACATGGTGTCCCAGTGTTCCATAAAGAACTTCAAAATGTTGACTCATCTGACCACAGAACAGTCTTCCATTTTGCCACACTCCATTTTAAATGACCCCTGGCCCAGTGCAAACGTCTGAGCTTGTGGAGCTTGCTTAGAAATGGCTTCCTCGTTGCACTGTAGAGTTTCAGCTGGCAACGGCGGATGGCACGGTGGATTGTGTTCACTGACGATGCTTTCTGGAAGTATTCCTGAACCCATTCTGTTGTTTCCTTGACAGTGGCATTCCTGTTTGAGGTGCAGTGACGTTTAAGGGCCTGGAGATCACGAGCATCCAGTAGAGTTTTACGGCCTTGACCCTTACGCACAGCGATTGGTCCAGGTTCTCTGAATCTTGATGATGTTACGCACAGTTGATGATGATAACTTAAAAGTCTTTGCTATTTTACGCTGGGTAACACCATTCTGGTATTGCTGCACTATCTTTCTACACAACAATGGTGGAATTTGTAATCCTCTTACCAGCTTGGCTTCTGAGAGACACTGACACTCTGAGAAGCTCTTTTTATACCCAATCATGTTGTCAATTGACCTAATTAGTGCTAATTAGTCTTCCAGCTGTTCGTTATTTCGGAATATCTTGAAAAATCATTCACTGAACATGATATTTTCACGAAGACAGACACAACTTTGGATGATGGACAGCCAATCTCTGACAATAGTAACTTGAATTCAGTGATTGGCAGACGGTTTATCTAGTATTTTGACTGCATAAGAAGAATGGGTAAAGACACTGCGGTTCTTCACGTTGGCTACGATTATGAGAGTTTTGACTGAAGTAGGCGCTATCAGCAAATACACCACTCCCACAGACGAAAGCGCTTCCTTCGTGGATGATCTGGTTTCTGCAATTCTGGAAAAACTTATCGTGCCTGTGGACTTCTATGTGAACTTGAAAAGAACCAAAATGGTGTCTAAAATGGCGATTCGGGATCTCACAAACATCTGCTCCACCCAAGATCTGACAGATGTGGTCAAATATCAGGACGAGGATGTCAGCGATAAGATTATTCAAGTTTTACATGAGCACATTCAAGAACAGGTGCAAATCGCTAAATGGGGGAAACACATGAACAGATTTATAATCTTTTGTAAGGTGTGTTTCTTCTTTGGAACAGGAATGCTGTGTCAATTGTGCACTTGTCTGATCGGCGGTTTATCCAAAGTCCAGGAGAAACTTGGAAAATTAATTTGACAATTAATCTTTCTAAATGCCATTTCAGCCAAGCGACAGTGACCTATCTTGGAAAAAGGGTGAGGGGAGGTCATGTGCGCCCCGTTGAGGCTAAAGCAGAGGCTATTTTGTCTGTTCCGGTACCCACCACTCGTACTGAGCTATGCCGCTATCTAGCAATGGTTGGTTACTAGAGGGTTCTGCAAAAACTTTTCCTCTGTAGCTGATCCTTTAACAGACCTACTTAGTCCTAAAGTAGCTTTTATTTGGTCTGAGCTGTGCCAATCTGCTTTCGAGCAGACTAAACATTTGCTAGTTAACGCTCCTGTGTTGTCTGCTCCTCTTTTTGATGTACTATTTAAGTTTGCTGTGTACGCATGTGATTCTGGCGTTGGAGCTGTCCTTCTCCAGGATGGTACTGATGGGGTGGAATATCCGGTTTCTTATTTTTCGAAGAAGCTTGATAAATATCAGAAACGGTATTCCACCATTGAAAAGGAGGCATTAGCGTTGGTCATGGCTTTGGAACACTTTGAGGTGTATGTGAGCGGTTCTAGCGGATCTGTGGTTGTTTTTACGGACCACAATCCGTTAGTTTTTCTCGATCGCATGCGTAATAAAAACCGCTGCTTGATGAACTAGTCTCTGTGACTTCAATCATTTAACATCTCTATCAAACATGTTCATGGTAAGGACAATGTAGTGGCCGACGCACTCTCACGACTCTAGTCCTGTGGGTGTTTTTCTCTCTGAATGGGTTGACGTTTTTTTTTTCTTACGGGTTACATCACTCCCCATTCAGAGTCTTTGGGTGGGAGTGTTATGTGCTTCGGGCACATTATAATTATTTTTGTCTATTTTTTCCGATTGTTTTGTTTATAGACTTTAGTTGAATGATCTTTAGTTAACATATTTTGGAGTTGGGATAATTTCTTATTTTTGGTAATCAGTTTGATTACGTTAATTTATGGCGCTGTTGGTCCGCCTATAAATAGGCTGGGTTTCGACATGTTGGAACGCTTTTTTTTCCCCACTCGCTTTCGCTCGCTCCACCACTACCGGGGTGCGTCTTGACGCGGTGCGCGCACGTCTCCAGTTGCTGTAGGCTGACGTCTCCAGCCTGCCATGCTGTAGTTTCTGTTAGACCTTGTTTGTTTGCTTTTTTCGTTGTGATTTTGGCCTGGTTGGACCGGCTGTCCTATTTTCGATCTTTCTTTTGCATTTAGAGTCTTTTTTGCTTTAGTCCGGTACTAGTAGGGGCTTCGACGGCCCTGTATAGGGTTGGCCCCCTGCTGTACCGTTTTGTTCTGTTTGATCGGCTCACCAGGTCCAAATTTCAGTTAATACTTTTAGGTTGGTTTTTTTTTTTTTGGGACACGGGAAATTGAGGGCCTTTAACTCTCTCTTTTTTTTTGTCTTCACAGAAAATCAAAAGCAGCTGAACCAACCCAAAGATCAGGAGAGTTTAAGAATAAAATATTTTGTTGAACCCTCATTTTTTGTCTCGTGTCCTCAAATATGTTGTGCCCTTGGTGGACGTAACAGTGTCAGAAAATCATTACAATAAGCATTTAATCAACTGAACCTGTTCAAGATGTTTTGTTCTAATCAAAGAATGTTTCCAAGCCCAACACTTATGTGTCACTCTTACCAAATAAAAGCCAGTTCTAAACAGCAAGACTTTGGAGTTCACCTCTGGTTTCAGACCAGAGGTGGATTTCCCCTTGCAAGGAGTGTCGGCCAAAAAACCTTACTTTGTCCTGTGTGGTTCTTTTTCAGTTGGGTACGAGAGAAAATACCTAACAATATACACTTTTTTTTTCAGTTCAAACACTTATACTGCCATCAAGTGTCAAATAAGGTAATAGACCATTGGTTTATGCATCATTTCTGCTCGTTCTATATATATACGTATAAATATATATAATACTTAATTTTGCACACAACCTCAAGCCAGGCCATTGCAGAAGAGATAGTCCAGACCACTGCACGGATCCAGGAACAGAACGATTTTCTATCGAATGTTAAAAATGAAGCTGATGGTTTGGAAAGAGCTGAAAGACATCTGAAAGAATACTATGCACAGCGACGACGGGAATATAAGGGAACTGACACACCTTCTGAAAATTCAGCATGTGGAAGTAATTCAAGACATGAATTTTCCGAATCAAATCCACAAGACCAGATGTCTGAAATTATGGATTCGGAATATCTTGAAAAATCATTCACTGAACATGATATTTTCACGAAGACAGACACAACATTGGATGATGGACAGCCAATCTCTGACGGTAGTAGCTTGAATTCAGTGATTGGCAGAGACGGTTTATCTAGTATTTTGACTGAAGAAGAAGAATGGGTAAAGACACTGCGGTTCTTCACGTTGGCTACGATTATGAGAGTTTTGACTGAAGTAGGCGCTATCAGCAAATGCACCACTCCCACAGACAAAAGCGCTTCCTTCGTGGATGATCTGGTTTCTGTAATTCTGGAAAAACTTATCGTGCCTGTGGACTTCTACGTGAACTTGAAAAGAACCAAAATGGTGTCTAAAATGGCAATTCTGGATCTTACAAACATCTGCTCCGCCCAAGATCTGAGAGATGTGGTCAAATATCAGGACGAGGATGTCAGCGATAAGATTATTCAAGTTTTACATGAGCACATCCAAGAACAGGTGCAAATCGCTAAATGGGGGAAACACAAACAGATTTATAATCTTTTGTAAGGTGAGTTTCTTCTTTGGAACAGGAATGCTGTGTCAATTGTGCACTTGTCTGATCAGCGGTTGATCCAAAGTCCAGGAGAAACTTGGAAAATTAATTTGACAATTAATCTTTCTAAATGCCAATTCAGCCAAGCGACAGTGACCTATCTTGGAAAAAGGGTGAGGGGAGGTCATGCGCTGTGTTGAGGCTAAAGCAGAGGCTATTTTGTCTGTTCCGGTACCCACCACTCGTACTGAGCTACGCCGCTATCTAGCAATGGTTGGTTACTACAGGGGGTTCTGCAAAAACTTTTCCTCTGTAGCTGATCCTTTAACAGACCTACTTAGTCCTAAAGTAGCTTTTAGTTGGTCTGAGCGGTGCCAATCTGTTTCGAGCAGACTAAACATTTGCTAGTTAACGCTCCTGTGTTGTCTGCTCCTCTTTTTGATGTACCATTTAAGTTTGCTGTGTACGCATGTGATTCTGGCATCGGAGCTGTCCTTCTCCAGGATGGTACTGATGGGGTGGAATATCCGGTTTCTTATTTTTCGAAGAAGCTTGATAAATATCAGAAATGGTATTCCACCATTGAAAAGGAGGCATTAGCGTTGGTCATGGCTTTGGAACACTTTGAGCTGTATGTGAGCGGTTCTAGCGGATCTGTGGTTGTTTTTACGGACCACGATCCGTTAGTTCTATGTCGTATAGGCTTCGCCCTTTAAGGCTGTCGCTGATGGGTTTATCCCATTATGCGCAGCATAAGCACTGAAAAAATTTAGTCCACGCCCACCTGCTGTGTGGGCCCCACCCAGTCCGTATAAATTACGTTAAGAGCGGGAAATGGGCTCCCATTTTTTCTTCAGCGAGCTAAAATATCACTGTCAGAAGAACAAAGAAGGAAAATTGTGTAGATGACCAACCTTTGTTAAGGATGCTTGGCCCGGCAGTCGACCTCCGGTCGTCCGGTGAGTTCTCCTCCCCGAGGATAAGATGATGAGCAGTCCTATTCCAAGGTAAGCGCCGAGGAATATTTCCCAGTGACAGGTCACTACACGCTGGACGATGCCATCTTGTATTTTTTCCTCTTATCGCCGACCCTCGGTGCGAATCGGATGGTTCCTCCGGGATAGGCGTGCTCAGCTGCAGCCCCCGCTGCTCATTCCCTCCTGGGGAGCGTAGTGTCGGTAGAGGGGGGCTGAGTGAATGCCCACCCCATCCCACCTCGTTTTCGCATCAGCGATCACACCGCTCCCGGCCAACGGCGCCCTCAGGGGTTGCCCAGCGTAACCCAGGAGGAGGCTGACATGAAAGGACCCTTTTTTACGTCCTACGCCTTTCCCGCCAGTTCGGATGATCCGGCAGGAAGGTTGTTTACTGGGCTCCATTCCGGCTCACCGTCTTGACCCATATGGCCTCGTGCTCCCAACAGGACGTCCTACGGGCGAGGCCACATACGGGTTCTTTCCTGGTAGATGAGTCGGTCCCCAGTCCGCACCCATCACCAGAGTGGAGGGGTTCACCGAGCGGGGCTATCCCTCGGTAACCCCCCTGGAGCCAAGCCTCGCTGAAGCTTCGGAGCGAAGCTGTCCAGGTCGGAGCAGCGTCCCATCCCTCCGGAGAAACACGAACCAGACGGTGACCACTCTCTCCAATCGAGCCCATCAATGTGCTTTCAGGCAGCCGCAGCTAGCAACAACGTGGCGCTGCTAGCATATAGCATGTCCAAGGAGCTGAAGGCCGCAGACCTGCCTTGGAGACAAAGAACTCCCTCTGTAAGGCAGCAGACGTTATCTTCAACATGTGTGCCTCTTCTACGGGTTGCCTGTCGAGGATTGCAGCGTGGATGACGATGATCCAATGATCCACCTGGTTTCATTACTCTCCCTCGCTGCCGGAGAAACTGCACAAAGACCTGATGGAGGGCCCATCACGGCGGACACGCTGTTCAGGAGCAGCTTCAAAACCATGCTGGCGAATTGAAGCAGTCGGAGGAGGTGCCAGAGGCTGTGCGCCACCTCATCAAGCCGCGCGGCTCATCCCGCCCCCCGGCCCGCTGGAGGGACTGTCGCTAGCAAAGCATTGACATTTCCACGGCCGCGGCTCTCGCTCAGTTCCACCACCAGCCCCGCCTGTCAGAATCCAGCCCTCTTCATTCCGGCAACCTGCAGTTCAGCGTTTCCCCAGAGTTCGCCTGCAAGACAGCGCTCTGGGCAAACAAATCGCAGAGCTCAAGAGGGAGACGTTTTAAAAAAATGACGGTCTGCGGAGGGCGTGAGTAAAAGTGACACGAAAGTTGAAATAAATCATCATTCAATGATCAAAGTGTCTGTTTTTAGCCAGTCTGTAAGCTCGGATGAACTCACAGCGGTTGCGCACACATCCTTCACACATAACGAGCCGGTGTCCTTAAATAAAGGTTTTTTAAACTCACCGTCGCTCCAAGACATGACGAGTCGATCACACGACACAATGGTAAGCGAAAATAACTCGTTATCATCCCGAGCGGCACGATCCTCACCCAAGCGGTGTCAAACTCGCATTCGTGGGATGAAACAGCCTCCATCAAACGGCGCTGCGTTGATGTTGGCGCACACACACACAGCTGCCCAATGCTCACCGACTCACATCGGTATAAACGTGGACCGCAGGCTGGGTCAGGTGGAGGTCCTCGCTCTCACAAGAGTGACACTCGCCTCACCGAATCAAACGCGGGCAGCCGTCACCCACCACGTCTCAGCGTTCGGCAGCTCACGGCAGCATAAGCGTGAGGCAGCTGAACGAACCCGGTGATGAGTCCCGCCTCCCTCCAGCGAGAGCGGCACGCGCCCCTCCAGCGAGAGCGGCGCGCATCCCTCCAGAGAAAACATGTGCTCCCGCGGGGCTCGCAGCCTTCACTCCAACAGCACGGCGTAGATGAAGTCACGCCCTCCGCCTCTCAACGTTCGCACAGTGACGTCAAACGCACAGCCCCATGGCGTCATCAGCTGTCACGCGCTTCGCCTCAGCACACCGGCCCACCTGTACATGAAGGTTGGTCCGCGATCCGAACGCAGCGCACGGGCGCATTCAGAGCCTTTTTCGAGGAAGCCTCGCCCTGGGTCACGCAGAAAACATTCCCGCGACGCATGACAGCGGTTGAGGGGCAGACCGCTGACAGCCGTACAAAACGTGACGCATCGCTTAAACGCACGTTCACTCCACGAACGCTACGTAGAGTGGCTAAAACATGCTCGCCGGTCAGATGGATGGACAGGGTGTTATGCAAATGGTTACAAGTTACAGTTTGCAACCCAACCCCCTCCGTTCGGAGGAGTTATAGAAACGGTCCTGTCATCATCAGACCAAATTTCATCCCTAAATGCAGAAGTCCAAGTGTTTCTGATAAAAGTAATCTTCAGAGTTCCCCAACAGAGAGAAAACACAGGGTTTTACTCACGTTACTGCCTGGTTCCCAACGGACCGGAAGGATGAGACCAATCTTGGATCTGTCAGTTTTTTCAACAAGGTGATCATGGACAGACCGTTTTTCACATGTTGACAACCAGACAGCTGTTGTACAACATCCAGAGAAACGCATACCGATCATCCCAAAACACAGAAAATTCCTGCATTTTTCTCCTTTCAGGGGATGAAGTATCAGTACAACGGCTGCCGGTCATCGTACGTTCTCAGTGTGTGGAGACAGCCCTGCATCTGTTACACAGAGCAGGGATGAGAGTTTTGTTTTACCTGGATGATCTGCTGTTCCTGTCACATTCCACACAGGAAGCAGTGATGCAGGCTCAGGTGTTGACATCACACCTGTTAAATCTGGGCTTCGCCATAAATTGGAAGAAAAGCTCTATTTTCCCCGCCCAGACAATTTTTTATCTGGGAGTGGAATTAAATTCAACCACCATGAAGGCTTGTTTATCACAAACGAGGTTCGACACTTTTAAAAGTCAACTCCGCCATGTAAGACCTGGCAGAGTGGTAACAGTTGTCTCCGTCATGAAGCTGTTGGGAATGATGTCATCAGCTCACACAGTGGTTCCGCTGGGTTTGTTACACATGAGACGCCTCCACAGATGGTTTGCGCGTCTGCGTGTGGATCCAGTAAAACAAAAGAGACGGATGATCACTGCCCCCTCCCTCCGTGAGAGCAGACCTCTGACACTGGGGAAACACCCTGGTTCTGTCAGAGGGAGTTCCCGTCAGCAGACCCACGTCACACGTGTCAGTCTTCTCGGACGCGTCGCTGTCAGGCTGGGGGGGGGACATGCCTATCTCAAGCAGTAGGGGCGCTGTGGCCCCACCACACATCAGCCCACATAATTGTTTTGGAGTGTCGCACAGTGCTGAATGTGATTCAACACTTTGCTCCCGTCCTACAGAATCAACATGTGTTGATTCACACAGACAACATGGTGACTGCTGCGTACATAAACCGTCAGGGGGGTGTGCGTTCAGCCCAGATGTTACACATTGCGCGAAAGCTACTGTGTTGGGCTCACCAAAACCTGCTCTCCATCAGAGCAGTTTACATACCCGGTGTTCTGAACAGAGGGGCAGATGTGATGTCCAGGGGCGGTCCACGTCACACGGACTGGACCCTCCATCCAGACCTGATGGTTCAGACGTGGCAGAACTTTGGCAAGCAGCTATGGACCTGTTTGCGACACGAGAGAACGCTCAGTGTCAATTATGGTTTTCCCTGAGCCCGCGAGACAAACCACCGCTGGGGGTGGAT
>NC_056506.1:19106739-19113098 GCF_014905685.2 Nematolebias whitei | reverse complement strand
GGCACGTCTTCCACTGAAGAAGCGGAGCCTGGGGACTCTGGGTCGGGGCCTCCAATCTCTGGTGCTGAGGTCACTGAGGTGGATAAAATGCTCCTCGGTGGTAGGGCCCCAGGGGTGGATGAGATTCGCCCAGAGTTCCTTAAGGCTCTGGCTGTTGTAGGGTTGTGTTGGCTTACGCGACTCTGCAATATTGTGTGGACATCGGGGGAAGTTCCCCTGGATTGGCAGACCGGGGTGGTGGTCCCCCTATTCAAAAAGGGGGACCGTAGAGTGTGTTCCAACTACAGGGCAATCACGCTCTTACCAGCCTCCCTGGTAAGGTCTATTCGGGGGTTCTGGAGAGGAGGGTCCATCGGATATTCGAACCTCGGATTCAGGAGGAGCAATGCGGTTTTCGTCCTGGCTGTGGAACACTGGACCAGCTCCACACTCTCAGCAGGGTCCTGGAGGGTGCGTGGGAGTTTGCCCAACCAGTCTACATGTGCTTTGTGGACTTGGAGAAGGCGTTCGACCGCATCCCTCGGGGGACCCTGTGGGGGATACTCTGGGAGTATGGGGTACCGGGCCCTTTGATACGGGCTGTTAGGTCCCTGTATGACCGGTGTCAGAGACTGGTCCGCATCGCCGGCAGTAAGTCGGGCTTGTTCCCGGTGAGAGTTGGACTCCGCCAAGGTTGCCCTTTGTCACAGATTCTGTTCATAACTTTTATGGACAGAATTTCTAGGCGCAGCCAAGGTGTTGAGGTGATCCGTTTTGGTGGCCTTACGATTGCGTCTCTGCTTTTTGCAGATGATGTGGTCTTATTGGCTTCATCAGATCGTGATCTACAGCTTTCGCTGGAGCGGTTCGCAGCCGAATACGACGCGGCCGGGATGAAGATCAGTTCCTCCAAATCCGAGGCCATGGTCTTGAGCCGGAAAAGGGTAGAGTGCCCTCTCTGGGTCAGGGAGGAGGTCCTACCCCAAGTGGAGGAGTTCAAGTATCTTGGGGTCTTGTTCACGAATAAGGGAAAAATGGAGCGTGAGATCGATAGGCGGATAGGTGCAGCGTCTGCAGTGAAGCAGGCGCTACACAGGTCTGTCGTGATGAAGAGAGAGCTGAGTCAAAAGGCGAAGCTCTCAATTTACCAATCGATCTATGTTCCTACCCTCATTTATGGTCATGAGCTTTGGGATGTGACCGAAAGAACAAGATCACGGATATAGGTGGCCGAAATGAGTTTTCTCCACAGGGTGTCTGGGCTCTCCCTTAGAGATAGAGTGAGAAGCTTGGTCATCCGGGAGGGACTCAGAGTAGAGCCGCCGCTTCTCAACATCGAGAGGAGCCAGTTGAGGTGGCTCGGCACCTGTTTAGGATGCCTCAAGAACGCCTCCCTGGCGAGGTGTTCTGGGCACTTCCCAATGGGAGGAGACCCAGGATACGGTGGAGGGACTATGTTTCTCCGCTGGCCTGGGAGCACCTTGGGATTCCCCGGAGGAGCAGGCCCAAGTGGCTTGGGAGTGGGAAGTCTGGGCCTCCCTGCTTAGGCTGCTACCCCTGCGACCCAACCCCGGATAAGCAGAAAAAAATGGATGGATGGATGATTTATCAATATTAATAATTAATACTAATTATTAATATTAATAATTATTAATATATTGTTAGTCATTAATAATAATAATAGTCATATTAATATCCATCCATCCATTATCTTCTGCGTGTTCCAAAGTCGGGTCGCTGGGGCTGCATCTTGAGCAAGGAAGCCCAGACATCTTTTTCCACAGCCACCTCTTCCAGCTATTCTGGGAGGATTCCAAGGCATTCCCAGGCCAACAGAAAGACATAGTCTCTCCAGCATATCTTGGGTCTTCCCTGACGTCTCCTACCAATAGGACATGCCCGAAGCACCTCCATAGGGATGCGCCCAGGGGGCATCCTTACCAGATGCCCGAACCACCTCAACTGACTCCTTTCAATGTGGAGGAGCAGCGGTTCTACTCCGAGTCTCTCACGGATATCCGAACTTCTCACCCTGTTTTTAAGGGCGAGTCCAGCTACCCTGCGGAGGAAACTCATTTCAACCACCTGTATCTGCGATCTCATTCTTTTGGTCACTACCCAGTGCTCGTGACCATAGGTGAGGGTAGGAACAGAGACCGACCGGTAAACAGAGTTTTGCTTTACAGCTCTGCTGTCTCTTCACCACAACGGACCTGTACAGAGTCCGTAATACTGCAGATGCTGTACTAATCCGTCTGTCAATTTCACTCTCCAAACTTCCACACTCGCAAATAAAACCCCGAGATACTTGAACTCCTCCACTTGAGGCAGAATCCCACCCTTGATCCAGAGAGAACAATCCACCCTTTTCCGGTTGAGGACAATAGCCTCAGATTTGGAGGTGCTGATTCTCATCCCTGCCACTTCACACTCAGTTGCGAACCGCTCCAGTGAGAGCTGAAGATCATGGCACGATGACGCCAACAGGACCACATCATCTGCAAAGAGCAGAAATGGAATCCTGAGGCCACCGAACCGAAAACTCTCTGCCCACTGGCTGTACCAAGAAATTCTATCCATAAAAGTTATGAACAGAATTGGTGACAATTGGCAGCCCTGGCGGAGTCCAACTCTCACCCTGAAGGGGTCCGACTTACTGCCAGTAATGCAAACCAAGCTCTTGCACCACTTGTATAGGGACTGAACAGCCCGTAGCAACGGGCCCCCAATCCATGCTCATTGAGCACCCCCCACAGTGTACCCCAAGGAACACAATCAAATGCCTTCTTCAAATCTGCAAAACACATGTAGACAGGATGGACAAACTCCTATGACCCCTTGAGGACCCTAGTGAGGGTAAAGAGCTGATCCAGTGTTCCAAGGCCAGGACGGAACCTTCATTGTTCCTCCTGGATCTGAGGTTCGACCAACGATCGAACTCACTTCTCCATTACCCTTGAATAGATCTTACCAGGGAGGCTGAGGAGAGTGATGCACCTATAAATGGAGCACACCCTCCGGTCCCCCTTTTTGAAGAGGGGAACCACCACTCCAGTCTGCCAACCCAGTGGCACTGCCCCCGATGTCCATGCGACGTTGCAAATGCGTGTCAACCAAGACAGCCCCACAACATCCAGAGCCTTAATGAAATCAGGATGAATCTCATCCACTCACGGAGCCCTGCCGCCTCAGAGCTTTTTAACTACATCGGCAACCTCAGCCACAGTTATAGATGGATCAACCCCAAAGTCCCCCGACTCAGCTTCCTCCATGGAACATGTGCTAGTGGGATTGAGAAGGTCCGAGAATTATTCCTTCCACCTCCCAACGACATCACTGTTCGAGGTCAACAGCAGCCCACCTTCACTGAATACAGTGCAAGTGCTGCATTTCATATTAATAATTTGTATTAAGCTTTATTATTAATATTAATAATTATTGCTATAAATATTAATAATTATTAACATTAATAATTAGTTATTAATATTAAATCTTATTATTAATTAATAATAATTATAGGTAATAATAGGTACCTTCCATTCATTGCATGAAGATGCATACATGCTTTGCAAGGCAATGCACTGCCTTCCTTGCATGTTGAACCAAAATGGCTCCATACGTTACTCAGTTTCTGTGGAGTTTTCTCCTATCCATTTCTTATGGGAAATTTGGCATCTTTGTTAGCAAAATATGTCACCATGGTAACTGCAAATGCCAATAAACGTAATAGCACACTTCCCGGAGCGGGGCTGGTCGTTTTGATACAACTTTTGTGGGGGTCCACGTTGCGGTTCAGGACGCATTACAGTCAAAAAAGATACGCTTATCAGGTGTAGAATAATAAGTGGGCAGTCACCAACTAGTTCCTGGAGTTGGTGAAATATTGCGTCTTTGTTTGCAAGTTTCATCACCGTGGTAACTCGAAATGCCAACAAAAGTAATAGCACACATAACGGGGCTGAGCCATTCGTTTTGATATAACTTTTGTGAGGGTAGACATTGTGGTTCGGGCCGCATTAACAGAGATAGAAATGTAGACACACTTCCGAGGTGAATAATAATAGTGCCTGCCATGCATTTGCATGGCAGTCCCCAATTGTACCTCTTTGCTTTACAAAAGGGGACAATAATCACAGCAGGAGAGACACAGAAAACCTGTGGGATCATTCAAATTTGTTCCGTTATTGAATTAAACTTGATGACTAAATGTAACTGATTCAAGGTGAGTGGCACAATGACACAGTTGTTAAAGTTGTCTCCTCTTAGTGAGAAGGTTGCAGGTTCAACTCCCATCCTGAGTCTGGGTGAAGTTTATGTTCCCCATTTGCTTACAAGGGTTCTCTTCAGGTACTCTAGTTTTCTCTCAAAGACCAAAAATCTGCATGTTAGGTCAATGAGTAACCCTAAATTGTCCCAAGGTAGAGAGTGAATGGTTGTTTGTCTCGTTTGTCTCTATATGTCCCATAGATGGACTGGAGACCTGTTCAGGGTGTCCCCTGCCTCTCACACACTGATCTCTTTGAACAGGACCATTTAAAAGCAGCACAAGTTGCACAATGAAGCAATCAGTGTTTAAAGAAACTAATATTTCCCCATGGAAATAATGGAACCTAAAACCAATCCTAAAAGAGCGACTGAGTTGCAGTGATTGTTCTTACAGTGTTTAGGAAAAAATGCTAACTTATTCTTGAGTCTGATCATTGATGTCAGAACAATTAAATCATCTTTACCATTTTTGCAGAACAAATTACATAATGTCAGAATTTTCTGGTTGTAGCTTATACTTTCTCAATTTTTTTCTTGTATGTTTTAGGAAGTCAACCATCCACATTTTGATTCTCTGCAGCTTAGGAAGGAAAACAGCACATTAGCTAGATACTAATGGAAAGCATACGTGTTCTGATCAGTTAGACAGAAATCCCTTCATTTAACCCAAGTGTGCGTGTTGTCTTACTGCTTCTCTGTCTTTCTTTCCCACAGGTTGTTTACTGTGGTAGCCATTTGGCTGGTGTCAGTCACCGTGGCGTTACCAAAGGTCACCTACATCAACTTTGACGTTGGATGCACATGGTCTGTTGGTTGGGAGGAGTGGCTGTTCTTCCTCGTCCCTGCCTTCCTGGTCTACTATGTGGCCCCCCCTGCTGTGCATCACCATCAAATGTGGCCTCATCATCTCCCACCTCTACTGCTGTCGGGACACCCTAGTTGCTGACAGACGCAATAAGAAAGCTACAGCCCTGCTCATCGGATCCACTCTGGTTTTTGTAGTTAGCTGGTTGCCGTATTATGTGCTTGAGTTTGTCAATGTTCTCTCGCCTCATGTCAGCTCAGCAACCTCTCCCACAAGCAAATTTGGACTTAAATTATCCTCACATTTGCCACCAGCTGCTCTGCCTGGGGCAGGTGAACAAACATTGACCAGAGTGACACTCCTGTGGGAGGTGGCCTCCCTTGCAGCCATTTTGTTAGTGTGCCTGGTCCCCTGCTGGAACCCTCTGCTGTACTTCCTGCTGTCGCGCCCAGCTGTTCGTCAGCTGAGGGTTCTCCTGTCTTCCATTGTTCGAGAATAATTGTTGAGAAAACCTGTGCAGCGCTGGCAAATCACTCTGGCTCCTCCCCCATGTTTGCCAATGCCTCATGCTCGCCTAAACCCCTTCCCTCACCAAAGCTGATCCACAGACTGACTCAGTAAAGGTCATAACAGCAGGGCTCACTCACTTTTCCCCATCCCATATTCTTCTCATGTGCCAACTAAAAAACATTGTAAATCCTAACAGGATGCCTTGGACATACAGGGCACCACGTTCATCTGGGCTTAACATACCACGTTTATATGTGCGCCTCTTAGTAACAATGCACAAAGCTTTTATAGAGACGATAAATGGTCGTAAAACACAAAGTTTTAGTTCACGTGCCACAATGCCAGAGTCACTTGGCAACTTGGAGTCCAAGCAGTTCCAGATGGTAGAGGAAGAAACGTGAATAATTTGAAAACAAAGCTGAAAAGCTAAACAAAGCCATCACCCTTTGAATCGTAGCTGATATTTATAAATCAAGGTCTCTGAACTAAAATGCATGATTTTAAAGGAATACTTCTGATCTTTTTAACAGAAAGTATTTAGGGTTATAAACAACAGATAGCTTTCTTGTTGTAGATGGATCTTTGAAAAGCCTCAGTTTGGAAAACAGTCTCATTCTGACTGGACTGATGAGCTGATGCTAACAGTATGTCATAAACCAGTACCACTTTACAATAAGTCTAAAAAAAGTTCAATCTGGTCCTCTGGACATTCAAAAAAACCCAAAACAAAGCAAAACAACAAAAAATGTAGAAACGTTTCGTCTCTCGTCCGAGAGACTTCTTCAGTCTGAGGTGCTGT
>NC_056506.1:19093118-19106639 GCF_014905685.2 Nematolebias whitei | reverse complement strand
CCATTGTTAGGCTGATGGTCCTTCTTGAGCATGTGATCAGCTGGTTTTGGTTGTCAGCAGCAAAACTGGTTGATCCACTCTGAGAAGGTGCTATTTAAGAGACTGAGCTGAATACAGCTCCTCAGACTGAGGAAGTCTCTTGGATGAGAGACGAAACGTTTCTATATTTTTTTGCTTTTTTTTTTTTTGAATGTCCAGAGGACCAGATTTAACTTTTTTGGATTTTTCTATCTGGATTATTGAGCATGCATCAGGAGACTCTGAGTTCCAGTTCTGCAAGAAAAAAACAAGTGTTCAGACTCTGCACCTGCCTGTCTGCTCCTGACGTCTCTATAACTGCTCCTCTCAGCTCTGGATCTTGATCACCTGTTTCCTTTTGCATTCTTGTCTCCTGGTCCTTCTGTGTTCAGTTCTGGGTTCTGGTAGTGCTTAACAACCCAAAGATGACAGTCCCAGGCTTATCTCAAAGCCAGAACCTAAGTTTTGCAGTGAAAAAGGGTTTTATCTTTTGTAATCGACTACTTTGCTACACCAACAATTGTTTTTGAGCAAAAACGTTTCTTTTTGTTTGCCGAGGTGGAAACGTAGATGAAAATCTGAACATGTCTCTCAAAGCCATAGCTTTATGCGACTTATCAGCGTCAAGGATTGTTTTGAAAACTCAGACTGTTTAGACTCCTGTCTGGTGTGTGATGCTTCTTCTGCCCAAAAACTTTACAGAGTTGTGGTGTCACTTAAAGTGGACTCTTTCTGGAAAACATGTTAGAAACTTTTGATTTCAAGGGCAGCACGGTGGCGCAGTTGGTAGAGCTTCTGCCTCTCAGCAAGCAGGTCGCCCTGGTTTAAATTCTGGTTGGGGGCCTTTCTGGGTGGAGTTTGCATGTTCTCTCTGTGCATGCGTGGGTTTTCTCCGGGTGCTCCAGTTTCCTCCCACAGACCAAAAACATGCATGTTAGACTGACTGGTAACTCTAAATTGTCTCTAGGTGTGAGTGAGAGAGTGAATGGTTGTTTGTCTCTATGTGTCCCTGTGATGGACTTACGACCTGTCCAGGGTGTCCTCCACTTCTTGCACAGTGATTGCTGGACATGGGCACCAGTGACCCCCGCGACCCAAAAAAGGAAGAAGTGGGTAAAGATGATGAATGTATGTATGAATCCTGGAAAGAAAGCATCACCTAGCATATGTGTAGGAGTTCTGCCCTGCACCCTGCCTCTCTCTCTCCTCAGCACCCTAACTGGCAGCAGCTGCAGACAATCAACTCGACCCACAGGAGGAGTATAAGGAGCCACAGGAACCATTCTGCAGGCGCTGCAACATTGCCTACCAACGAGTTTGGACCTTGCAGTTCACCTGCCCTGCCTTGACTTCCATGCGAACCTCAACTCCTCCTGCTCCTCTACAGCTGCTGAGAGCCTTCCACCAGTTGTAGTTCCTACATGTCTTTCACCCTCTTGCTACTGAAGATCACCTGGACCAAACAACCTTGTTCCACTTCCTACTACCCTCTGTGATCCAGTTTCCCAATATTGATGTCTCCTTTATTTCCACCACTGTTAAAAAAAACACTGTAAACTATTACTTGAGTCCATGGTCTCTGTTCAGTTCTGGTCTTTCGTCTGGGTACACTCGCTATCATAACAATATGATGCAAATCTTTCTCCAAAAACCCACAACTCTCTGTATCAGTGGTGCTTTCAGACAAATGCCAATATTTGTGCAGAGTATGGAAATGTCTTCATACCATTACAGCTGCTTCTGTTTGCATCCTTAATAAAATAGATTTTTCACTTGGCAGTGTCAGATGATAAAACATATGTCCACTGTCTTTGGACTGTCGGAGATGAACTTGTGGACAGAAATCTTTGCAATGATTCTTAGTAAACAGATTTTTTTATTCTCAAATCTGGCTTCAGGGTTCATCTCTGTAGGCTTTTGTTGATAAAGACTTTGTTGAATAACAATATATTTCCAACATTCTCCACAGCCCATCTGCCTTTCTGGATCACAGTAGCATCACAGCTTGTTATCCATTGCTGCCTGGGGGACTGAATAGCGCATGCATCCTATATTGATTTTCTGCCATTGAATTTCCCCCATAAAAGTTTCCCCTGAATCACTGTATTCCTCTCTCATTTTAACAGCTGGTGTCTAAAATGCTGGAATCATAAAAAATACATTTTGTTGGATTACATTTTAGTCTCAAATGATCATTGTTTTTGTTTTATGGTGTGTAATGGTTGAAATGCCAGAGCAGAGCTAAATTCTCTCACTTAGTGAGAATAAATTGTCTTTTCTTCTTAAACCTCATCTCTTCTCCCTGAACTTTGACACCATCTGTAATGTTGACTTTTAATCATTATTTATTGTCTGATTGTTTCATTATGTGTATAGCACGTGTCCTGTGGGTGTTTAAAGTGCTCTGTAAATAAAGCTGGTATGTTGTGGTATGGTATGGTATGGTATGGTATGGTATGGTATGGTATGGTATGGTATGGTATGGTATGGTATGGTATGGTATGGTATGGTATTTCAGTGAAGATCATCCCACTGTGCTCAACTTGTTCCACAACAAAACTTGTTGAACAAACCACAGAGCAGCTGCTAAAAACTCTTAACTGCTCTGGACTTTCATCGCAGCTCACTGTTCTACAGTTCTGGGTCTTGCTACAAAGCTCTCAACAACCTAGCTCCATCTTATATTACAGATCTTATTGTTCCATATTTTCCTAACAGGGCACTTCACTCTCAGGCTGCAGGTTTACTCGCGGTTCCTAGAGTTGCCAAAAACAGAATGGGAGGAAGATCTTTTAGTTATCAGGCTCCTCTCTTGTGGAACCAACTTCCAGTTTCTGTCCATGAGGCTGACACATTATCCAGTTTAAGACTGGACTTAAGACTTTCCTTTTTGATCTATCCTATAGTTCGGGTTGGCTTTGGTTTCCTGAGCTGTTCCTTAGTTATACTGCTGTAGACTTAGACTTCTGGAGGACAAAATGACCACATTTTTTACTCTGCTACTGTCTTTACTTACTCTGCTCAACATGTTTTGTATTTGTAATTATTTTTTCTATCCTTAACATGTGCTTTTTGTCTTTCAGGTTCACCTGGACCTACCATTCTGTGCTTGTTTGTCCCTTCTTCCTGTCCTCTCAAACCAGCCGGTCAAAGCAGATTTCCACTGTCTCCTTAGCGCTTGCTCAGGGTGGGAGACTGCAGCGAAGTGAAGATTCAACCAGTCTGCTGGCTTCTTTAGATAGAGAACTTTACTAATTGGCTTTTCTATGTATGTAAATGTTCCTGTAAAGTGCCCTGAGACAACGTTGTTGTGATTTGATGCTATATAAATAAACTGAATTGAATTGCTCAAAGACAGAATATAAAAACATGACTTTAAAAACAGGGTAAGATATGTTAAAACAGGTGAGTTTATCATCATGACAACAGGTGATGAGTTCAGTTTCAGCTTAAACAGTCAGTAAGAATCTCTGTCCCTTGACGACATTTTTTTCTTATTGAGATCCCAAATAGAAAAGTCAGAATGGCACATTTTTATGTCGTAGTTCTTCCTGCTGTTGTCAGATGTTAAACACATAAAACTAACTTTTCCACTGTCATTTTAAAGTCTGGGTGGCACGGTGGCGCAGTTGGTAGAGCTGCTGCCTCTCAGCAAGCAGGTTGCCCCGCTTCAAACCCTGGTCCAGGGGCCTTTCTGGGTGGAGTTTGCATGTTCTCTCCGTGCATGCGTGGGTTTTCTTCGGGTGCTCCGGTTTCCTCCCACATACCAAAAACATGCATGTTAGACTGACTGGTAACTCTAAATTGTCTCTAGGTGTGAGTGAGAGAGTGAATGGTTGTTTGTCTCGTTTGTCTCTATGTGGCCCTGTGATGGACTGGAGATCTGTCCAGGGTGTCCCCCGCCTCTCACAGTGACTGCTGGATATGAGCAGCAGTGACCCCCGTGACCTAAAAAGGAAGAAGTGGGTAAATATGGATGGATGGGTGCTCAAAGGGAAGTGAAGTAATATTATCTTTGATCTACTTTCCCAAAGCATCTCATTATAATTGAGTAATTGTCACTCGGGGCATTTTTATTTGTAGCCTCTCCTGATAACTTAATTCATGGTTTAAATGATCTGGGATGCCTCCTGTCAAACACGTTAATAACATTTTTTAAACTCCAACTGAAATCTGGAGCAGGAACCATGGCCAGACAAAAGGCTTCTCAACAGTCCCCTGGCTTTTTGGCTCGAGCTGCAGTCCTTCTCTTGAAATAGCGAGAAGTGAAGCACATAATTTATGCAGTATTTTTCTATTTTAAAGAAAGTGGGTTAGATCAGCTTCCAGATGGCATTGGGGTTTAGTAAGAATGCCTTCCTCTGTAACGCAGCGTACCACTGTCTGGGTAATGGTAGGGTTTGTAGCATTTCTGCCAAAAGGCTAAACCCAACTGATGAGGGCTTTGGAGGAATGGAGAAGAAGAGTTTGGAGAAGGAAAAAGAAAACAACGAAATGTGTTTTGTGGTGCGGTATATGTAATGGAGACAAAAAGCTTTTAAAACAACCAAACACCTGATCTAAAATAGTTTACTTATTAAAATTCTGAATATTTTGAGCAGCTCCTGTCAAATATTCTTTAAAAATGTAAGTACTTAGGAAGCCATTTCTACACTTCTTGTTGACTGAGCAGTAAACTGAGGAGGGGAAATAGAACTGAACGAAGACTGATTTAATTTCTCAAAAATATTTCCCATGATTGAGGCTGACATGTATTGAGTCTGGATTTGATCATGAAATGTAATCAATATCCAGAGCAGGTAATTAATAGATTTTCCACCAGCTGCTTTGTGTTAACATGTTTTGTTGTTGAACAAGATGAGCACGGTGGAATGGTCTGCACTGAGACCGAGACGTGATCAGCCCACTGAGGATAAAAAAATTTACCAAATCATTTTAGCAGTGAGCGCAGCTAATGCTCACCATGACGATGTGTACTTCAGTCAGCAGCATCACGTTAATGGACTTAACACTTGATATTAGCATGTGTAAAACATTCTCCTCTGCAAATGACCTTATATAACAGAGAGGGGGTTATTTCATGATTACTGCCATTATTTTGAAAATGGGTTTAGGGGTGGGTTTTGCAGTTTTGCCATGTGTGGATGGATAAAAACCCAAAAGATGCAACACATCTGGTCTGAGAACTCATTCCATTTTGGCTGAACTGTGATTTAAAAGATTTACTCTGTCCACTGCAGACTAGTGTGGACGGTTACCATTTTGTCATCTTGTCATAAGTTTTTTAACTAATGGTTTATTTAAACAGATCTCTAAATAGATGTTTTTGTTTGTTAGTTTGTTTTTTCTGAGAGAACAGTCTCTGGTTTCCTTTCAGTCAGAGTCAACTATCAAGGATCACTTGATCACATTATACTGGCTGGACTACTGGAAGTCTTGGAACACCAAAACCAAACTGACGGTGGATTTCTGTAGTAAAATACTTTAATTTGTTCAACTCGAACAAAAACATATACATATGGGATGATTTTGTTTTTCTTTTTGTGACAAGGATGGATAAATGAGATCATCAGAGGTACAGCACAGGTTGAAGGACTGGGAGATAAAAGTTCAAGAGGCCAGACTGAGATGGTTTGGACATGCCCAGAGGAGGGAGAGTGGGTATATTGGTAGAAGGATGTTAGAAATGCAGCTGCCTGGAAAAGACAAGAGGAAGGCCAAAGAGGAGATATATGGATGCAGTTAGAGAGGACATGGATGTACGTAGTGAGGACAGAGAGACGAAGAGACAAGAAGAAAGAAGTTTTATTTTAATTTAAAAGTTATATATCTTTTGTGTGAGAGAGAGCTCTGTTTTTTATTTTGTATTCAATTTTGCTTTTAGTTCAGATTCTTTCAGCACTCTGCCTTCTTTCTCTCGCTTTGTTTTGCTGCTCTTTCTTGAATTAAACAAAGAACGAGCTCACTTGTTCCTGTTTTTTTATTTCTACGCCACCTTTTTTTTTTAGGATCGCCCCAATGCTGGGCAGAACTCCTCCCAGAGCGATGGCCACTCCTCCCAGCAGCCTGCCAAACTCCTCGTCACTGCGGACAGCCAACTGTAGGTGCCGAGGGACGATCTTGTCCTTCCACTGTCATGAGCCGTGTTTCCTGCTAGTTCCAGGATCTCAGTGGTCAGGCACTCGAGCACAGCTGGCAGGTAGATGAGAATGCATCCACAGAACATCCTTTCAACTCATTTGAGATTTGGGGCTGTAGTTGAGATATTATTTGAGCTTTTGAGATGTTAATCAGCTGCTGTTGGTTATAGAAAACTGCCTTGTTGCCATGGTTACGCATCATAACAAATGTCCAAAACTAAAAAAGTTTCAGTAAAAATCCTTCCAGCTGCACAGCATCTGATACCAGAGGAAACAATCATCCAAAAAATGTGATTTACATCCAGAAAAAGAGGAATTAAAGTTTCCAAAAGCAAAATCTCAGAATGAAAGTAACAGAGCTGCTCCAACATGCAGCCACCTTGAGCGGTGCAATTCTACAATCTAGAAATGAGTTGCCGAGGCGTTCTGCGCTATTTAAAAACTCCAAGGACCGACCACACGAAAAACAAAACGGCGTTAATCTACCAACATGCGTCCCACAAAACGGGCAAAACGCAACTCGATTCGTGTCCATGTTGGGTCAAAAAATAATAATTCTGTATTGATGGAGTTGCTTTCTCTGACTATCAATGTAACAATAAATTTTTGTGAAACAAACTACTGCATCACTACTCTCCTAACTTAATTAGGAGAGAATATATTCTGAAGGACTTTAGTAAAGAAGACATCAAAAAGATCAGAACTAATTTTATATCATTTCCGGTTCCTCCTAAAGCCAAAGAAATTCAATTTAAAATCTTAAATAGAATTTATCCTACTAAGGAATTTTTAAGGACAAAATTTAAAATGGACACTGGGAACTGTGTTTTTTGTGAGACAGAGAGTGAGAACCTGGAACATCTTTTCTTTGATTGCATGATAGTTCAGCAATTTTGGCTTGATTTTAAAATGTGGATCGAATCCAAAGGGATTCCGCTACTTACTCTCACTTTAAAAGAAATTAAATTTGGGTTAATTAATAAGATTGGAAATAATGAATATGCTATCAATAATTTGATTATATTAGCTAAACATTATGTTCATAAATGTCGCTTTTTCAAATGTAAACCTTATGTGAACCACTGGAAGAATGGGCTAAAGTCCTATACAAAATCATTAAAATATGTAAATGGGAAAAATGCTGACAAATTTCTTAGTTTCTTAGTTAATTTCAATTTCCTCATATAATTTTTTTTCTCTTTATCCTTCTTTATTTCTTTTATTTCCATTGTGTTATGAATCACCTTTTGTAACTTTCGATTGTAAGATTTTCAGAGTCAGAGTCAGAGTGAATTTGAATTTTGTACTTTTTGTTGTGTATTGTTATAGTTAAATAAAGTTAAAAAAAACAATCTTGGGTCAAAATGGCCGTTTCGTGCTTCCATCATCACATCTGGGTCAGCTTCTGAGTTAGTACATTCCCTTTCCGGTTAATTTTGTCATTTGTAAATTTGTTTTTCTGAAACGTTAATTTGTTCTGGATTTGCAAAAGTGTTTTACGAATTGTTGATTTGTTTTCTGAAATATAAATTTGTTGCACCTCCCGGCCACCGTATTAATGGGACTAACCTGTCACTAAAGGTTGAAGGAAAAAAACGAGCTCGCTTTTTTTCCCGCCTCTTCACTTTCGCCACATCCAATATGGCGGCGACGTCAACGTACGACGTCCAATGAGGCGTTTACGTGCTGGCAGCGCTTGAGTCGGACGGAGGAGTCTCTCTGTCTCCATCTGGTGGACACTCCACCTGTTTGTCCACACTTGGACCAAGTGAAACAAGCTCTGAGACAAAGGCAGCACGAAGAACCGGCAGGAGTCAGGACGGAAGTGAAGAGCTCACCTCCTAGCGAGCTCATCGGAGCGTGACGCGGCTGAGCACACCGAGACACCCAGAGAGGGAGACACCCAGAGAGGGAGACAGGAGGAGCAGGTATCAGGCTGGACCCGGAGGTGTGGCGGGAAACAGCTGAGACTCGGAGGAGGAGGGGGGATGTGTAACACCCGCACACGGGCGGCTGTCTCACCTCCTCCTGCTCCAAGCCGAGACGCAGGTGTCTGCTGAGCCTCCGCGCGCGGACACCACGTTCAATGAGTCGCGCGCTCGCTCCTTTGTGCGCCGCGGGTCGATGTGACGCCGGCTCCACAGCAGCACACCGAACCCGCTCCAAGGAGACACGCTGGACCCGCTGAGCACCATGGCTGACCAGGTAGGGACACGCTCACGCCCACCTCGTGCGCGCTGCACAACCCACGACCACACGGCTCGTTTCTCTCAGATTGAGCCTTACTGATCTTGTTTACAGAGAAGTCCGGGATTATTCTGAACCTTCTTATTAAACAGACTTTAAGTTCTTCACATTGTGCCACACCTTCTCCTGGTGTGCCTCATCTCACACTCAGACACGTGGCCACGTGGGCTTTGTGTCATTAACCATATGCTGGTTATTGACACACACCTAACAACTACACACACACACACGCACTTTGGGATTAATTGCCGCATGATGAGTTGTACGGCTCCAAACACTCAGAAAAGCTGCTTAAAGACAGCAGGGCTGCAGGAAGTGGGTCGTAAAGATGCAGGAGTAAAAACTGTGCCTGTATTAATTTTGCATTGTCTCGTGTTGTTTGCCCCAGTTTCAGACTGCCTGGAGAAGGAACAGATTAACCCCTGACACCCTGGCTCAGCACGGCCTCTCTCTCTCTGCAGGCTGCACACCCTGAAGGCACTGACTAATTGATTAGCTCCTTCAATTAACCTAATTGGGCTGCCTGACTGATCCTCCTGTGTGTGCATGCATGTGCTGCTTGTCACAGTGTCTAAACATCTTAAGGCTCCACACCTCAGATGCTTTTTGTTTCAAGACATTCCAACACCTTCGTGTGCACATGTGTGCAACATGTCAGAGTATCAGTACAATCAGACACAAGTCAGCTGTCAAATCAATCGGTGCATGTTTACAATGAACAGTCATATTGTAGCACTGCACTGAGCAGCAGTGAGGAAATGTATTATTCTGACAATACAGTTGTCAACCATGTACGGTTTTAATTGTCACAATTTTATGAGGTTTGTGCTCAGGATGCAGACTGAACACAAAGAGCTTTATTTAGCTTTTTATAAGAGCTTAATTTGTGTTGTTTTTTTAAAAGGCTGTGATGTCGGCAAAGCTACAGAACCAGGATAAGTCTCAGAAGGAGGTACAAATAGCCAGGAGAAGGCACAGATGAAACCAGATATGGTGGGAGGTAGGGGGTGTGAATCACCAGCTTTACCACGATACGATATTATATTGATATGTTTGTATGACGATACGATTTTTCTCGATATCACAAATAGGGGTGCAGATAAAAATCTATTTTTCTAAGAATCTAGATTCTTAGTCCTGGCGATTCTGAATCGTTTCTAAAGGTCCATAAATCGATTTAAAAATGCATTTAAGTTTTTATATTTTTTCCGCTCCTACTCCCCGTTTAGCCACCGTAGAATTGAGCCGTGTAGGCCACCGTACAGCAGCTAGTTAGCCAGCTCCCTTATCTGAATGGAGCCTGTTAGCATGGAGGAGGGAGACAGCGCGATTCAACCCGCTGCTTCGTCTTTAAAAATAATTTCAGATCCTACAATGTTCCGGGGGAAGACAGAGCTTGACAAGAGCGCAGTTGTTTACAAGAAGTGTAAAATAAAATTGCGGTACAGTATTTTGGAACTACAACAAAATGCGTGAAAGATGAACGTGAAGCAGCCGACAACGATACAATTTATGGTTTATAAATGACATTTCAGAAGAGATT
This sequence comes from Nematolebias whitei, assembly GCF_014905685.2. NCBI lineage: Eukaryota > Metazoa > Chordata > Actinopteri > Cyprinodontiformes > Rivulidae > Nematolebias > Nematolebias whitei. The sequence goes on along the minus strand of NC_056506.1, from coordinate 19,096,691 downwards.
TTGTGCAAACTTGCACAGGTTTTGAAATTTTGTTAAAGATTTACTAAATATAAATCAATATGGTTAAGACTGTGAAGTCTGTATATTTCATATTAGTTTAAGTTTTGAAAATAGAACAAATGTTAGAGAAATATGGTTAAAAATAACTTAGGTCTGTATTTTATGTTGAGTTAAAGGTTAATGTACTATGTATGCTAGGCTGAAGTCTTTGTTTACTTTTATATTTATATAGTTAGAATTATTTGTCTGTGATGGACTGGAGACATGTTGTCCCCCACCTCTCACACAGTGATGGCTGATATGGGAACCAGTAACCCCCGTGACTCGAAAAGGAAGAAGTGGATAAAGATGATGGATGGATTATTTGTTCCTAGATTTTATTTATTTTATTCTTTAGAAAAATTCAGGCAACTAAGCTAACCTAATACTGGTAATTTAAGTTACAGAATTTTATGCACTCCTGTATTTTTTTCCTATTTTTGGTATAAATATAAAATGAATAAAAAATATTTGATAATGTAAGGAACCTAAAATTATTGTTTTAAATAAATGTTCTAATTAGTTACATTGTTGTTTAATCTTTTCAACTTGTCAGTTACATATACATTATAACTTAAACTAAATTTATGACCATTTCAATAGAAAAATCGTTTATGAATTGAAAATCGTTTCCGAATCGAAAAATCGATTTTGAATTGAATCGTGACACCAAAAATCGGAATCGGATCGCCAGACACAGAGATTCGCACCCCTAATCACAAAGTCTGTCTTATGATTTCCATTCGATTCACAAGTCTGCGATCAATATATCGCAATATCAAATGCCCATCTCATTTACATATAAATAAAAAAATAAAAAAATTCAAATATGATTTAACCATGTTATTTCTGTTATTACAGGCATTTAAATAAAAACATTTTTTCTTAATTAATGAAAAAATAAAAATAAATGACCTGTTCAGTGTAGTCTCACATTTCTCATGTTTAAGTGCATTTTTTTAAACCAGTTAACTTAAAAGTGCCCTGATTACCTTTCAGTTATAAAGAAACAATAATAGATATTGTGCTTACATAACATACTGTGTTTCTTCTTCAGGTGAACAAACAAATTTGTTGTTTCCCGAGTATTTGAACTCGCCTGGCACCTGTTGCGTACGACATGAGTTCTGTCTGTTGAGCCGTCCTTCTGTCGGAATCCAAAATATTTCCAGTGTTGATTTAAATCCAGCAGGAGAGTGAATTTCATTATCTGTGTTTTCTGCCTCGTCTGCCATGTTGCTGAGGCGGCCGCAGAGCGCAGCTGTGCATGGAAATGGTGACATAGATGTGACTTGGGAATTTCAAAATAAAAGCATATTTTAAAGACGACGATATGAATCGATGTTTTAGTTTGCCACGATATAATCGAATTATTAATCATTTAATTGATATATTGATTTAAATCGATGTATTGTTACACCCCTAGTGGGCGGGAACACATAATGCACCACTGGACTGAGCGAATGTAGAGGAGCTGAACAGACAGAGGCTCAACAGCTGGGCTGAATGAGGTAGGGGGCCGGTGTGAGTGGGCGTGGCAGGACTAAGGAGGAGGAGCTGAACTGTGGGAGACTGATCCATCCATTATCTTCTTCTTGTTCCAAAGTCTTATCTTGGGGCAGCAGCTTGAGCAGGGAGGTCCAGACATCTCTTTCCACAGCCACTTCCTCCAGCTCTTCTGGGAGGACTCCAAGGTGTTCCCAGGCCAACCGAGAGACATAGTCTCTCCAGCGTGTCCTGGTTCTTCCTCGGGGTCTCCTCCCAGTCAGACATGACCAAAGCACCTCCCTAGAGAGGCTTCCAGGGTTCATCCTTACCAGGTACCTGAACCACCTCAACTACCTCAACTGGTTCCTCTCGATGTGGAGGAGCAGCAGTTCTACTCAGAGTCTCTCCTGATGACTGAACTTCTCACCCTGTCTCTAATGGAGAGTCCAGCGACTCTGACACTCCTTTCAATCATCTGTATCCACAATCTCATTCTTTCGGTCACTACCCAGAGTTTATGACCACAGGTCAGGGTAGGAACGTAGACCGACTGGTAAACGAAGAGCTTCACCTTGCAGCTCAGCTCGCTCTTCACCACAGTGGACCGGCACAGAGTCTGCAATACTGCAGACACTGCACCAATCCATCTATCAATCTCACGCTCCATTCTTCCCTCATTCGTGAACAAAACCCCGAGATACTTGAACTCCTCCACTTGAGGCAGAACCTCATCCTCGACTCGAGTACTGATCATTTTCTAGCCCAACAGATATTTTTTTTTATCCTGCTTGAGAAAATCCAGAAGGAAAACGGTATGAGGCCACAATGTTAACCGCTACTCCACTGTGCTGCCCACCACATAATATAGTGTGTGAAATTATACAGTTTGCTGCACACTTAATACTACCACACTCATTTCTGTACTATACTGTAATAACATAAAATGATAAACATTATACTATAGTCTTTATACAACAAAACACTAAGCATTAGTGTGTATCAGATTTATAATGTACGTCTCATACACGGCCACATATACATTTATTTTATACAACAGAATACGGTAAAACAACATTACAGGACTGTAAAGAACATTACGATGCACCAGTTGTACCATGGTACTGTGGCAGATACCACTCCGAAGGATTTCTCCAGGTCTTCCAGTTTCATCCCACAGTCCGAAAGCATACACGTTGGTTTGATTGATGGTTCTAATTTAGCTGAAGGTGTGAGAGTGAGTGTGCAGGTCTACCTGTCTGTCTGCGTTAGCCCAGTGATGGACGGGCGACTTATCTGTGGTGTATCCACCTCTTCGTACTCTGTGTCAGCAGGTGTAGCCTCCACTTCATCACCATGACTCCTTAAAGATTAAACCAGCACGGGTGATTTATGGAGAGAAATATTGACTGGTCTGTAGGCCACCTCAGGTCCTTCACTATAGCACTGAAGACTACATTATGATCTGTTGTACAACAACCTCTGTGCTCTGCTTCTGCCATGCTCATGTGATTCATTAGCTCTGATTTGCTTAACGGATGCCTCTCTGCAAAAAGCATACTGAGCTACACCAGAGCAGGTTTTCACTCCATTTACACCTGGCGGTCAATCATTCTAATTCAGTCTACTGACGACCCCTGAGAGTAGAGCTTAATTTAGACCGAGGTGACATTGCTAGGCTTTTGCTGAATATGTCAAACTCTAAATCACTGTTGCTTATCTTGAGATAAGCTGGGAGACCTTCCTTAATGGTGATACTAAACCACATGGTGTTTCAGTTTGCTCCAGTTTCTGTGCCATCCCCCATTTAATGAAGTGCCAATACTGTCATTAGCTGTGCCACAGGCAGACTGAGCCTGATTCCCAGTGGAGCCACTGGAGGTGGATTAATTGCTGCATTAATATTGATGAGGGTCGTCTATGACTGCCCTGCTGTGGTTTCTCTCGCTCGCACGCACGCACGCACGCACGCACGCACGCACGCAAGCAGTCTTTTCTGCCAGACTATTGTTCTGGAGGTATATGTGTATATATATATATATATATATA
>NC_056506.1:19091939-19093018 GCF_014905685.2 Nematolebias whitei | reverse complement strand
ATATATATATATATATATATATATATATATATATATAAGTGGATAAAAATCTCATTAAATTGAACTCTTCCACAATAATTCATGGTGCACTTCTCATGTAACGTGTACAGCAGAAAACCACATGACCTCATTTATTTATGTCACAAAGCTGGAGATCCTCCACTCCTTTGTTTCTTTCGATCCTTCCTCTCTTTTTCTCAGGTCTCCACTTTTTAATCATGTGAGCCCTTCTTGCACTGCTTCAGAGGCTCTCCTGCCTTTGTGCTCATACCTCACTACCCTCAGGTTTATTATATTTGGACTTTCTCTTTGGGTCTCCATCACCCATATAGTGGAGACGGTCATTTCTCCCCTTATCTACCGTTAATATTTACCAGAGCAGACGATGTTTGGCTTCAGACAGATGAACCTTTGTCAACAACACAACTTCAGTTTATGTCCATTGGCTCCTTGTTGGACTTGCACTTATCTCTCTCTTTTATCTGTTTTAATCTGATTGCAGTACAGTATGTTTCTCACCACGGCGCCACCCCTCCGGCGAGGGAGCACCCCCCTGCCTGTCAAACACCAGCTGCGGAGGGAGGAGGCCGTGTCCGATGACTGCGATTGGATGCCGGGCTTGGAGGAGCCTTCCACGCTGCCTATCAGTGGCACAGCATTACCTCGGGACGAGTCCTTTAGTCAGTCAGCAGCAGCCCAGCCAGCGTACCAGAGCCATGGTGGGGCTCTGAGGATAGTGCTGCTGGGACAGAACGGCGTGGGCAAGTCATCGCTCGCCTTATCTCTGGCTGGACAGTCGGACGGATCCCTCTCTATAGACTCTGAGACACAAGCTTGTGGTAATAACCTGAGCAGCAAACTGTAAAAAGATGTCTTAAAATTACCATACCCAAACACACAAGAGTTTATTTTCTGTAGTACAGTAGTCCCTCGTTTATCACGGGTGATTCGTACCCTGAATTCCCACAATAAGTGAAAAACTGTGAAGTAGGAATAGTAGTACAAGTAGTAGTTTATTATATATGTATACGGTTATATATATATATATATATATATATATCTATATATATATATATATA
>NC_056506.1:19087883-19091839 GCF_014905685.2 Nematolebias whitei | reverse complement strand
CTGCTCTTTGCCACCTGCAAGAGCTCTTGGCCACGCCCACTTCTCCGCTCTGCACGGAGATCAGCTGATCAGCTCCAGAAGGAAGTTTTATCTGCTGCTCTGAGTTGCACAAGTGTGCAGCAGGTGCTAAATAATTCAAAATAATTCATTTTAAATTAAAAAATCCATGCTGATCGTGTGGCTCATACATCAGTCAGCCACTTGTGTGTCATGTCCAATCTTATTTTGAAAAACCGTGATAGAGCAACTGTGAAGTAGCGAGGGACTACTGTAATATAAATAAGTATATAGTGAATCCAGAAAGTATTCACAGCGTTTGAGACTATATTATACATTATTATCACTTTTTCCACCTGTGGTTTTGATTCAGCCTTATTCCAAATAGTATTAAATTAATCTCTTTTCTCAAAATTCTGCACACACCCCATTGTGACATTGTGAAGAAAGATTGGGATTTTTTTCATATTTGTTAAAAAACAAAAACTATGAAATCACATTTACATAAGTATTCACAGCCTTTTCTTCTTTGGCAGCAGTTACAGCCTCCAGTCTTTTTCAATATGATGCTTCAAGCTCAGCACACCTATCTTTAGAAAGTTTGTCCCATTATTCTGTGCAGTACTTCTCAAGCTCCATCAGGTTGGATGGAGACATCTGTGCAGCCATTTTCAGATATCACCAGAGATGTTCAGTCAGTTTCAAGTCTTGACTCTGGCTTGGCCCCTCCAGGCAGGACCTTCACAGAGTGGTCCTGAAGCCCCTCCTTTGAGATCATGGCCACTCCAGGACCTTCACACAGTATTCCTGAACCCACTCCTCTGAGATCTTGGACATGTGATTTGGGTCGTTGTCCTGCTGAAAAATGAATCGTCGCCCCAGTCTGAGGTCTAGAGCGCTTTGGAGCAGGTTTTCATCCAGGATGTCTCTGATCATTGCTGGATTCATCTTTCCCTCCATCCTGACTAGTCTGTTCCTGCTGCTGAAAAACATCCCCACAGCATGATGTTGCCACCACTATGCTTCACTGTAGGGATGGTATTGTCCTGGTGATGACCTGGTTTCTTCCGAACCTGACGCCTTGTGTTCACACCAAAGAGTTCGGTATTTTTCTCATCAGACCAGAGTCTGGTCTGAGAGTCCTTCAGGTCCTTTTGTCCAACTCCAGACGCTCTGCCATGTTCCTTTTATTAAGAAGTGGCTTTCATCTGTCCACTGTACCATACAGGCCTGATTGGTTTCAGAGATGGTTTTCCTTCTGAAAGGTTCTCCTCTCTCTATAGAGGAACACTGAAGCTCTGACAGAGTAACCATCAGCTTTTTGGTCACCTCCCTGACTAAGGTCCTTCTGTATAAGTTTGGAGTTTACGAACTTCAAACTTCTATCGGTATTTCAGTTGCTATAATCCAAACCGTAAATAGAATTAACTATGTTTACTCTGAGGAAGCTCCTAAAACTGCAAACACACTTTTAGCAGATATTTTCCATGCTCATCCCTATAATTAACACAGCCAGGCCAGTTGTGTAATGTAAAGTACTTTGCTACTTCATATTACAGCCACTGTACAAACTGAGTACAGCTGTGCTGATGTGCGCTCTATGCCTTTTGATTTCAGGTGAGGGCTACGAGTGCACGGTGACCGTGGATGACGAAGACAGCAAAGTCATAATTTTTGACAATTGGAAACAGGTGAGTGACATTCCTGTTTTAAAAAAAAATAATTTCTTGTATCTTCAAACTCGGTAACCTTTATTTATGAGACTTTAGTTGTGAAAACACACTTGCAAGTGCCGGATTACATCCACCAAGTACAGCGTCATTTTAGCACAGAGCTGAGGAATGTGACCAAATGATTACGTTTTTATTTGTTTTTTTAAGACAAAATATCTACAGACTGCACAGATGTTGCTTCATTGTGATGCCGTAATGTCCCTGACTGTTTTCAGCCACCTGAGTACCTGAGGTAGTTACTAATGAGTCCGTAGCCACTCAGCCACAGCTGAGTACGGAGAAGCTCTCATAACCTCACAGTAACTTTACTACGCTCTGGTGGTCCTGCGGGGAAAACTCAATCACATTAAAATACACTGAAAATACAACTTTAATGTCTGATTAGAATGAGACACTACAACCTGTCAGGTTTAAGGACATAAATCATAATGATGGCTTAGAAGATGTCCTTTAATGCGTCAAATCTTGTCTGAAAGATGGGTTAAAACTCTGATTTAAAAATGTAAAAGCTACCCTCATTTCTGATATGTTAATTCTCTAACAGAAAACATGAGGACGTGAATAAAAATGTGTTGGGTTATTCTCTCCTGAGATCTGGGTCATGAACAGACCGCCTTGTTGTCCATGAACCTGAACCAAGCCTGCAGGAACAGGACGTTTACTCAAATGTAAAGTGGTTTGTAGATAAAGGTACGAGCAGGAGGAAACCTCTGTGGAACCACTGGTTTGAGAAGAACAGTCACGCCTCACATCGAAGCATCCAAAGTTCTAACATCAACATTCCTTCCCTGCTCTAATGAAATGGGACAGACCAATTTTCCAGTTCCTCTGATGGGCTAATTTTCTGTATATTCCAGTGTAAAAAGTGTGTTCATGGTTTTGTGTGTGTGTGTGTGCGTGTGTATGAATGTAGGATTTTTAGAAATGTTGGCCAACTGAAAAGTATGAACATGAAAAGTTTGAGCATGTACAGCACTCAGTACTTAGTTGGGGGTCCTTTTGTCTGGATCACTGCAGCAATGCGGCGTGACATGTAGTCTCAGTCTGTGGCACTGCTCAGGTGTTATGAGAGCACTGGTTGCTCTGCTAGTGGCCTTTAGCTTTTCTGAATTGTTGGGTCTGGTGTATCACATCTTCCTCTTCACAATACCCCATAGATTTTCTATGGGGTTAAGGTCAAGTGAGTTTGCTGGCCAATTAAGAACAGGGATACCATAGTCCTTAAACCAGGTACTGGTAGCTTTGGAACTGTGTACGGCCAAGTCCTGTTGGAAAATGAAATCTGCATCTCCGTAAAGTTGGGCAGCAGTAGGAAGCATGAAGTGCTCTAAAACTTCCTGGTAGACGGCTGCGTTGACCTTGGACCTCAGAAAACACAGTGGACCAACACCAGCAGATGACATGGCACCCAAACCATCACTGACTGTGGAAACTTGACACTGGACCTCAAGCAATGTGGATTCTGTGCCTCTCCTCTCTTCCTCCAGACTCTGGGACCTTGATTTCCAAATTAAATGCAAAATTTATTTTCATCAGAGAACATAACTTTGGACATGTCATTAACACCTGGGGTGATTGTGATAGAGGGCAGGTTTGACAGGAGCTGGAAAACATAAGGATTGCAAAACACAAATACACATTCATCCTCACAATATTTAAAATAAGCATTGGAAAGGAGGCTCAGACCAATTGTCCACATTGAATTCAGGAGGAGCAATTTGGTTTATGTCTAGGTTGTAGAACAGTGGTCCCAATTTTCACTCTTGCAATGTTGCTTAGGAGGTCATGGGAGTTTGACTCACCAGTCTATATATGTTTAGCAGAACTTGAAAAAGCTTATGATTGTGCTCTTAACAGTTTGTTGAAGGTGTTGCAAGCGTATGGGATGTTGGGGTCACTTCTAAGAGTTCTTTGAATTCCCAAAGAAAAAAATGTTGTGTTTGCATCCTCTGCACTAAGTCAAGCTCATTCCCAGTGCCAGTTGGTGTACACCAGGGCTGTCTCATGTCACTGACCCTTTTTGTTGTGTTTGCGGGCAGGTGGGCACTTTTCTATCTAATCAAGCCCCTCAAAGAGCTTTACAACACAATCTGTGCCATCGTTTACCTCCACACATACACACACATTCATACAGCACTCGTACATCTCTATAAATCTAATTGAAGAAACCATTCTAAAGAGACTAATCAGTGCCTTATCACATTCATACACCGATGGGACACACAT
>NC_056506.1:19084977-19087783 GCF_014905685.2 Nematolebias whitei | reverse complement strand
AGGTGCATGTCCACTGCGAGAGTCATGAATTTTTTTAATAATTTATTTGTGTGTTACTGCTGCATATAATTATTTGAACAGCTGCCAATCAGGAACAAATCTGGCCCTCAAAGACCCGTTAGTCCTCCTCTAAAAAGTCCACCTCCACTCCACTGATTATTCTAAATTAGAAGCACCTGTTTGAGGTTGTTAGCTGCATAAAGACACATGTCCACCCCACACAATCAGTAAGACTCCAACTACTAACGTGGCTAAGACCAAAGAGCTGTCCAAAGACACCAGAGATAAAATTGTAGACCTCCACAAGGCTGGAAAGGGCTACAGAGCAATTGACAAGTAGCTTGGTGAAAAAAGATCAACTGTTGGAGCAATTATTAGAAAATGGAAGAAGCTAAACATGACTGTCAGAGTGCATTCACACCAGCCCTGTTTAGTCCGCTTTAATCAAACTAGCTGAGGGAAGGTGGTTGTTTCCAAAAATCTCGTAATACATGGCCCCGGTCATCCTCTCCTTAATACAGTGCAATAGTCCTGTCCCATGTGCAGAAAAACACCCCCAAAGCATGATGCTTCCACCCCCATGCTTCACAGTAGGGATGGTGTTTTTGGATGGTACTCATCATTCTTTGTCCTCCAAACACGTTGAGTGGAATTAAGACCAAAAAGTTTCATTTTGGTCTCATCTGACCACAGAACTTTCTCCCATGACTCCTCTGGATCATCCAAATGGTCGTGGGCAAACTTCAGACGGGCCTGGACGTGTGCCGATTTCAGCAGGGGAACCTTCCGTGCCATGCGTGACTTTAAACTATGACGTCTTAGTGTATTTCCCACAGTAACCATGGAAACAGTGGTGCCAGCTCTCTTCAGGTCGTTGACCAGCTCCTCCCATGTAGTTCTGGGCTGGTTCCTCACCTTTTTAGAATCACTGATATGCCACGACGTGAGATCTTGCATGGAGCTCCAGTCTGAGGAAGACTGAGGTCATTTTCACACCAGATAGTCCGGTAGACTCGGTTCGGTTCGGGACCAATATTCATGACCTTTTGTTTACATTTGAGCTGGTGCGTTTGCATTCACACTGCACTGTGCAGTCGAGTCAACCTGTTGAACCAACCTATTCCCCCCGCTCGCCTGTGGGGGCGCTGCACCAAGAACTACTGAAAGAAACGACACAAAAACCTCTGAAGACACGTCTTCTTCTTCTGTAAATAAAAATAAAAACGAAGTGGTATCAAGTTTTAGCAGTTTTAGGAGTTATATTTTGTCATTTTTCAAAAATGGACTTAGCATGAGCAGAAGATGAGACAGAAGACCATGAAGAATGTTGTTTTTCACACAAGGCAGCTGACGGCTCCATATAAGGTCAGAGAAATGCGTGTTTGTTTGTCCTGCGGAGCGGGGTCCGATCTGTTTACATTCACACTGTACTGAACTGCGCTGGAGTTCTCTTCTACCGGACCGAGACCTAGGTTTTAGCCCGGGCCAGAGTTCGCCTTTTTGTTCCATGACAGAGTTCGATGGCGCGTTCACACCTCCCTAAACGAACTGGACTTTCTAGGAAAACGAGTTGGAGCGTTGAAGATGGGTCGTGGCTGGGTCTTCCAACATGACAATGACCCGAAGCACACAGCCAGGAGAACCAAGGAGTGGCTCCGTAAGAAGCATTTCAAGGTTCTGTAGTGGCCTAGCCAGTCTCCAGACTTAAACCCTATAGACATTCTTTGGAAGGAGCTCAAACTCTGTGTTTTTCAGCAGCAGCCCAGAAACCTGGCTGATCTAGAGAAGATCTGTGTGGAGGAATGGGCCAAAATCTCTGCTGCAGTGTGAGCACACCTGATGAAAAACTACAGGAAATGTTTGATCTCTGTAACTGCAAACGAAGGCTACTGTACCAAATATTAACATTGATGTTCACAGGTGTTCAAATACTTATTTGCAGCAGTAACACACACAAATTATTTTTAAAAAAAAATCATACGTTGTGATTTTCGGATTTTTTAAAATTACATTTTTAGATTGTCTCTCACAGTCTCTCACATGCACCCAAGATGAAAATGTCAGACCCCTCCATGATTTCTAAGTGGGAGAACTTGCAAAGTTGCAGGGTGTTCAAATACTTATTTTCCTCACTGTATATATATTTTCTCTCTCTCTCTCTCTCTCTCTCTCTCTCTCTCTCGACATCGATATCGATATATATATATATATATATATATATATATATATATATATATATAGATATATATTAAAAAAAAAAATTAATCTTTAAATCACTTCTTGGTCTGCTGCCTTCATACATCTCGTCCTACATGTCTCTGCGTGAGTGCAGCTACAGCGTGCGCTCTCAGGACATTATTACCTGCAGTGTTCCCTCAGTGAGGACAGAACTAGGCAAAATGACCTTCTCCTACTCCGCTCCTGTTTCCTGGAATATCTTACAAAAGACCTGAAGCTCTCGACCTTGACCTCTCTAAGTGGCTTTAAGAATCTGTTGGACTCCTGGCAAGCAGACATGTTTCTGTTTTTAGTTTTCTACATTCACCTTATAATCTAGCTGTTTTGCAATTTTTTGCCCTTTTTTTTTTAATTTGTAAAAAAAAAAATCTGTATGCCTCTATGATTGTCTTTTGTCGCATTGTCCATTGTTGTCATCATACATCGAGACTCAATGGGATCAACCTGTCTAAATAGAATTTGAATGAATGAAAAAAAAAAGTGTGTGTGTATATATATATATATATATATATATATATATATATATATATATATATATATATATAGAGAGAGAGAGAGAGAGAGAGAG
>NC_056506.1:19075335-19084877 GCF_014905685.2 Nematolebias whitei | reverse complement strand
CAGTGGTGTAGTCTACATTTTTGTAGTGGTTATACTGTGCTTAGAAACCAAAGTACACTAGTTAGTACAATGTAATCGTCAATTTATTTTGATTTTTAAGCATATTGAACATTTCCAAATTTCTCTGATGCTTATATTTGAATAAATGAACAACAAACTTTGTACAACCGTTGGCTTTGTATTAAAAACATGTTACAGAATTTATAAAACAGTATCAAAACAAAGCGCTGCGTACAGACAGATTGTTACGGTAGTGTTTAACTGCCGTTTAACGTATCAGTGACACGCCTAATGATATGTCACATATCATTGAGCACTTTTAAGTGGGTAAACTGAAATTCTTAAGCTTTTCTAGTGGGTATACTCCATATACCTGAGTATCACATAGACTACATCACTGCTTATATTAATGTTGAAAATGAAGCAGTTAATTCTATAATGGGTGTAAAAGCTGTTATACTGCCACCCAGTGTGTCTGCTGAATCTCACAGCTGCCCTGCTGAGCTCTGACATGACACGTTTTCATCAGTCACTTATCCCCAACCAGCAGGAAAATAGCAGTGCATTGGAAAAGGGTGGTGGGGGATAGATTTCTATATATTTTGTATTTTATGTTTTATTTAAGTTCAACATGTATTACTCTTTTCATCTGGGACTTGAAGTATATGTACCCTCTTTGCAATTCAAACTTTGTCATAACTGTTCGAGTAAAAAAAAAAAAAAAAAAAGACTTCAGGTCTTGAAGCTTAATGGCTAATGGCAGCTGCTAGCAATTCAAAATTCAAAATGGCTGAACCAGCACAGTGGCCTTTGCAAACACAAAAATATCTACCTCTGTAAAAAAAAAATATATATATTACAGATAAGAGTTAAACCGTTATATACTTGAAGCCCAATACATACTTTAAGTACTAACAGATCACATGAGCTGTTTGGTAAAAGGTTTGGCACACCAGAGTTCTGTGGATGTGAAAGATCTTTTTTTGTAATACCATTATCTACCCTCATGTTTCTCCCCCTTTTCCTATCTAAGATTATTATTCTGAAAAAGGATAAGAAAGGCTGCACTTAGTTATAGTAGCAGCTTTGTGCACTCCGTCCATCTTCTGGACGACTGCATGTACATGTTCTCGTATCTCGGTGCAATGATAATAAAGCTTATTCTGATATGCATTATGTCAAAGTGTACTAATTTCAGTGGGGTTTTTTTCTTCTTCTACTGTATGTATTCTTATCCTTTACCGTATTTTAACTCAAAGTTTTCACCTGAATTGCTTTCTGGAATACTCTTTGCTCATTTCAGTACACAATCAGAATTAAAGCAGCCCCTCACCCACAGAAATGGAAACTTCCAATCATCAGCATCAATGATAATTTACAAAGTTAAGGGAAACTCGTCAAAGATTGATGTATGACAGAATACTCACTGGTTTTTGGCTGCAGGTCAGGAGTTGAGCGTCCTTTGTTGTTATAACAAAAGAACCCACAGGAGACGACCCACCGTATTCTCTAGCCTCCAACAGGAAACCAGCAAATGTGGATCCCAGAGTCTGGAGATTCACTTGAAAACAAACAAACAAACAGAAGAAACAAAAATTACTTTCTCAGTCTATCATAACATTGCAGCAAAGAGAAGAACACCAAATTAGGACTGGGAGGCAGGAGGCGTACTGGCAAAGTTATGTAAAAATATTTTTATTATGTATGTATGTATGTATGTTTTATTTATTCATTTCATTTCATCCAAACAACAAATATAATACAATTTAAAGAAAAGAAAAAAGGTATACAATCACAGAAATAAAATGAAAGGCAGCAGAAGAAGAATGAATTCTTATAATATCTGCCCCTTGTCCCCAAAATATATTCCAAACAAAATTACTATACAAAAGCAAGATGAATTAATAAAAAAATAAAAAGATAAAAAATAATAAAAAAAACTTAGCTAAAATATAAGATCAAATGTAAACAATTTTTATGAACTCACATTATACTTAATATTTTTTTAAAAAACAAATTTTTATCATCTTCTTGAATATGTACATAGTTTTGGCTTTTTTAATATCAACCTCCAGATCATTCCACAATCTAATACCCTGAGATCTAGTGGATCGCATCTTCAGACTGGTGCGACACCACGGCTTCACAAACATCTCCATCCCCTTAAGATAATAATTACTTTCTCTATCTTTCTCTATCTATTATCAAAACAAAAAGTGCCATTGTATTGATAAAAGCTAACCATTCTGTGCATCCATTTGAATCACACATCCAACAATGATCTGCTAATGATTGTGTGAGAGATAGAATGATACCAACTAGATGTACTGCAGTTGGGCTCACCTCTACCCACAACTCGGATTCTGTAATCTAACTCCTGGAGAGCCAGATTGGCTTTCCTGGAATCTCTGGATGGTGTCCTGGAAGGGGTGTGGTCTGGGAATTCTCTTGTTCTACTGAGTGGCTTTAATATACATGTGGTCAATGATGGAGTTATCTCGAGGGGGTGATTGAGAAGAACAGACTCCCTGTTCTGAACCCAAACAGTGTTCTGTTTTTGGACTTCTGCACTAGACATAGGCTGTCCACAACGGAAACCATACTCAAGTTTATGTACCACAGAGCTTTAAGATTGATGATGTAAGAGCCTAAACTAAATTTTATAAAGATTATATGCATAACTGAAGCTATTTGCTTTATGTGTAGATCTTTGTTGGTTTGAGGTTGGTAAGATACTTATTTAAGGTCGTTTTCACACTAGATAGTCCGGTAGACTCGGTTCGGGACCAATATTCATGACCTTTTGTTTACATTTGAGCTGGTGCGTTTGCATTCACACTGCACTGTGCAGTCGAGTCAACCTGCTGAACCAACCTGTTCCCCCACTCGCCTGTGGGGGCACTGCACCAAGAACTACTGAAAGAAACGACACAAAAACCTCTGAAGACACGTCTTCTTCTTCTGTAAATGAAAATAAAAATGAAGTGGCATCAAATTTTAGCAGTTTTAGGAGTTATATTTTGTCATTTTTCAAAAATGGACTTAGCATGAGCAGAAGATGAGACAGAAGACCATGGAGAATATTGTTTTTCCACACAATGCAGCTGACGGCTCCATATAAGGTCAGAGAAATGCGTGTTTGTTTGTCCTGCGGAGCGGGGCCCGGTCTGTTTACGTTCACACTGCTTCTACCGGACCAAGACCTAGGTTTTAGCCCGGGCCAGAGTTCGCCTTTTTGTTCCGTGACAGAGTTCGATGGGGCGTTCACACCTCCCTAAACGAACCGGACTTTATATGAAAACGAGCTAGGGTTCGATTAAAGCGGACTAAACAGGGCTGGTATGAATGCAGCCTTAGAGTCACTGAGGCCTGTAAGAAAGACTGTGCTCTGTCAATTATCCCAGTACATGTTAAGTCACAAAAAGAAACTGAAGAAGTAACTACCTATGCCTTTTTGGATCCAGGTAGTTCTACCACTTTTGCCACAAAGTCACTCATAAACCAGCTATGTATGACGTGGCATAATACCAGCATTTTACTGCGCGCAATTGGAAAAGAATCTCTTGTGAACACTTCTGTTGTTGGTGGACTTGAAATCAATAGCCTGGATGGCAATCAGTACATACAGCTTCCAGACGTAATTTCACAGGAAACTATTCCTGTGGCCAAAGAGAATATTCCCTATCAGAAAGATGTTAAGACCTGGCCACACCTGAAGGATGTAAAGCTTCCTACAATCAAAGCTGAAGTTGGCTTGCTTATTGGAGAAAATGTTCCCAAGGCAATGGAACCACTACACATAATCAGCAGTGTCAGAAATGGACCATATATAGTGTGAGGACCAGATTTGGATGGACAATAAATGGACAACTCAGAAGTGCTTCAGTAGACAAAAATAAACTTACAGAAGTGACTGCAGAATCTCGATTGCCAGGTTAGAAGAACTTTGGCAGCTGCAGTTCAAACAGGACTTCCCTGACACTGGACAAAATGAAGACACGAATATCTAAAGATCACAAGTTCATTGAGATGGTATCTCAGTCCTCAAGGCTTGTTGGTGGTCATTATGCCATTTGTCTTCCCATGAGAAACAAGTTCCTGTCTTTGCCAAACAACAGATTTATTGCAGAGTAATGTGCATTCAACTTAAGGAAAAGGTTTTCTAAAGATGTTGTTTTATAAAGAATATGTCACCTCCATGGAAAGTCTTCTCAAAAAGGATATGCTGTGAAACTTCATAGAGCTGAACGCAAGTCTGCAGATAGAAAAATCAGGTATCTGCCTCACCATGGAGTCAGATATCCAGTAAAACAAAATCTGCGTGTTGTTTTTGACTGTGCAGCAAGTTGGGGACATCACTAAACTGACTGCTTCTTCAACGAGCAGACTTAACAAGTTCTCTTTTAGGGGTTCTCATGCGCTTTCGACAGGAAGAAATGGCAGTTATGGTTGACATTGAAGCCATGTTCTACCAAGTTAGAGTCAGCAATGAGGATACAGACCTACTCAGGTTTCTCTGGTGGCTTGATGGAAATTATGAACAGGATATCATAGAACACAAGATATTGGTTCACATATTTGGAGCCACCTCACCACCAAACATTGCAGCATTTACAATTCAAAAATATACAACAGATTTTGCAGAAGAGTTTGGTCAAGAAGCAGCTAAAAACAGTCAGGAAGAATTTTTATGTGGACAACTGTCTTAAATCCTCTGTTGATGAAGACACTGCAGTCTCTCTTTACAATGATTTTAGATGCATGCTGGCAAAGGGTGGATTTAAACTAACAAAATGGTCTAGCAAGAAATTACTGAGCTCTGTTCCTGAAGAGGAAAAAGTCCCAGGTTTTCAGGATTTGGACTTAAATAAGGACAGCTTGCTAATGGAGAGGACATTAGGATCCATTGGTGTGTTGAAACAGACCAGTTTAAATTCAAAATCAGTATAAAAAATAAACCACACACTATAAGAGGTCTGCTGTCCCTGGTTAGTTCAGTCTTTGATCCTTTGGGGTTCATTGCTCCTGTGGTACTGCCTGACAAAAAGATCCTGCAGAATCTGTGCCAAGAAAAATATGGATGATATGAAAACCTCCCAGAAAACATTGTAAGAAACTTTATACAATGGGCTGAAAGTCTGCAACTTCTTAAAGATTTTGTAGTTTCCAGATGTGTTAAAGCAAAACAGTTTGGTGCTTCAGTCTTTGCACAGCTGCATCACTTTGCTGATACAAGTGAGGATGGCAATGGAACAGCAAGTTATCAGCTATTGTGTAATGATAAAGGAGATACTCTATCACAGTCCTCATGTTTTAGACCCATTTGCAGACAGACAAGCGTAGTAGGAGTTTAAAAAAAAGGATTTATTTAAACAACAAAAACAAAAAGCTGACGAGGCAGCACAAAAACTTACTCCAGCTAAATAGTGAGCAGAACATCAGACGGACAGAAACAGAATGGGCAGAGGAGGACTGAGAAGTCTGTGCATAACAGAACAATGACTGGACGGAGAGTGGAGGAGATTAAAGCTAAGGCAGAGGGAGAGTGAGTAATGAGAGCACCTGGGCAGGTAGCTGATGAGGGACAGGTATGAATGATTAGAAGGAGGTTGGAGAGGCAGGTTGAGGGTGAGGGATGAGTGGAAACTGATAGAAAATACTGAGTCAAAAACACAAGGAACAGAACGACACAAGCAGAATGTAAATAAACACAAAAAGCAGAAGGGGAAGGCACAGAAATACATAGACAGACAAAGGACAGACTGTGTCATGCTCAATTTTCATCCATTCAAACTTTATTTAGACAGATAAGTCACATTGAGCCTAGAAGACTCATTTACAAGTGAGATCTGTTTAGACAGACAAAAAGTAATGAAACTGGACACATGTAGGAATTGGAGGCGAAAAAATTCCTATAAGACTCTTTCTTCTTGGCTGAGAAGAAAAACTTTAAGATAAGCAAAGATGCTACAGACATAGCGCTGCACTTCTCTCAAGAATCCTCCTAACCATGTACAGGTATATTTGTTTATGATCAACCCCCCGGACAACAATTGTCTGCATTAAGCTGACTAAGCTGGTGAGCAACCCAGATGTGTCCCCACCTCCTCCACCTGTGAGCGATCTCTGCCGAGGTAGGAGGAGATGCACAGAAACACTGCAGGTTGGTGGAGAGTTGGAGGTAACTAGGAAAACCTGGAGTGGATTTTTAGTGGCATGAGTATTCTCCTATTAATGAAGTGGAATGGATTTGTTCACAAAGAAAGAGAAACAGCGCCGACTGAACTAATGTTTTATAGTAAAAGTGGGGGCGTCCAAATGAACGTTTTTTAATGTGTGTGTGTGGGGGGGGGGGGGGGGGGAGCATGTCCCCTTCACATATAATGGTTGCGACGCCTATGACTCTGATGATGGCAAAGGCAAGGATTGCACCAATTAAGTCCCCAACTATTCCAAGAATGGAACTGACTGCAGCCACAGTGGCAGTTAAAATGGACAAGCTTCTCAGGAAAGAGCTGGAGTTGGAGCTTAATGACTCTGTGTTTTGGACAGATAGCACTGCACTGCTACAGTATTTGAACAGTGAAAGTGCAAGACGTTTGTTGCTAACAGTCTTAAAAATCCTGGAAAACACTAAAACATCACAATGGAGATATGTACCTCTCTTAACCCAGCTAATCACGTCTCTAGAGGACAGGGAGCTGAAGTGTTTTTGAAATCCAAAAACTGGCTATCAGAACCAGAATTCTTACGCAGTCCTCAAGATCAGTGGCTCAAGAACCCAGATCCTATGATGGTTGACTTTGATGACCCAGAGGTCAAAAGAATCACTTCAGCACGTGACTGTGGTGCAACTACAACAGGATGCAACAGATCAGCTGATGAGACACTTTTCCTCCTAGATGAAGTTACAGTGTGCTGTTGCATGGTTTCTGAAATTGAAAGATCTTCTCAGAGAGCTGACAGCTAGCCGTAAACAACTAAGCGGCTCTAATAAGAAAGAAAGGAAAGTTTGAACTCTCAAGAGGAGTGACAAGGAAAGGCAGTTAACCTGTAAAGATTTAAAGAAGGCAGAAACAGAAATTGTGAAGCACTACCAAAAAAAGGAGTTTAACGAGGACTTAGCAATGCTGAAGGAACATCACAAGGTGAAAAAGTGCAGCTCACTATTCAAGCTTAATCCAGTATTGCAAGATGGGGTCATTCGTGTTGGAGGAAGCTGGGAGTGTTTGATTCACTCAGTGAGAAAGATTCTGAACACCACTGTTAAGGAGCAGATGTTGGCTGAAGATGGGCTTCATACTTTGCTACAGTAGGCCCATAACAACAGGATCTTCAGATCTGAATGATTTAGAAGCGTTAACACCTATTCATCTGCTTCTACTCAAAGTCAAACCTGATCTACCACCTGGAGTGTTCAACAAAGATGACCAGTATGCTAAACGCAGATGGAGACAGATTCAGTATCTGTCGGATGTCTTCTGGAAACTATGGTGTAAGGAATATCTCACACAACTCCAAGAACGACAGCGATGGTCCACATCCAGAAGAAACTTGCATGTTGGTGATGTGGTGCTCATTGTTGATGACACGTCACCCAGAAACTCCTGGACTCTTGTAAAGGTAATGGAGACATTTCCTGACAGCAAAGGATTTTTCCTTCAAGTTAAATTAAGGACCAAGACCAAAGAGCATTGCCACCCTATGACAAAGCTGACTCCTTCAAAAATCTGAAGATGAATGAAGATCTTTTCAAAGGTCAATGCTTTATGGACATTATAAGATGGGACACATTGTTTGAATATATTTTCTTAAAAATAGTTTAGGCATCTTAGATAAGAGTTTAAGTAACTGTTCCAAAGATATTGTTAACAATTATGGGCTGGTAATGTAGGAGCCAAAACAAAATTTTGTAAAGATTATATGTATAACTGAAGCTATTTGTTGTATATGTAGATCTTTGTTGGTTTGAGGTTGATAACATGTTTATTTAAGTCATGTGATGTGGGAGGGGCATGGCAGGAGAGAAAGTTCCAGACAGAATATATGGGGAGTGAAGCCAAACAGTTTTTGGACCTCCCTTGCGCTTTTTCGGTTTAATTACCAAACTTGTGGATAAGTTGTTTTTGCTTTTCTTTTTTTTTTTTTTGCTGTACATGTTTAATTTTTAAGTAAAACTTTAAACACAAAGCACTGAGATTATTTTTTTCTGGACAAGAATTATGCTGGAGGCCATGTGAGCGTCAGGCTCAGGTTTCACTCAGTAAGGACCTACAGCTGTAATTAAACCTTTACTTAAGAAACATAACCTTGACTCAGGAATCCTAGCCAATTTTGACCTATATCTAATCTAACTTTCATCTAAAAAATATTCTAGAGGAAATAGTTGCAGGTCAGTTGCGTGATCATCTGCAAAGAAACAATCTGTTTGAAGAGTTTCAGTCAGGTTTTAGAGTTCACTGTAGCCCTGAAACTACACTGGTGAAAGTTAGTAATGATATTCTCATGGTCTCTGACAATGGACAGGTGTCTACTCTGGCCCTGTTAGACTTGTTATGCTGATATAGACTTGGACTACTAGCGGACAATTTGACCTCATGTCCTTAAATGAATTGTTAAAATTGAATAGTTTTCATTTGATACTACAAAGTATTTCTGTCTTAACATGTGATTCTTGACCTGCCATTGTGTATCTGTTCCTCCTTCCTGTTCCTCTCAAACCAGCCGGTTGAAGCAGATGGCCGCTTGTCCTGAGCCTGGTTCTGCTAAAGGTTTCTTCTTCATGAGGGAGTTTTTCCTTTCCACTGTCGCCTTCATGCTTCCTCAAGATGAGAGTTCTGTGATGGAGTTAAACTCAAAGCAGTCTGCTCCTCAGATAAATAATGTTAAATTATTATTTTTATATATGAATGTTTCTGTTCAGTGCTCCAAGATGACTTGAGTTGTGACTTGGCGCTATATAAATAAACTGAACTGAATTTAATTTAATTAAAAAAATTTAAAAAAACTTTACAGGTTCAGTTTTTGACAGTTTTTAAAATTGTAATTCTGATCTGGGGGCCGAGATGGTGTAGCGGTAGGGCAGCTGACTTGGGACTAGAAAGTCACAGGTTCAACTCCCTGCCATGCCCACATATCGTAGTGTCCTTGAGCAAGATACCTAATCCCAAATTACTCCCTGGGTGCTTACATAGCTGTCCACTGCTGCACCTGGGTGTATCTCAGGTGTGATGGGTTAAATGCAGAGAACTAATTTCATCAGTTTATGGAAACAATGATGACAACACATGGCACTTTATTTTACTTTACTTAAATCCGGCCTAAAACTAACTTAGAAGTTGAACTCTGTGTAAGGGTCAACTTCTAGCAACAACGAAAAAATATGTAATAAAATCTAGGCTTTTTAAGCTTGTCAGTCAAAATGTGCATGCAACAGCAGCAAGACGAATGACTGCAAAACTCCAACAACCAAAGATGTCCGACAGAAGAGAGCTGAATATATTCAGAGGGTAAAACAGACAATGGAAATTTGTTTAAACTGG
>NC_056506.1:19049173-19075235 GCF_014905685.2 Nematolebias whitei | reverse complement strand
CCTGGATGGGTCGGTATGCAGTCATATGTTAGCAGAGTGAACAGGAGGGGGCTCAACACACAGCCCTGGGGAGAGCCCATGCTGAGGGTTATGGCGGAGGAGGAGTCATGGATCTTCATAGATTGTGGTCTGTTGGTTAGGAAGTCTAGGACCCAGTTGCATAGAGAAGAACTTAGTCCTATTGTGATTAGTTTGTCCATCAGGGTCTGGGGAATCATGGTGTTTAAGGCATACCGGTATTTACAGTGTATGCTCGCTGAGCTCAATCTTTTCAAAGATTTCCCTTTAGACAAATTGGAAAACTTTTTTTTTTTTTTGTTAACGTTCGTATAAAAGTTATAGTTACCATAATTTTCTGTTAGGGTGGCACAATGGCTTAGTCAGAGCTGTTTCCTCTCTGGGAGAAGGTTGCCGGATGAAATCCCAGCTGGGACCTTTCTGGGTGGAGTTTGCATGTTCTCTCCGTGCATGTGTGGGTTTTCTCCGGGTACTCCAGTTTTCTCCCACAGACCAAAAATATGCATTTTAGACTGATTGGTAACTTTAAGTCCCTAGGTGTGAGTGAGAGAGTGAATGGTTGTTTGTCTCGTTTGTTTTTAAGTGTCCCTGTGATGGATTGGAGACATGTCCAAATGTCCCCCGCCTCTCTCACAGTGACTGCTGGATATGGGCACCTGTGACCTGTAAAGGAAGAAGTGGATGGATGGTTTTCTGTTGCGGTGCATCTTCAGTGTTTTGGAGCTGAACAGCATGAGTTCAAACCAACCGGCGGTAACGGCAGGTTTCAGAGGAAAACAGTGAGAGCTTGTCAAAATGCACCTTTTGATGCAGGACATTATGCAGAATCAAACAGCACAATGTTATTTATGGACATTAATGAGATGGTGGAGCGTTTGGAGCGTTAGAGCACTCTAATTGCTCCATAGGGTGGATCATCTTATTCCAGGTGTCCACTGGGCCAGCACGGGCCCTGCTCTTCTGCCTGAATTATTCACATTTACTTGAGATGAGCTCCACAGAAAACATGCTCATTTCTCAGCAGTCCTTCCTTCCTGCAGCTGCTGTCACGTTCAAATCTCCCCAATTCATTCACTTCATGACTCTTTTTGTGCTATTTTTGCCTCATTATGTTGGTAAAAGCTCACTGAGTGTTAATTACTTTGGTTTCTCTGTTCGTGTTTATATGAGGCAGGGCATTAAGGCTGGAGCAACAGACGTAGTCCAGTGGGAAGCTTGGAACAACTCCAGGGCTGCCAGTACGGAGTGGACTGGACATTTTCCCAGTTTGCATTTAGTCCTTGTGTTTTTGTGCTTTAGATGTAATAACTGTGGTGCAAGGCCGTATATGTATTAAATTTAAACAGAATCTCATGAATGCGCACAGTCTAGTTTGGAGACGGATGTCCTCCAAATGACTAATGTGAGCCCTGGCTCTGAGCTGGCACAGCGCTTTCTGCCAGTGCCTGCAGTCCCAGGAGGCAGGGCTTTTGGCCTTGGAGCGAGTGTTCTCCGTGGGGCAACCCGACCTACACCCGTGTTACCATAGCAACATGCACAGACACAGGGCTGAATTAATCACTCATTCATGTATAACATCATGTGAGAGCAGCAAGCGTCTTACTAGCACTGTTGTCTGCCGAGCTCGGTTCTCTTTCTAACCGGTGCATTGCCCTGCTGCACAAACTGTGAAAACTGGTGAAATATTTGTTACGCTCAGCAATTCTTCATTCAAGTGCTCCTTGCTCTCAAGCACAGCTGACTGACAAGGAGGAGGAGTAATTTTCCTCTCTTCAGTGCCGTAAGCAGTGCACAACAAACCCCAGGTGAAGCTCAACCGTATGTGCATGCTCGTGGAAACAGCGTACACAAAGCCTGAGCTGTCAGGAGCTGGGGTGTTCACACGCTGCTTCGGTATGTTTTAAACACAGCGGCATACTGTATACACATACACAGAAGGCAGACAGCGTGTTGGGGGTGTCATGAGGGACAGGATGGTTTAAATAAGTCACCGTGTGCCCAGAATAGAAACACTACACACTTGGCCATGACCTAGTCAGTCCATGTTGTTCTCTGCTGCAGACTGACAAGCAGGTCTCACAGTCAGTCAGTCACTGTTCAGGCCACCCTTTTTTCTGTTTGTTTAGGTGCTCCTTAATGTCTGTGTTTAAATCTTCACATTATTATTTAATGATTCAAAATAAAAAAATCTTTTTTATCATAGACAGAATGCTGCAGCCTTTAGCCTGGGAAAATATAAAGTGTACATGTTTTTTTGCATGCAATTAAGCAGATTCGCTGCTGACCTTTAAATGGTAAATGGACTGTACTTATATAGCACCTTTCTATCTTATCAAGATACTCAAAGCTCTTTACAGCACAATCTGTGCCTCATTTACCCATTCATACAGCACTCTACTAGATCTGTAATCAGAGTAATCAGTGCTTTAGATCACATTCATACACTGATGAGACGCACATCAGAGGCAATGAGGGAGTGGTGGCGTAGAGGCTAGATGATGGGCTTGTGATCGGAAAGTCGCAGGTTCACCTCCCGATACCGTCAACATCAAAATGTGGGTAGAAAAGGTGAAACACCCACACCTGCTTCCACCCTCATTCGCCCCACTCTGGGCCCCTGAGCAAGGCCCTTAACCCCCACCATCTGCTGCCTAAAACAGGTCTCTCTTGAAAATGAGTTCTCATGTCTCAATGAGACTACCTGGATAAATAAAGGGTAAATGAAAAAAAACAAAAGAAAAATGAGAGGTTTAGTGTCCACAGATATCATCATCTTTGAGAATGCTGATTGAGAAGTACAGAAATGCTCAGAAAGAACTGTACTGGTTCTTTTTGGATTTAGAAAAAAAGCATATGATAGGTTGATGAGGAAGGAGGTGTGTTAATGCTTGAGGAAATCTGGAGTGGCAGAGAAGTACCAATATATTAGACTGGTACAGGACATGTATGAGGACAGCAGGACATGTATGAGGACAACAGGACAGTGGTGAGATGTGCTATAGGAGTGACAGATAGCTTCAAGGTGGAGGTGGGAGTGCATCAAGGATCAGCTCTGAGGCCCATCTTGTTTGCTCTGGTGATGGACCGACTAACAGATGAGGTCAGGCATGAATCCCCGTGGACTATAATGTTTGCAGATGACGGGATCTGTGGTGAGAACAGGAAACAGGTGGAACAGCACTTGGAGAGGTGGAGGTATGCACTTAAAAGAAGAGGAATGAAAGTCAGCTGTAGTAAGACAGAGTACATTTGTGTGAATGAGAGGGAGGCCAGTGAACAGTGAGGCTACAAGGAGCAGAGGTCACATATGTGCAGGATTTCAAATACTGTAGTGCTTGAAAGTTTGTGGGGCCTTTAGAATTTTCTATATTTTTGCGTAAATGACCTAAAACATCAGATTTCTACACAACTCCTAAAAATAGATAAAGAGAACCCAGTTAAACAATTTTTTTTTATTAAGGAAAATGAGTTTTTGGATACAAAACATAGTCGGATAACAAGAGTGTAAAACAAACAGAAACAATTTTATTGACTTGTGGCTGCTGGAGGGACTAAGACTAAGTACACAGGTGGGTGGGTTGAGAGCCACCTGTCAGAGCATGAAGAGATGATGTCACAGTCACTGGGTGAAGCACAGCTGCAGGGTAGAACTGTGGTTAGCATGATCAGAGGGGTAATCCAAAGACGAGGTGCAAAAGTCGAGGTCGGGGTCAGGCACAGGGGTTCAGAAATCCAAAGACAAATCTAAAAAGAGGTGTTCCTTCTACAAACCGGATTCCAAAAAAGTTGGGACTCTAAACAAATTGTGAATAAAAACTGAATGCAATGATGTGGAGATGGAAAATGTCAATATTTTATTCAGAATAGAACACAAATCACAGATCAAAAGTTTAAACTATGAGAATGTATAATTTTAAAGGAAAAATCTGTTGTTTCCAAATTTCATGGCGTCAACATATCCCAAAAAAGTTGGGACAAGTCCATTTTTAAATGGTAAATGGACTGTACTTATATAGCGCCTTTCTATCTTATTTCAAGACACTCAAAGTGCTTTACACTACAATCTGTGTCCTCATTTACCCGTTCATACAGCACTCTACATCTCTACAAAGCTAACTGAACAAGTCATTCTAAAGAGACTAATCAGTGCTTTAGATCACATTCATACACTGATGGAACACACATCAGAGGCTATGAGGGGTTCAGTGTCTTGCTCAGGGACACTTCGACATGTGACTGCTGGTGGATTCGAACCCCCAACTCTCGCATTGGAGGACGACTGCTCTAACCACTCAGCCACAGCCGTCCCTTTTTTTACCACTGTGTGGCATCCCCCCTTCTTCTTACAACACTCAACAGACGTCTGGGGACAGAGGAGACCAGTTTCTCAAGTTTAGAAATAGGAATGCTCTCCCATTCATGTCTAATACAGGCCTCTAACTGTTCAATAGTCTTGGGCCTTCTTTGTCACACCTTCCTCTTTATGATGCGCCAAATGTTCTCTATAGGTGAAAGATCTGGACTGCTTGCTGGCCATTTCAGTACCCAGATCCTTCTCCTACGTAGCCATGATGCTGTGTTTGCTGCAGAATGTGGTCTGGCATTATCGTGTTGAAAAATGCAGGGTCTTCCCTGAAAGAGATGACGTCTAGATGGGAGCATATGTTGTTCTAGAACCTGAACATAGTTCTCTGCATTAATGGTGCCTTTCCAGACATGCAAGCTGCCCATGCCACAAGCGCTCATGCAACCCCATACCATCAGTGATGCAGGCTTCTGAACGGAGCATTGATAACAACTTGGGCTATCCTTGTCCTCTCTGGTCCGGATGACATGGCGTCCCAGTGTTCCATAAAGAACTTCAAATCGTGACTCATCTGACCACAGAACAGTCTTCCATTTTGCCACACTCCATTTTAAATGACCCCTGGCCCAGTGCAAACGTCTGAACTTGTGGACCTTGCTTAGAAATGGCTTCCTCTTTGCACTGTAGAGTTTCAGCTGGCAACGGCGGATGGCACGGTGGATTGTGTTCACTGACGATGCTTTCTGGAAGTATTCCTGAGCCCATTCTGTTATTTCCTTGACAGTGGCATTCCTGTTTGAGGTGCAGTGACGTTTAAGGGCCCGGAGATCACGAGCATCCAGTAGAGTTTTACGGCCTTGACCCTTACGCACAGCGATTGTTCCAGATTCTCTGAATCTTTTGATGTTCTGCACGGTTGATGATGATAACTTAAAAGTCTTTGCTATTTTACGCTGGGTAACACCATTCTGGTATTGCTGCACTATCTTTCTGCGCAACAATGGTGGAATCGGTGATCCTCTTACCATCTTGGCTTCTGAGAGACACTGACACTCTGAGAAGCTCTTTTTATACCCAATCATGTTGTCAATTGACCTAATTAGTGTTAATTGGTCTTCTAGCTGTTCATTATTTGCTCAATTTTCTTTTGCCAGCCACTTATAGCTACTTGTCCTAACTTTTTTGGGATTTGTTGACACTGTGAAATTTTGAATCAACATATTTTTCCTGTAAAATGTTACATTTACTCAGATTAAACTTTTGATCTGTCATCTATGTTATATTACGAATAAAATATTGACATTTGCCATCTCTACATCATTGCATTCAGTTTTTATTCACAATTTGTTTAGTGTCCCAACTTTTTTGGAATCCGGTTTGTACATCCATACATGCATACATACATACTGTATATACACACACAGACCCTTTCCAAATAATTAGAATATTGTGGAAAAGTTGTTTAACTTCCATAATTCCATTCAAAAAGTTAATCTTTAATAGATGATAGATTCAGGGCTCACAATTTAAATTATTTAAAGTATTTATTGGTTTATTTTTACATAACTTGGACTTCCAGCTCATGAAACCCACAAAAACAGGAATTCAAAAAATTAGAATACTGTGAAGAAATCAGCCCACACTACCTCTCAGTTTTTGCAGAAAAAAAATTAGGATCACAACAAATCAATCAAAATATGGTTCTTTCAAAACGATATGTCAATCTTTAATACTTGGTTGAGAATCCCTTTGCCTTACTCACTGCCTCGATGTGAGGTGGCATTGAGGCAATCAGCCTGTGGCATTCACAAGATGAAAACAGGTGTTTCCAAATCCAACACGTCGCTCTTCCAAGGTGGACTACGATTGTTGGATACTTTGTGTCTTTAACATAATTTTTTATTATGCAAAATATATTGGATGCTTAAAACCAATACTTATTATATAATGTTTTGTTTGTTTCAAGAACTAACAAAGCATCTGAAGTAGGTTTTGTTAAACTCCTTTCTAATTGGGATGCATACAAAGCACAGAGTGCACAGTCCTCATGGTTCTGTTCGTTGATTTGCAGTTCAGACTTTGCTGGAACTAAGAACATTTAAATTTAATGATGATGTTGCTCTAAGCAGTTTATGAATTTCACACATTCAGTTCAAAGCAAAGTTTGAGGCTTTAAATGTTTGTGAGTTTGGGGCTCAGAGCCCTGCCTGGGGACATTTAATGAGATGAACAACTCTTCCTCTCCAGGACCAGCTGGCTAAAATCAATTAAAAGAAAAAATGAGTTTCACCAGGTTCTTTACCCTAAAGGTTAAATTCTATCTAACTCCAATGTCACAAAATGTTTTCATTATTAATGCTGTATTGTGTCCGAGGGGACAATCCTCTTAAATCCTGACCTAAATCTAGAAGGTCAGAGGTCAGATGATAGCGCAGCATGCGTGACATGGGTAGGGATTCTGGGATTTGCTAATGAACAGACTGGAGGTTCACATGCCAACATATTAGAGCTTGAATCTGGGTCAGGCAGGGACTCCTCATGTTTGTGGGAGGTGGTCGGTGGGCTTGATGTGCGGACGTCCACACTGTGATGTCAGATGTGTTCAAAGATGATGTGGTCACTCCTGGTGTGAGCTGTTCAGCTCACTCAGCGTTCTGAGTGTGTTTTTGTTAATGTGCAGGTCTGTGTTGTGTCTAGGTGACCTCTGTCGTACATTTCCTCAGGGAGGTGTCGTCTCTTTGCAGCAGAATGTGAGGGAAAGGAGCGGCTCAGCTCAAAGCTTGGTGTCAGACGCACTCCTCTTCCTGTCCTTGTTCAATCCTTCCATTTATCACCACCTTCTATTGATCTGCACGCTCTTTCATTCTGCCTCGACAGCCAATCGAACCTCCAGATAAAACACGAACCAAAGAGGCAGATGTGTGCAAAGTTGGTTTGCTAAATGTGTTTGCGCTTGATAAAGCCAAGTGGTGGTGAGATCGTGTTTAACTGTGCATGTGAGGACAGGTGGGGCTGTTTGTTTCCACGTGAAGCCTCTAAGATCTCGTTTTGCAAAGCATGCTGTTTAAAAACCAATACATGACAATCTGTAGGTCTCCGTGTCGTGAGGAGGCTGTTGTGTAGCAACAAACCACACATGCATTACATCAGGAACTCTCAGGAAGGCTCATATTTATTTAGTTTTTCCAGTCAAACAGAATATTAGTTTGAGGGCTGCTGTAGCCACAGCAGGTTATATAATATGTGGTGAGCCCTCACTGTGTAGTTGTTGTTGTGCAGCTCCAGCAGTATTTCAGAGCGCAGTCATGAAAATATCGTAGAGCATCGAACAGACTTTTTGTTTTAGTAATCATCCTTTGTGTCAATAATAGATCAAAGTAAAAGGTTAAACACAGCAACAATCTAAAATGTTTATATTCATCCAACAGTACAACTATGTTACAATCACATTTAAAATGGGAAGCCATTTTTTAGATTTTCTGTAGCCATATTGTCCTAAAATACTAACTCAGCTGATGTGCAATTAATTGGTCCTCCATCCATCCATCCATCCTCCCTCTTCTGCTTGTTCCAAAGTCGCGTCTCGGGGGCAGCATCTTGAGCAGGGAGGCCCAGACATCTCTTCCACAGCCACCTCTTCCAGCTCTTCTGGGAGGACTCCAAGACCTTTCCAGGCCAACCGAGAGACTACATCTCTCCAGCGTGTCCTGGGTCTTCCTCGGTGTCTCCTCCCAGTCGGACATGCCTGAAGCACCTCCCTAAGCTGGTGCTCAGGAAGCATCCTTACCAGATGCCTGAACCACCTCAACTGGCTCCTTTCAGTCCTCTGTCTCTCCTGATAACTGAACTTTTCACCCTTTCTCCAAGAGAGAGTCCAGCTACTCAGTGGAGGAAAGTCATTTCAACCACCTGCATCCATGATCTCATTCTTTCAGTCCTACCCAGAGTT
Organism: Nematolebias whitei; assembly: GCF_014905685.2. Classification (NCBI taxonomy): domain Eukaryota; kingdom Metazoa; phylum Chordata; class Actinopteri; order Cyprinodontiformes; family Rivulidae; genus Nematolebias; species Nematolebias whitei. Next base: position 19,066,962 of record NC_056506.1, on the reverse strand, counting down.
CCTGACCATAGGTGAGGGTAGGAACGTAGACCAACCAGTAAACGGAGAGCTTTGCCTTACAGCTCAGCTCCCTCTTCACCACAACGGACCGGCACAGAGTCTGCAACACTGCAGATGCTGCACCAATCCATATGTCAATCTCACGCTCCATTCTTGCCTCATGAACAAAACCCTGAAATACTTGAACTCATCCACTTGAGGCAGAACCTCACCCTCAACTTGAAGAGAGCAATCCACCTTATGGTCTCAGATTTGGAGGTGCCGATTCTCATCCCAGCCGCTTCACACTGCTGCAAACTGCTCCAGTCAGAGCTGAACATCACTGCACAATGATGCCAACAGGACCACATCATTTGCAAAGAGCAGAGATGGCATACTGAGGCCACTGAACCAGAAACCCTCCGCCAGCTGGCTGTACTGAGAAATTCTGTCCATAAAAGTTATGAACAGAATCAGTGACAACGGGTAGCCCTGGAGGAGTCCGACTTCATCACAACAATCTTCACAAGAAACTGAGCTCAAAATCCAACATTTCCACTTTTGGTGTTTGGTCATTCTTAAAAGTTGTCTGATGGAGAAATTATGTGCAAAGATGCACAGAAATGAGATCAGCCACAAAGTCTTTGTGGTCACTGAACACACATTTTCTCCATTCAGATATCCTGATGCATGCTCACTAATCCAGGTAGAAAAATCTAAAAAAGTTAAATCTGGTCCTCTGGACATTCAAAAAACAAAACAACAACAACAAAAAAATGTAGAAACGTTTCGTCTTTCATCCGAAAGACTTCCTCAGTCTGAGGTGCTGCATTCAGCTCAGTCTTATAAAAGCACCTTCTCAGAGTGGATCAACCAGACTGAGGAAGTCTTTAGGATGAAAGACGAAACAGTTTTACATTTTTTTCTTTTGTTTGTTTTGTTTTTTGAATGTCCAGAGGACCAGATTTAACTTTTTTAGACTCCATTCAGATAGTTCTTCAGCCTGTCCAGGGTGTGCCCCCCCCCCCCCCCCCCAGTCCCAGAGATTGGGACTGAACAGCTGTGTAGTCTTAAGAAAACCACTAATCAGTGAGGCTAACTGGAAAAAAAGGTTCAATTTGCTAGGGAACATGAAGATTGAACTCTGGAGCAAAGGAAGAAGGTCATGTGGTCTGATGAGTCCAGGTTTACCCTGTTCCACAGTGATGGGTGCATCAGGGTAAACCCCCAGTATACTCCCGCGTATGTCCGTTCACGCATACGTACGCGTATACTGTACGCAGAGGGTTCAGACTTCGTACTCAAGCGTACACCCTGAGCAGCTGCAGAGCAGCTTCACAGACGAGGGGTGTTTACCTTCGGGACAAATTGAGTTCGCCGATTGGTCATTTGCTGACACGCCTACTGGATTGATTGACAGGTCGGGAAAAAGAAAAAAAACGAGCACTGGCAGCCTCAGCCACAGCGGTGTTCTGTGTTTATATGTTGTTAATAAAAAGATCTAAAAAATAAAATAAAAAAACAGGGAGAGCTTGCTCTACAGCCCACGCATCAGACCAGCCCACCAGGAAATCTCCAGACCCTCCTGCAGCCACAACTGGACCTGAGTTTAATTCGCTTCACTGGCCATTTCATATTTTTCTACTAATTCAACTTAGCTTGGCAGGATGTTAGGATAAAGTCAATAATAAACACTCAGCAGTGATCACAACAAACTAAACTAAATATATGCTGATGAGATCAAAAAGATAAAACTTCAGTCATGCTGAATGGTTCTGCCTGTTAAAAGAGACCAACAAGAAACAGAAGAAATAAAAGAGCCTACATTAGCTAATGATGAATCATTTTTAGCACACAATATGGCAAAGTTTGTCTTCATTTATCAAAGTATAATTCAATTTAATTCAATTCAAAAATACTTTATTAATCCCAAAGGGAAGTTATTTGTTGTAACTGTTATCCTCATTTCATTAAGAGATGTTATAGATACTGATGGCTGTAGGCAGGAAGGATCTCTTGTAAAGGTCCATCCCACAGTGGATCCTAAGAAACTGGATGCCGTCCAATCCGTCCACCCAGACTCGGCTGGCCTCTCAGGTCCCCTGGGCTGTAGGACCGCCAAAATGCCAGGCAGAACTCCTCCCAGAGCAATGGCCGCTCCTCCCAGCAGTCTGCTGAGCTCCTCGTCGCTGCAGACAGCCAGCTGTAGGTGATGATCCTGTCCTTCCACTGTCATGAGCCTTGTTTCCTGCTAGTTCCAGGATCTCAGTGGTCAGGCACTCGAGCACAGCTAGCAGGTAGATGAGAATGCGTCCACAGAACATCCTTTCAACTCATTTGAGATTTGGGGCTGTAGTTGAGATATTATTTGAGCTTTTGAGATGTAAATCAGCTGCTGTTGGTTGTAGAAAACTGCCTTGTTGTCATGGTTGCGCATCATAACAAATGTCCAAAACTAAAAAAGTTTCAGTAAAAATCCTTCCAGCTGCACAGCATCTGATACCAGAGGAAACAATCATCCAAAAAAATGTGATTTACATCCAGAAAAAGAGGAATTAATGTTTCCAAATCAAAATCTCAGAATGAAAGTAACAGAGCTGCTCCAACGTGCAGCCACCTTGAGCGGCGCAAAGAGATTAAGATACCATACCATACCATACCAATTTATTTATATAGCACTTAAAACAGCAACAAGGCCAACCAAAGTGCTGTACAAAAGAACACAAACATGCACAGCAGACAGGAAAACATAAAATAGAAATACAGATACAAATAGCAGCAGAAGCTAACTAAAATGGCCAACAGAGTAAAGAACAGACCGGGCCAAAACAAATCACACCGTGTTAAAGGCAAGCGAAATAAAAGAAATAAAAGAGCTAGATAAGATAAGATAAGATAAGAGATCAAACTAAAGTATCAAACATGATCCTTAATAAATTATTCCTAAAGAATCAGCTAGTGCACAACATCGTTGGGTTGTGTTAATTTTTAATACCTCTAAATCTTCTCAAATCTCACCCTGGTAAACAGTACCACTGTCCGTCTGGACTAACATGTCATTGTGTCTGCTGCATTTCATCCAGGCTATTTGAAGGGCTTTTAATTTGTATTAAAACTTCTTTCAAATTAGAGATTCAAGTCTTATTTTATGTTTTTGCCACTGCGTCATGGAACAACATATTTAAACAGAAACTTAATTTTGTGTCCGAACAGGGTTCTTATGATGACATAGTTGTCATCTGTTTGAATCTTAGTCTTCTGTTTGTTTTTCATGGTGTGGTCTCTGCTGCATCAACCAATAAAGTCCATGCTCAATAATCCAGGTATACAATCCAACAATTTTCAGTCAGGTCACCTGGACAATTTCTTTTTTTTTTCTGCTGAAACGTTTCACCTTCCATCCAGAAGGCTTCATCAGTCAAGGAAACACAACACAAAACAACAAGCCAGTTATGTTGGTGCTAAGATGGTCTCTTTGGCACGCCCCTTCCTCCAGTGCTGGCCTTCTTCCTCGTCGACAGTCATGTCAAACTAGTTCAAAACCAAAGTCCATTTTCAATAATCCAGGTTATACAATCAAACATTTTTCAGTCAGGTCATCTGGATCTCTGCTGTATCTTTTAGTTTCAGTAACAAACTGCTGAACATCGTGTTGTCCCCCGTCACGGATCAAAGAGGGGGAGTTGGGACCTCTGCACCTGCATGCATGTATGTTGTTGGCATGATAACTTGTTCAGGTCAGGTTGGACACACACACACAACTGGTGACCCCAATTGTTTGAGGAAACTATGCTTTTTAGTTTTTCTATTGCTTAAAACTGTAGTTCCTTAAATGATTGGGGTGGCCGAAGATTGATTTTATAGTGTTCATGGCCACCCCCTGGCTCCTCCTCCTTATTACACCGTGTTATATTACATTATTATTGTTTAGCAAATATCTGATATCCTTGTATACGTTTTTTTTTTAATACTTTATATTTTTGCTATTTTGGGGTGTAACTGGGATCTTGTGTACACAATTTCATTCCACCTCATGTACACATGTGATGTGAATGACAATAAAGAACCTTGGACCTCCATTGCACCTGGGGGTGGATAAAAACCTCCCTCTGTTCATCTCCACAATGTAGCTCCTTCCCCCTTGAATATCTTGAACCATAAACATTTAGGTTTACTTCCATTCCCTGTTCAAGGAAAAACGCTCATCTAGAAAACTACAAACATTCACTCCAGACCCCTCAGAGATGGCAGACTGCTTGGTTTCATTTGTTTTACCCTCTCAGCCTCTGCAGCTTTGTAAAAGTTTGTGAAAGTAATAAAAATAGTGACATGTTCTTGACTTGTTGGACACTAACCCTTCTTCCTAACAGATTTAGCTCAAACAAAATATCACTGCTGCAGAACAAAATGTCTACAGGAAGTCATTTATTCAGACACAAATGTGATTGTATAGTTTCTTCTTGCACCGTCACAGTCAGTAGAAACTGAATACTGCTGGTATTTTTGGTTATCTGGGTTTACAGTACTGCAGCCCAGTTATTGTGGGTCGTGGATGACTTGTCCTGTCTCACACTTTGCTTTATAATGCCATGGATGGTGGAGCACAAAAGATGGAATCAAGACAAAACAGTAAACTAGAATAGACTTTTCTGAGTGCAGGTTTGCTGTCTCTGTCCAGCTGGATGTTTCACTGGTCTGCCACCATGAATCCCCTGATGTTTTGCTGCAGCCTTTGCAGGTTGCTGTTGATGGAGGTGCAGCTCGGAGCATCAGGACTGTCGGCCTTTCATTCCAGACTGTGCAGGTGGTGGAGATCAGTGAACACCACCGAGCTCTTTATCTGAATCTGGCCACGCACTTCACAGAAGTGAACTTCTACCATGTTTAATCAGTTTCTAAACCCACACAGGTGTATTTGCCTTACATTCGTTCATGTTTACCAACTGTAAACACTGCTCGTCAGCCACCGGCCTCGCCTGCACTGCTCTAAATTGAACTGTGGATGGAGTGTGTTGAACTGATTGAAGTAAATGTTGCTCCAACCTGAACATTCTCATGCTGCAGGAACCACACCTAAGCACACTTGGGCTTGTCTCCCACCTGACCACATTAGTCTTCTACTGATTCCTGCTTTGTGCAGGTGCAATAGCTATGCCAGTGTGTTTGTTATAGTTTAGACGCCTGTTGAAGGCGGACATATTGTGGTATCGTATCCACCTGACTGGACGTCTATGAACTGTCTCTTGTCCCGCACGTACGTTCTGATCTGCTCAACATAATTTAATGAAATCTCCTACAGATATGCATCATCACTAGATGAAGTGTCACATAAACTTTTCATCACCCCATCTTTATAACCCAAGGCTTCAGTTACATAAATGTGTCCTGCAGCTAATTCAGCTCTTTGTCATTTTTACTGGGTCAAGTCAAGTTGTACCAAGTTCCTGGTCAGCTCGTTTACAACTGACCTTTATCAAATAAACAGTTGACTAACAACATGTTTTTGTCAATGGTTGGATTCGGATGTAAAACTCATGAGTTGAGTGTTGTGCAGCTGACCTAGAAATTGTGGGAAAGCAAACAAAGTTAAGTCAGAGGACGGTTTCTCTTAGTTGAAACATTTCGTCTTTCATCCAAAACACTTCATCAGTCTGAGGAGCCACAAGAAACCGTCTTATAAAAAGCACCTTCACATAGTGGGTCAACCAGTTTGATGGTACTCAGATGGTTTCTGGAGTCCGTTCTCTCCCCCGCCGTCTCCTCTGAGGCAGTCATGCCAAAGTGGTTCAAAACATCGAAGTTCATGCTCAATAATCCAGGTTAATCCAATAAACTTTGTTGGGTTTTTCTACCTGGATTATTGAGCATGAATCTGGATGTGGGAAACCTAGTTTTAAGATACCCCCCCCCCCCCCCCAACAACGTTTATTGTATCATGACAAAAGTTCACCATTATTCTAATATTCCAAAGGCTGCAGGCCTCCACAGGGTTTCTATGGTTGTTAAGTCAGTGCAGGTAGAACTAGAAGGTTTTATGGTTTGACGGTGCTGGTGGAGCAGAAATGACCAGTCGTCTTCGTGCAGTTTAACAATCGTTGGGCTTTTTAACACGTGCATTTTGAGCACCAATATTCTGAATGTTTGTGAAAATGGAATCAAAGCTGGTTAAAAGATATGAAACAGAACTAAAATATAAATCTGTGTTCATTGGTAAATATATTTTTTATCTCTAACATTATCTGGGTTTCTAAAAGACTTTTTCAGCTTGCAGAGCTTCTTGCAGGTTAGAGTTGTGCATTCTCTTCTGGTTTAGCCTCCTACAGCTGCAGGACAGGCCTCAGGTTCTATTTGCATCAAATGTTCTGCACTTAGCTCATTCTGCTGGGGGTTGGGGGTGGGGGTATCCATCCTCCTGGCAGTTCAAATAGATGGTTATATGACCCATGACAAGACCTCTTAATGGGAAAAAGTTGTTTTTGTTTTATCTAATAATAGAAATAAGCCATCCTTGTCAGATTTCATTGGATTACTGTAGTTTTTATTTTGTCATATGTCAGTTCCACAAACAGGAAATGATGAAAGATTAAGTCTCATGAAGCCTGATTTGTGAACTTTTCTATTATTTAGAACACATCTAATGCTTCAGCAAGCTTCTCATTTATGTATTGTTTATTTTTTATATAGAGTTATTGTAGTCACTGATTTATGGTATGGACCTTTACAAGAGATCCTTCCTGCCTTCAGCCATCAGCATCTATAACATCTCTGAATGAAATGAGGATAACAAGTTACAACAACAAATAATTTCCCTTTGGGATTAATAAAGTATTTTTGAATTTAATTTTTTTAATTGAATTTGATGATAAAATCGAGGGAAAAACTGCTGGGACTGACTTCCTGTTTGAAAAAACATCCCTTTGGTTTTGTCGACATTTAGGACAAGTTTGAGGTGGAACAAATCAGACTGGATAATGTTGAATGTGGATTGCAAAAGGTGGAAAACCTTAGCAACAGTTTTACCTTGACAATAAACAACTGTGTCATCAGCATAGAAATGTATGGATGCATCAGGGATGTTTTGACCTACATTACCTTGGTAGATTGTAAAGAGGGTGGGTCCTAAGACTTAACCTTGTTGTACACCATTGTTAACCGTTAAATAACTGGAGGAAGTACCATTATGTTGAACACATTGCCTCCGATCTGAGAGATAGTTAGAGAACCAACCAAAAGTGTGATCTGAGAAACCAATTTCTGAGAGTTTACATTACAGGTAGATACTGCCAATTCAAGTTTTGTACGTTTTTGGTTTAAATTTTGATTTGTCTTCATCAGTTCAGTGTTCAGTTTTGTTAAAAACTGTGGTGAAAGTTTGATTAGCAATAAAAATTGATCTTTACTCCTGTCACTCTTCTGCCTTCTGCTGTTCGTCTCAGCTGCTGTCGGCCTTCTTGAACCTGTGCACTGAGGTTTGTACTATGTAGTATCAATACTTGAGTCTTTGCAGCAGGTCAAACAGATCATCTCTGCATGGGGAAAGCAGCATACTGTCATGTTGCTGCCATTTTGTTTTTCAGTACGTCAGTTCAGTAGTTTAAAGTGCTGTGGTTGGACATAAATATGTTCAATTCATGATCATTTTCTCTGAACTTTGAACTCCTCTGGGTTGTTGTTTGGATCTGAATATCATAAACTGAGCACAGCACCAAAGGGCAGGATTTGAAGCTGTTATTTTTCAGATTGGACAGCTGCTGGGTGTTGGAGTGGCTGTGGATCAGTGGTTAGAGCAGTCGTCCTTCAGCGAGAGAGTCAGAGGTTCGATTCCACCAGTTTGCAGTCACATGTCCAAATGTCCATGACAGGACACTGAACCCTTCATTTAAAGCACTGATTAACTTCTACCAAATGATTGATTCAGATGATCTTTGTAGAGATGCTGTGGATGTGTAGAAGAACATGTGTGGAGGTAAATGAGGGCACAGAATGTGCCGAGAAGCTCTTTGAGTATCCTGGTCGGTTGGAAAGGCGCTACAAAAAGTACAGTCCATTTAGCATCTCTGTATCTTTAAGTCCTCTGATAACACCTTCCACTGGAGTGCCTCTGGTCCTTGAGTCATTAACTCATGGCCTAATTACAATTACAGATCTAACTCAGACTAGAAGAATAATCTGAGAAGCAGCAAATTAAATAATCTTCACAGTTTTACTCTGTCTGTCAAACAGTCAATTACAGCAGCAGGGTGAGGTGTCAGTCCAATGGACCTGAAGGAAAGAGGACTAATCAGCCAGGCGGGGTCTTTGTAATGAGATGACCATGATCATCTCCTGGTTGCTCTGCAGGGAATGATTGTGTCTGCAGATGACTTGAATATTTCTGTTTGTGGACCAGTTTTTGTGTTTGTGTTTTGGTCCGTTTGTGCATGGGAGGAGGACGTGCTGACAGATGGCCTGCTCTCTGGGAGGGAGAAGGAGCTGCTTAATCCAGAGAGAAGAGGAGCGGGGTAGCAGGAGCAGTTCTGATCCGCCCGTCCTGTGTTTAATACAGAAACATATTTACTCTGTTTCACGCTCCCAACTCATTCCTGGGTTTCCTTGTTTGCCTGTGATAATTTGTGTCTCGCCTGCTCCCATCAAGACTTTCCTATTTACATTCTTCTTCTGCATCCCACCCCTCAAACTGACAGGAAGCCTGTAGCCCCCTGCCTTGTTTTCTCATCCCCTCATTGTTTCTTCCTGCACTCCATCATACAGACGGAGCACCAAGACTAAATGATCCTACGATGAACTATAAAGGACTTATCCAACAAAGTTAAGTCAGGTCCTCTTGACAGTTTCTTTTTGTTGAAACATTTCATCTTTCATCCAAGAGACTTCACCAGTGGACTTCATTCTTCAAACAAGTCAGCAGGGGAGAGGGCAGACTCCAGAAACCATCTGAGCACCATCAAACTAGTTGACTCACTATGTGAAGGTGCTATTTATAAGACTGAGTTTGTTGTGGGTAGGCCTGTCGTGATAGACAATAAATAAATTAATCGCACGATGAATGAAAATTATCGACCTCATTTTCTACCGGCTTTATCGTTTCTTCGTGTCTCTATTCTACTGAAGACACGGCCCGATTCTGGTGCTCTTCACTGACCCGTCCCATTCTCTTTTTCTCTTTAAAATCTGTTTTAATAATCCAAAATCGTGTTTTTGGATCGTTAAAAACAGCTAACCTGAGAAGCTAAGCTACAAGCTAAGCTAACAGGCTGACCTCAGGAATAAACCTCCGTCTTGTCAAGCTTCATAATTCACGGTTGAAACTCTTTCCTTCGTCTAAAAAGTTGTTTTTCTCTTCAAATAGAAGCTGAGAACTTGTTGACTGATTAAAAATTTTTTTGTTTGTTTTTATTAAAAGCTTTGTGTGAAAAATGCTATGCTAAAGAGCTCAAATCACTGAGCGTCCGCCATGTCACCATGTCAGCCCATGTCACGACAAGGGCCCTCCCTCCCATTTTTCTTAGAGATGCTGCTCAACTATCCATCCTTTGGTTCAAACAGTCTTATACTGCCATCAGGTGGTCAAAAAAGGTACTACACTCCAAACAAATCAACATTTCTTCTAAAAATTGACAATAATTATAGTTGAATTTTAAACAATATTATCGTTTTTCGCAATAATTCTGAGAAAATTAATCGCCCAGCAAAATTTGTTATCGTGACAGGCCTAGCTGGCTCCTTGGACTGATGAAGTGTTTTGGATGAACGATGAAACGTTTCAACAAAAACAAACCGTCCAGAGGACCTGACTGAACAACGCTGGATTATTCTACTTGGATTATTAAGCATGAATCAGGACATAAGGGACTTAATTTCACCTTCTGCCTGTGATCCTCAGTTTGTGTCCCTGCTTGTACTGTCTTTGACAGGTCTGAACCTGTGACAATCTTCTCTTCAGTAGATTATCTTTCATCAACAATTTCCTGCGGGATCAATAAAGTACTGTCTTATCTCTTATTTTATCAGAAACCTTTAGGAACTCCAAATTATGCTGTCCCTCCTTGTCTTTTTAAACAGCTTTCCCCCACACTAGGACCATTTTTCTCTTGAAATTATCAAAAGTACCGTAATGTGTTCTCTGGTCTGGTCCCTGATAATTTTTAAACAAGCAGTGTTGCAACCTCTATTTAAAAAAAATCTGGGCTGGATCTCACAAATTTAGCTAATTTTAGACCTAGTTTTAAACTTGTTTTTCACCAAAGTCCTTGAGAAGGTTGTGCATAGTCAGTCAGTTGTCTTTCTTGAAGAGCATAACATTCTTGAGGTTTTCCAATCGAGTTTTAAATCTCTTCACAGCACTGGACTTGCTCTTTTAAAAGTTTTTAAAGACATCCTTTTAGCTACTGACTCCGGAGACTGTGTCATGTTTGTGCTTTTAGACCTAACAACTGCTTTTGACTCTGTGGACCATGACATTCTGCTAACTCATTTGGAGCAATGGGTGGAAATTGGGGATGTTTCCTTAAAATAGTTCAGGTCTCAGTTGACAAACCGAACATTCTCTGTTGCTCTTGAGGGATCAGTATCCTCCTCTTCACTTTTTGTGGAGTCCCTCAAGACTCAGTTTTAGGCCCACTTCTTATCTATCACATCTGCTCCCACATGGTTCCATGGTTCCATACTCAGAAAACATTTCATTCCATAGTTACACAGATGACAGTCAGATTTATGTCCCTCTTAAAAAGTCTATTCAATCAATCTGCTTCTTAGGTGTCTTGAGGACATAAAGGTTTGGATGTCACTTAACGTTTTGAGTTTTAACAAAACCAAGAAAGAGGTGATGGCTTTTGGAGGTACTGTTGATCCCTCCCCTGCAGATCTAGGTTCCTTGACCCAGTAAAGCAAATTGACAGTAAGGAATTTAGGGGTTGAACAGGATCCTGAACTTAAATTAAATACCCAGATCAGATCAGTTATTGAAAGAAGTTTTCATCATTTGAGACTGATGGCCAAGATAAAACCCATCATTCCTAAAAGACACATTGAGACAGTAGTCTTTGTTACCACCCGGCTAGATTACTGTAACACACTTTTTCTGAGGGTTAGTGGGTCTGCCATTGCCCGACTGCAGAGGATCCAAAATTCTGCAGTGAGACTTTTTTAACTGGCATATGTGTGGTTAATTTTTCTTTGGCTTTTATCAGTTTTTAAAGGAGTGTTTTTTATTTATTTTTGCCCTGATTTTAATTTTTGTAGGTTTTATTGTTTTTATTGTTTGATCAGATATTGTAGGCGGCATGGTGGCTCAGTTGGTAGAGCTGCTACCTCTCAGCGAGAAGGTCACAGGTTCAAATCCCGGCCAGGGGCCTTTCTGGGTGGAGTTTGCATGTTCTCTCCGTGCTGTGTAGGTTTTCTCCAGGTACTCCAGTTTCCTCCCACAGACCAAAAACATGTATGTTAGTCTGATTGGTAACTCTAAATTGTCTCTAGGTGTGAGTGAGGGAGTGAATGGCTGTTTGTCTCTGTGTCCATGTGACGGACTGGAGAGCTGTCTATGGTGTCCCCCACCTATCACACAGTGACTGCTGGACACGGGCACCAGTGACCCCTGTGACCCGGAAAGGAAGAAGCAGTTAAAAGATAATAGATGGATGGATCAGATCTAGTTAATTTTTCTGGTTTTTTTTTATTTTTTATTATTTTGTTATTTTCTTCACTTGTGTTTAACAGTAGTTGGTGTTTGTGAGCTGTTTTAATGTGATTCTGTGCAGCACTTTGGTTTGGTGTGGTGCGTAACTTGCTTTACAAATACCGGTAGTTGGATTAGATTGGATGATCCGCTCTAGGGTTAGGTCGGAGGCTTGTGAAGTTTTCAGGCATTTTAAAGTCTTAAGGCTCCCACAGACTCAGGCGTTCTGTGAGTTGTGCGGACACTGTGCGCTCTGTCCACAGACGGTTGAGACTTCATACTCGAGCGTCCACCCTGAGCGGCTGCAGCCCAGCTCTGCAGGCAAGGGGCGTTTACCTTTATGACAAATTGAGGTCGACGATTGGCCATTTGCTGACACGCCTACTGGATTGATTGACAGGTCACAAAAAAAAAAAGAACGAGAGCGGGCAGCCGCAGCGGTGTTCTGTGTTTATATTTTGTTAATAAAACATTCTAATAAATAAAAAAATTAAAAAAAAAACAGGGAGCGCTGGCCCTGCAGCCCACACATCAGACCAGCCCAACAGGAAATCTCCAGACCCTCCTGCAGCCACGCTGGACCTGATTTTAATTCTCTCATGACAAATTCCTTCATTTCTCATCATTTCAGTCATGGCATCAACGGAGGAGTAGGAAGAAATCACTTGCCTTTTGGCAAAAAACAAAAGAAAAGGCCATTAAACCAGATCAGGGATGAAAAAGAGAAATTTAATACATTAATGTTGCAAACAAAACAGTCCGTCACCGAGCGGTTTATTGTGCGACACAGAGTATGTGAATATGGTTGTAAAAATTGAGCTTTGCACGGACATGCCCTGCAGGCGTCCGCTTCGACTCTAATCCAGTACGCGAGGACTGAAGTACACCCGGGTCTGTGGGAGCCTTTAGGAGGGCAGAGGTTAACATCACCTCGAGGCCCGTGGAGACTAATTTAACACAGAGTTCTGTTCTGAGGTTGATTTTATGGTTTCCACCAAGATCTAGAAATTAGAGCTGACTGTTAAACTGGGTCATGCTTTTTGTGGTCCATAAATATGGCAAAACACTTTCTAACACACACACACACACACACACACGAAGCATGGCATCCAAAACTGCAGTAGTCAGAATGGGTTATCTGCTTTGTATTGATTTACTCACATGAGTTTATGGTTTCAAATCTTATTTCCTGTTGAAATACAATTTAATTAAGTTTACGGGCGAGATATTTTTGTATGTATGAGGAAAAATATAATAAAAATGACAAATTTAGACTTGCACCAGCCCTGACATTTTATCTGTTTGCAGGAATGTCAAACGAAAAGGTGTTTTGTGTCTCGAAGGAAATGCTTAAAAATCAGAAAATTGTTGAATAAAAATAAAAAATGCACTTTTTAATAGACAAGAATCTGTGCTCACATTATTTTGATCCTTTGACTGGAACACAACTGGTATGAACTTAATGAAACGACGATGTCAGATGTGTTACAAACGTGACGGATGATGAGCTCATCTAAAGATTTAGCTTTAAAAATTGACGGTAGCGTTCCTGCGCTCACATTTCTGTTGATCTTTCTATCACTGCTGAGCTTTTCATCAGGAGTTCAAGCTGTGGTTGAGATCAGTGGAGCAGGATTGTGTGTTAAAGGTTGAGAGTAGTGACTATGTTACCTGCTGTGGATGGCTCTTTGAACGATCTGACTAACGAGCTAAGAACTAATCCAACGTAGCCAGGACCAAAGTTCAGTCTTAAAACAACTCCAATCTAAACATAAAGTCATGGGAGTTTATAAACTCCCATGACTTTATTTTATTTAAAAATAAATGTAAATGTGATGATATAAACGTTTACATCACCATCGATTTTGCTTCTGAAAACAGAAAAAAATCAAGTAGCCTCCATCTTTCCAGCCGCATATCCTGTGAGCTTGATAACTTGTAAAATAAGTGCGGTGCTGACCTCCATTTTGTTTTTTGTCACCATGTTTTCTTCTTCTTCTTTCGGCTGCTCCCTTCTTCAGGGGTCGCCGCAGCGAACTAACTCACAGGAAGACTTGGCAATTATTTTTACACCGGATGCTTTTCCTGACACAACTACAGACCATGAGCTACCACAGCCCTCTGTGTGGAGCAGATGGTGGGGGTTAAGGTCCTTGCTCAAGGGCCCAGAGTGGGACAAGTAATGGTGGAGGCAGGTGTGGGTGTTTCACCTTTCCCACCCACATTTTGATGATGTTGGTCTGGGGAGTTGAACCGGCGACCTTCCGATCACAGGCCCACCTTCTCCAACCTCTGCACCACCACTCCCCTATACATAAATAAATCTGTCACCCTTATCGTTTGTGGAAACTATAGTTTTTGTATTGCTCAAACATGTAGTTTTCTCAAATGATGGGGTGGCCTAAGATTAATCTATGTGGGCCAAGGCCACCATTGGCCACCCCTTGGCTCCTCCACTGCACCTGGTGGTAGATAAAATGTTTCCCTCGCCTCTTCAGGATCAGTCGCTCTGTTCTGCCTCAGATTAACAAAAAAAAAAAAAAAAAACAGCCTCTGTTGTTCTGCACAGTGTAATGGTTTCAGTCCAGAAAAACACTCATCTCCAGAACTACAAACATTCACTGCTTAAATCCCTCAACGACAGGGGGGGCATCAGGGTACAACTTGTTTGTTGGGACAGTTCGGTAGGCAGGGCGCTCGGTTCTGTTGACAGGGTGGGGCGCCATCCTTGTATAATGGTAGGGGACACACTGGATTAGGTTAGATTCCTAATCTGCTCTGATATAAATTAAAGTTTTCTAAAGTAAGGCCCTTTAAAGAGCTTTCTACAACAGGTAAGATATTTATTGTTCGTAGTTGTTTCACAGCACCTCTCTTTGAAAGGTCTAAATTTTCCCTTCAAATGTTTCACATCAACACAACTGGTGACCAGTAAGAGCTTTTCTAATCCCTGCAGCTCCACGGCTGCTAACAGAGTTAAAAGAGAGCGACGAAGCTCAGTGTGACTTTATAACATCTTTACCACAACCACACCCAACAGATTCAGATTATGGAAACCTTGTTTTAGAGAAAGCTTTAAGTAACGTGCTGCAAAATTTCAGCATGACCACAACCATCCTGTGTCTGCCAGCTTCAAGCTGCAACACATGCTGACTGTTTGTCCACATGGTGTGCAGGGTCTGTGCACCGCAGGACGGGGTTCAAGTATTTCTGAAAGGTTACACGAGCTGACTCACTTTGTGCTGGACAACAAAGAGGAAGAGTTGCAGAGCAAGACCTGATGTTTGAAAAGAAGTCGCGTCACAAACGAGGATGAAAAAGACCAGAGTTGCTGTTAAAAACAGACAGACGCTTGTCTCTGCTTCAGACGGTAGTTTTGTGTATTACATTTTTAATGAGGCCTGGACCAACGTGACCTGCAGGACATTTTAAGCCACAAAAGCTTAGCATTTACTTATAAACAGGGCATTCAATTGACTAAACTCCTAATCTTTTATCTGCTGCGTATTTGGTTTTCAACTCAGAGATCAACGCACTTCTATTATTTAGGGCCTGAAAACTACAAGTGGGTCACCAAGTCCTCAGCTGGATCCCTGCAGACTCCTTCTGTCCGCTGTTCCCTTTTTCATTCAAGATGCTCATACGCATAAACTGTAGGCGCGTAAACATATAGAAAACTAGAAGGATGTCATTTCCTGTGAAAATGCAGCATGGATGCATTGCTGCATGTTTGCTGCTGAAAACTGCTCATTAAACTGCTCATGTGAGTTAAAATTGAACAACTGGCATTTGCTGAAAGCAGCAGAAAAACTGCTGAAATGTGTAGAAAAAGCTGAATTGAGCAGAAATGATCAGAATAAGTTAAAATAGAGATAGACTGAATAGATTAGAAAAGAGAAACTGAATGAGCAGAAAAAAGCTGAAAATTAGCAAAAAGTAGCTGAAAAGCAACAAAAAAAAAATCAGCTGAAACTAGAAAAATTGCAATTCCTGCGCAACAAAGTCCATGCTCAATAATCCAGGTATACAATCCAACATTTTTCAGTCAGGTCATCTGGACAGTGTGAATGCTTGTTGCTGAATGAATTTGCTGAAAGCTGCTGAAGAACATGAAGCTGACTTGAAATACACAAATAGATGAAAGTAAAATAAATCTGAATGGAGAACAAAACCCCTGAAATTATATAAGAAAAAGCTCAAATTAGCAGAGCTTAAAGTTGCAGAAACATGGTGAAATCAGAAAAATAAATAAATAAATAACGGAAAGAATGTGAGAAGCCTGATTTTGCAGAAAATCGGATGAAAGTACCTGAAAAAGCACCACAAAGCTAAACTTAGCATAAAGAAGCTGAAAGGAGCACATACAAACTTAAATTTGTTGAGATGCAGCCAAAAAGCTAAAAAGGCAGCAAAAAAGCCAAAATGTAGCTGAGAAAGCAAATAAAAACTGGAATTACTCAAAAGAAGCTGAAATTGGCAGAAAGACGCTAAAGTCTAAGTTTTTTTTATTGTTTTTTTTTTTTTTTTTGTATGGGTGTACACATGTTTTATGTTTTCATTTTTACTTTATTTTACTTATTATTCGCACCGTTATGTCGAAGCAAATTCCTAGTTTGTGAACCTCGTTCATTGACATGGCAATAATAAACTGATTCTGATTCTGATTCTGAAATAAAGCTGAAGCAGAAAAAAAAGCTGAAAAGAGCAGTAAAAGTTTGAAACGGCTCAAAAAGTTTGACAGATGTAAAGAGCTCCATTCATTTCCAATGAGACAAACATGGCCGACAAAGCTAAATATTTCAAAATATAAAAACTGCACAAATACCAGACGTCAGAGCAGGAATGTCCTGGATGAGCCGAACGTTTTGATTCATGAACTGTTGAAATGGAACAAAAACGATGAGTAACCAGTTACAAGCAAAAAAGCGTACGGAAGAAAACCGGATCAGAAAAATTCAGAAACATTCAGACAAAGTAAGAAAACAGTGCAGAAGTAGAAATCTTGTCCTGACCCAGTTTTCAGCACCTTCAGTGCAGCGACTGAAGCAGGCAGAGAGCTGAGGAGGTCCAAAGCTGCAAGCTGCTGGTTTTCTTTCTAATTGAGCCTCTGTGACAGGAAGGCCCGCCGGGCTGTTAGCGCTCAGCTGAGAGCGACATGAGAGTCGAAGTGACGCGTGACACGAGCACAGCCAGGCTGAGCAGAGCCTCCTCTGCTTCGTCAGGTGGGTGCCTGACTGGCAGTGGGGATGGACAAAAAACGTGCGTCTGTCCATCCATTTACCCGCTTCTTCCATTTTGGGTCACAGGGTTCACTGGTGCCCATGTCCAGCCATCACTATGCGAGAGGCGGGGGACAACCATTCACTCTCTCACTCGCACCTAGAAACAATTTAGAGTTGCCAATCAGTCCAACATGCATGTTTTTGGTCTGTGGGAGGAAACCAGAGTACCTGGAGAAAACCCACGCATGCACGGAGAGAACATGCAAACTCCACCCAGAAAGGTCCTGGGCCAGGATTTGAACTGTCGACTTTCTCACTTATAGGCAACAGCTCTACCAACTGATCCACCGTGCCGCTCTAGACACAAAGCATCAGTTTTAATCTCCTGATGGCTTTTAGATCTGCTCTCATGTTTACCTGACCACCCTGCTCTGCTGTTCTGAGTCTTGTGTGTGTGTGTGTGTGTCTCCCCAGGACCTGTCCACTCTGCAGTGTGACGTATGTATCTTGGTCTTCTCAGTGACTGACAGGAGAAGTTTCCACCGCACCGCCCAGCTCCGCCTCCTCCTCAGGGAGTCCCAGCCGCACACGCCAATCATTCTGGTGGGAAACAAGAGCGACCTGGTTCGGTCCCGGGAGATCAGTTCAGAGGGTATGTGGGACTCTGCTCCATGACTCCACGACACACCCACAGCTTTTCACCCAAACACGCTCCTTAAAACACACGGAACAGAAGGTTTGAGGGGTAACGATGCTCCTCGAGTGTTTCAAGGAGACTTTTAGTCTTTTGTAGATTTAAACATGAGCCTAAATGTTTTAGGACTGACTGCAGGTAAGAGCTGGTATATTGTAAAGACATACTGTTACGAGGAAAAAAAACAAGTTTAGCATATATTTTTTGCCATCAAATGAAC
>NC_056506.1:19029837-19048773 GCF_014905685.2 Nematolebias whitei | reverse complement strand
CCATGGACCACGGAATAGAGCTGTTATTCTAACCCGGTCCCGAAGCCTGGCCCAGCCCGACCTGAATTTGGGCTGGGCCATAATAATGTGCTGGATGGTCGGGTCGGTGTCTGTGTCGGTGTCGGGCTTGTGATTGCGTCTGCTGACAATCCAACGATATGGCAACAGGGCTTGTCATGAAATCCAATTATATGGCAACATGGCCTGCCATACATTCACCGGCAGCACACGGCCATTTGACCGCGCACTGACCAGCCTTGAAAGAGGTAAAATAAAGTTCAGTTATGCTTCTGATGGGACTACACTGCCAAGCAGCGATCCATCAGCTCAAATGGACGTTCATTCAGCGCAGTGGACGCGCGTGGCCTACGACCCAAACAGGTGAGATCACAAAGTAGATATGTCAGAGCAGGGTCCGTGTCTGAATAATGCAGAATGCAGGCAGAAGCAGGAATTTAATGCTTTGACAACCATGAAAGGACAAGCACCCCCTCAGCTCCAATCTTCCCCCTCAGGTGCGCGCGTCCACTGACCGTTAATAATTTTACAAGTAGTCGAAGTTTAATTAAAAATATCGGGGAGGGTTTTTCGGGTTCTGGCCTGTAATTACTGTTAATTCGTCCGGTCAGGTGGGGTTTGGAAATGATGGCTATGGGCTGGGGCCAGGTCGAGTTGGATTTTTTGGGCCCGAATGCAACTCTACTGTGGAAGGGATTGGTGAACACAGGAATTTAAGCACAGCCCCTTTTTCAAAGGTTTCTGATGTTTACTAGTGGATCGTTTGAGTTTTACTGACTATCACACAGCTGATGATGTGCCCAGGTCAGCCTGTGTGTTAGGAGGCTGTCACACGTCACTTACGGCATCAGCTTTTGCCAACGGGTGAAAAAAAATAGACAAACACGCTGGTGTGAGTGGTGTAAGTTTAGAACAAATTACAGCACGCTGATATACGACGGCATAAATTGTTGTATGCCGATGACAGCCAGAAGTCTTTGTACATGCACAAAGTTTTCAGCGTCTGCCGATGTGATGATAAGTTGGACAGAAGTTTCAGTTCAGCACAAGTTACATGGAAGTTACTCAGAACATGGATGGCCACTTGTCCTGCGTCTGGTTCTGCTAAAGGTTTCTTCCTCATGAGGGAGTTTTTCTTTCTACCGTCGCCTTCATGCTAGCTCAAGATGAAATCAAGTTAAATTCAAAGCAGTCTGCTCCTCAGATAAATAATGTTAACTTACTTTAATATATTATATAAGATTGCTTCTGTTCAGCACCCTGAGATGACTTCTGTTGTGACTTGGAGCTATATAAATAAACTGAACTGAAAACCAGCTGGGCCATTAAATTATTTCTCATCTACAAACACCTTCCTTCTAACATATCCGTGTTAAGCTGATCATGAGGAAATCATACCTCACAGTTATAGCTTTGTTGTGGGTTAGATTTTTGTTTTACTTTGCATCATCTTTCCACAACATATCCTGCCATGCTTTCTGCTGGGCTGCTCTCAGTACCATCTACAAGATGGAAGGGCAGCACAATTATTACAGTTTAACTCGTACATCTTACCACAATCAAATGAACATAATCCAACAAATATAAAAGATGATTAGACCGAAGGCAAAGCTAAAGCTGGCGTTGTTTAGTGAGGCCAACAGTCCTAACATAGTGTCCTGCAAGCAGCTAGGACGAACACTTTGGTTAGGATTCTGATGTGTGACTAGTTCATTGAATGTTTTTTACATTCATATTGTTACTGAGTAAATAATCTTACATCAGCATCACAAATGAAGCAGCGGTAGCTAAAGTGTGTGTGTGTGTGTGTGTGTGTGTGTGTGTGTGTGGGGGGGGGGTTTCAGGTCAGACAGCAGTAGCTCATAAAACTTATTAATCTAGTGAAAGGGATGAATGAGTTCTTCAGTCTGTTGGTTCTACATCTGGGCTGCAGATACCTGCGTCCAGATGGAAGTAGGGCTGGACGATGTGGCCAAAACTTTTATCACAATATATTTCTTAATTTCGGTCGATAACTATATAATTCAATTATCAATACAAACAATACACAAGCCTCAAAAAAACTGTACAAACTGTACAAATAAATTAATGTTCACTTTTACTTGTATTTAGCCTTCAAACAATTTTGAAATCACCGTCAAACATAAAACACTCATCTTTGTCAATATTAATAGTTTTAACTTTAAACAGCAACATAACCTAACATTTGCTGCATGTTTCTTTTGATACACCTGGGGGTGTTGTTTCAGGGACACGTTGGCTCAAACTTTAGTGTTTCATCTTCTGACTCTCAGCAAATTCTATCGAGTGGAACAAGTTAGATGAGTTCCCACGGCTAGTTGGAACGACTCTCCATCACATTTTGCAGCACACTGACTGAAACCTGCAGTTTATCGGATCTTAGAAAGCCGAACCACTTCCACACAGCTGAATTAGTCTTTCCTCTCTTATCAGTGATGTCATCCGTTTTCTCTTGGCTTGTGAAAGTTTGTTCAGTCACATTCTGACGGTCATGGGAACTCATTTTGAAGCGAAAACTTAATGTACGTGGGAGATTAGCCTAGTCTAGCCTGCTACGGCTAGCACCTTCTGGATTCAAGCTCTGTGTAACATCTACGTCACAACACACTTACGTAGTTGTGTCGCAGCTTTTTCTGTCCAGGTTGAAACTGAAGCGGCCGCTTCAACCGGAACAGAAAAAGAAATGGGTCAGTGAAACGCTCTAATCATATCGAAATATCGAAAATGTGCTTAAAACTCATATCACCGTTATTGAATAAAAGTTTATCGTGACATATATCAAATTATTGTCCAGCCCTAGATAGAAGCAACCTGAACTCACCATGGAGTGATGATCAGGATCTGCCAGAATCAGCCTGGCCTTGTTCACTGACCTCATCTTGTGTAGGTCAGTGAGGTTCTGTAGGTCAGGGAAGTTCTGTAGGTCAGAGAGGTTCTGTAGGTCAGGGAGGTTCTGTAGGTCGGGGAGGTTCTGTAGGTCAGAGAGGTTCTTTAGGTCATGGAGGTTCTGTAGGTCAGTGAGGTTCTGTACGTCGGGGAGGTTCTGTAGGTCAGAGAGGTTCTGTAGGTCAGTGAGGTTCTGTAGGTCGGGGAGGCTCTGTAGGTCGGAGAGGTTCTGTAGGTCGGAGAGGTTCTGTAGGTCAGTGAGGTTCTGTAGGTCGGAGAGGTTCTGTAGGTCGGAGAGGTTCTGTAGGTCAGTGAGGTTCTGTAGGTCGGGGAGGTTCTGTAGGTCAGAGAGGTTCTGTAGGTCAGTGAGGTTCTGTAGGTCGGGGAGGTTCTGTATGTCGGAGAGGTTCTGTAGGTCGGGGAGGTTCTGTAGGTCAGAGAGTTTCTGTAGGTCAGAGAGTTTCTGTAGGTCAGAGAGGTTCTGTAGGTCAGGGAGGTTCTGTAGGTCAGAGAGGTTCTGTAGGTCAGAGAGGTTCTGTAGGTCAGGGAGGTTCTGTAGGTCAGAGAGGTTCTGTAGGTCAGAGAGGTTCTGTAGGTCGGGGAGGTTCTGTAGGTCAGAGAGGTTCTGTAGGTCAGAGAGGTTCTGTAGGTCAGAGAGGTTCTGTAGGTCGGAGAGGTTCTGTAGGTCAGAGAGGTTCTGTAGGTCAGAGAGGTTCTGTAGGTCAGAGAGGTTCTGTAGGTCGGGGAGGTTCTGTAGGTCTATGCCTGCAGTTTTGCTGCACATCCTGACCATCTCAGAGAGTTTGTTCCTGTTTTAACATGTTAAAAGTTCAAACCAACAGAAGACGGTGAAAGTTACGAAACTCAATAAAACATGAACAAAACATTCTCATAAAAGTAGAGTCAACATTAAAACCACAGAGCTTCTGATAAAAACAGCTGGTGCTGCTGTTTTCAGTAAAGAGTGCTAAATGTGTGGTTAACACGTGCACTTACACAGAATGTTGCAGGACTGCAGAATGCCGTGCACAACCACTAATTTCCCTTCGTCAGTGAGAAGCTCGTCTATTTTTGATCAACAAAATCAAAAGTTTACGGTTCCTTTTGTCTAGTCACCAGTAATTTGTGGTTAAGCTTCTATAGAGAGAAAATCTCTCCTCTGCTTTTGTTGCAAAGAGAATAAAAAAACTGTACACCTCTTGGGTTTTCTTTTCAGAGTTTCTTCTTTTGCATGACAACAATGAGTGAAAGACCGTATCATGTTTAGAAAACGGAGAAGAACTGATGGATCCAGTGTACACATCTTTAGCTGAAACTGTCACGGTTTAGGAGGGTTCAGACCCAGACTGCAGGCTGGACATGAGGATCGGTTTTATTTAACCAATACATTAAAAATGGCTGACGTGCAGTAAACTTGCAGCAAAACTAGAGATGAATGTCACTGGAAGCGAGGAGAAAAACCTGAATGTGGAGTTGGAAATCCATCGATGCAGGACTGAAGATCTAACAGAAAGGCCCAGAATGGAAAGGAACACTAATTTTGGGACAAATGACAAAGACCTGGGAAGAGACGACCAGGATCAGGTGAGAGTGGGCGAGGATTGTTGACCACCAAACAAAACTGATTCTCCACCAGTTTTGTTTGGTGGCTCCTCAGATTGAAGAAGTCCGTTGGATGACGGGCGAAACGTCTCAGCACAAAAAAAAAAAAAAAATGTCCAGATGACCTGACTGAACATTGTTGGATCTTTCAAAATAGTGGAGTTAATGTATTTTCCTCTTTTTAACTAAGGTGGCCATCTTGGATTTTTGATTTGCGCTAGGAATCTATAACAACTCGCTCTTGGCTACAACCATACCACATTTCAGCTCAATATCTCGGATTTGCTGAGGTACAGTCAATTTTCTGTTTTCTGAGAAAAATGGTGTCTTTCTTTACAAATTACGTCGCTATGGTAACTCGAAACGTCAATCAAAGTTGAGCCGGTCATTTGGATATAACATCGAGTACGCGTTGCGGTTCAGGGAGCATTAAAGTTGATAGAAGAGCAAGACCCTCTTCAGGTGGATAATAATGGGTCCACCACAAAAAGAGTTCCTCATTTTCCTGAATTAAAACTGTATTCACCCCTGACAGACCCAGCATCGTTTAAATGACTGTAAATCTCTTAGTGCCTTTCAAACTGGAGTTTCAAACTAAATATGAAATGATGTTGGTTTAAATCCCACCTTAAAAACAATGTTGTGTTATAAATCAATATACAGAGAGCTTGTGGGATCTGCCGGCCTTCAGAATACGTGTTGGGCACAACTCTCAGCTCATACTGTATCCAATGTTAGCTCAACGTATCTAAATTTGATTGTTCTATTTTTGCGTCTGCTTAGATCGCCTAGCTGTGGCAGCCATCTTGAGCTGGGTTTATTCTGAACGATTCAGTTAGAGATGATTACTTTCATGACCAAAAAATCCACTAGCACTAACATAACTGGTTTGTTCCACTTTGGAGGAAGCTGTTTGGGGGAAGAATCAGTTTTGTGTTGTGTGCTTCCTTGACTGTTGAAGCCTTCCGGATGGAAGGTGAAACGTTAAAAAAAAAAAAAAAAAGAAACTGTGCAGTTGACCTGACTGAAAAATGTTGAATACTTTCATGACGATTGATGATTTAAAAAAAAAAAAATTAATGATTGTGAGCTGTGATGGGCCTGTTACTCTCTGCAGGACATTCCCATTAGTCTCAGCTGCTCTCAGTGCTGCACATGACAGGGTTACACATCGTCATGTCTTTGGAGCGTGCCAACAGCATCGTTTATCCGAGGCTCTACGTCAGATTACAGCACCTGGAGGCGCAGTGATCCATCAGTCAAGCAGCATGAAGCGTCTGACCACAGGCACATTTCTGAAGGATCTTGTTGGAGTCTGGAGGGCTGCCAGGCCAATTTATTATCTGCATTTCATTAACATTTAGAAGTGAAACGAGTCCAGAGTGGAGTGGGAACGTAACAGCGCCATTTGACCTTGGTTACAGTTTGAAATGAGGGAATACTCAGAGCTGAACGCTGAAACTTCCCCCAGATTCCTCTGCTGTTTTTGTACATGTTAAAGATTCAGATGTCTCCACCGAGGCTTTGTCCTCTTGACTTCCTCACATTTTTTGTGCCTTCCAGATGGCACATCTCTGTTTGCATTATCTCTGTGCAGCAGGACACCCCTGCTCCTGCTCTTTGTGAATTGTACTGATCGTGTGTGCACGGCTGACTGCACGTGCACACACATCAGACATGTTAACAAGCCTCATCTCTCTCCATCTTCTTGCTGCCTAATGACAGCGAGGCACTTTTAAAGGGAACACTGATAAGAGTGTGTGTGTGTGTGTGCGTGTGCGTGTGTGAGTGAACCTCATTCAGAGGACATGTGTGTGATGTATTGTGTGAATGTGTGTCAGGAGAGAGTGAGAATTATTCTGCTGTCCTTGAAAGAGCTACAGAGTCCTTAAATGCAGTATGGCACTCGGAGGCCACAGACAAATGTCCGCTTTAAACTGTTCTATTACACTAAACTCACTTTAAATGTTTAATTAAAAAAATTTCCTACCATGGCTGCCAAGATCCATCCATCCATCTATCCTATCTACAGTGCCTTGCGAAAGTATTCGGCCCCCTTGAACTTTTCAACCTTTTGCCACATTTCAGGCTTCAAACATAAAGATATAACATTTTAATTTTTGTGAAGAATCAACAACAAGTGGGACACAATCGTGAAGTGGAATGAAATTTATTGGATGTCAAACTTTTTTAACAAATAAAAAACTGAAAAGTGGGGCCTGCAATATTATTAGACCCCCTTGCATTAATACTTTGTAGCGCCACCTTTTGCTGCAGTTCCAGCTGCAAGTCTCTTGGGGTTTGTCTCTATCAGTTTTGAACATGGAGACACTGAAATTCTTGCCCATTCTTCTTTGCAAAACAGCTCGAGCTCAGTGAGGTTGGATGGAGAGCGTTTGTGAACAGCAGTCTTCAGCTCTTTCCACAGATTCTTGATTGGATTCAGGTCTGGACTTGGACTTGGCCATTCCAACACCTGGATATGTTTATTTGTGAACCATTCCATTGTAGATTTGGCTTTTTGTTTTGGATCATTGTCTTGTTGGAAGATAAATCTCCGTCCCAGTCTCAGGTCTCTTGCAGACTCAAACAGATTTTCTTCCAGAATGGTCCTGTATTTGGCCCCATCCATCTTCCCATCAATTCTGACCATTTTCCCTGTCCCTGCTGACAAAAACCAGGCCCAAACCATGATGCTGCCACCTCCATGTTTGACAGTGGGGATGGTGTGTTCAGGGTGATGAGCTGTGTTGCTTTTACGCCAAACATGTCGTTTTGCATTGTGGCCAAACAGTTCAATTTTGGTTTCATCTGACCAGCGCACCTTCTTCCACATGTCTGGTGTGTCTCCCAGGTGCTTGTGACAAACTTTAAACAACACTTTTTATGGATATCTTTGAGAAATGGCTTTCTTCTTGCCACTCTTCCATAAAGGCCAGATTTGTGCAGTGTACAACTGATTGTTGTCCTATGGACAGACTCTCCCACCTCAGCTGTAGATCTCTGCAGTTCATCCAGAGTGATCATGGGCCTCTTGGCCGCATCTCTGATCAGTCTTCTCCTTGTTCCAGATGAAAGTTTAGAGGGATGGCCGGGTCTTGGTAGATTTGCAGTGGTCTGATACTCCTTCCGTTTCAATATGATTGCTTGCACAGTGCTCCTTGGGATGTTTAAAGCTTGGGAAATCTTTTTGTATCCAAATCTGGCTTTAAACTTCTCCACAACAGTATCTCGGACCTGCCTGGTGTGTTCCTTGGTCTTCATGATGCTCTCTGCTCTTTGAACAGAACCCTGAGACTATCACAGAGCAGGTGCATTTACAAACCGGATTCCAAAAAAGTTAGGACACTAAACAAATTGTGAATAAAAACTGAATGCAATGATGTGGAGATGGCAAATGGCAATATTTTATTCGTAATATAACATCGATGACGGATCAAAAGTTTAATCTGAGTAAGTGTAAAATTTTAAAGGAAAAATATGTTGATTAAAAATTTCAGTGTCAACAAATCCCAAAAAAGTTGGGACAAGTAGCAATAAGTGGCTGGAAAAAGGAAATTGAGCATATAACGAACAGCTGGAAGACCAATTAACACTAATTAGGTCAATTGACAACATGATTGGGTATAAAAAGAGCTTCTCAGAGTGTCAGTGTCTCTCAGAAGCCAAGATGGTAAGAGGATCACCAATTCCACCATTGTTGCGCAGAAAGATAGTGCAGCAATACCAGAATGGTGTTACCCAGCGTAAAATAGCAAAGACTTTTAAGTTATCTTCATCAAACGTGCATAACATCATCAAAAGATTCAGAGAATCTGGAACAATCGCTGTGCGTAAGGGTCAAGGCCGTAAAACTACTGGATGCTCGTGATCTCCGGGCCCTTAAACGTCACTACACCTCAAACAGGAATGCCACTGTCAAGGAATTAACAGAATGGGCTCAGGAATACTTCCAGAAAGCATTGTCAGTGAGCACAATCCACCGTGCCATCCGCTGTTGCCAGCTCTGTCCCCAGACGTCTGTTGAGTGTTGTAAGAAGAAGTGGGGATGCCACACAGTGGTAAAAATGGACTTGTCCCAACTTTTTTGGGATTTGTTGACGCCATGAAATTTGGAATCAGATTTTTCCCTTAAAATTATACATTCTCTCAGTTTAAACTTTTGATCTGTGATTTGTGTTCTATTCAGAATAAAATATTAGATGTTGGCACATACATATATACATATACATATATACATATTGTCGCGGACCGTTACCACGTCGTGTTCAAGACAGCTGAGACATCGCCCTCGGTATAAAAGATTTATTTGACAAACAGGGGTTACAGGTATTCAGAGACAAACAATTACATTTGTAAAATATATGCATATATTTGGAGCATTAAAAGAACGAACCGTCTCGGTCTTCCCCGGAAATGCTCGCTGGGCGTGTGTCATTTCCGGCTTTTATCAAAGCTTTGAGAAAGCTAGCTCTTCTGATTGGTTTAGCCCTTCGGTTGCCATGGTTACTGATCTAGCCCGCCCCCTGAAGGACGTTAGTCTACATTCTACAGATAAGAAGTTTATGGCTTACTGAAATCGGTTCTTTGTTTTAGCTCTGTTTCAGTTTAACTTGATTATGCCTTAGTGATACCAAATGATCTTGAGTTAGTTATTTTCTTTCTAGGAATAATTAATAACTATTAATTATTAACTAACTCATGTTTGTGTTCTTAATTTATCCCTCTGACTTATACTTGTGTTTTAGTTCAGTTGAAGTCACCCTGCCCCCACATTTAGTAAAACTCTGGTACTTTACTGTGAAGATTAAACCTGTATTCTCTCATCTAAACTGACCCATCATCAAACAATGGTTAAACGATTAAATGCTAATTGTTATTATTAAGAGAGAACCTGAGGGATTTTATTTAGTCAATCTATATTGTCTAAATTAAAGAAATGTGTTCTAGCTTTATTTATGTTAATCAGTCTGCTATCTGGCATGATTTGATTGCTTGTAATATATCAAATGTGAACTTGTAAAATTATCATTAGCCGATATAAGATTATATGTAAAGGTAAAATGGTTAGAATTAGTAAACATTTTCTATAAATATAGTTCAACCCTGGAAGAAAGACACACACACTTTGTATAACATGACATTTGAATGCTTGATAGGAAATATAAAAAGGTATAAACATATGAAATCCAACAATCCCTCTTTTGATCTCCCCATATTCATGGGAGATCACACCCTTTTGGATTTGTCCAGATGGAAGTGACCCAAACTTACTACAACCCTCCAGGGGTCCTGGACCAGACCCCTGGTTCAAACCCTTCAAAACCTGTAAAAATACCAAATGCATAAACCTTTATAAAAATACAAAAAACGCAACACTCCTAGTAAAAGATAAATGCCCAACACACCAAAATAAGTAAAACTCTACCCTAATACCAAAATTGACCTCCTGTTAAACCACCTTTAAAATAACTCGTGGGATTTTAGAATGATTAAATGCCCAATTGAATGGAGTAAAATTTTGAATAGTTAAGAGTTTCCAATTGAATCCACGACCCTTCTCTGGTTGTTTTTCAGAATGACTGAAAGGAAAGACAAGACACTCATGTTAAACAAGAAAAGACAACACACTCAATTCTTGAGCTTGCGGTGGGAGGCCTTGTTCGTCCACAAGGGTCCTTTTGGTGCTCGGCGGGATTCGGCCCTCGGAGATATCTTCATGTAAATTCCTCAGAACCTTTATCAGTCTGATCAGACATTCTAAATGACGTGTGTGTGCATTGGGACAAAACTAAAATCAGTTTGACGCGTCTTCTGTTCTTCACGGTCAGGGCTGGGAATCTTCTTTCCATCCTTCCCCGTTCCACCTGACTGACCGACTTAGGCAGAGCGGAGACTTCTTCTCCAATGTTTGCTACTGCCTTTTCCTACCAGAACAAAGGGGCAAAGAGTGAGCTCCCACGAAGGTCCTGTCACCTCCTCCAGGTGTATTGGGGAGCTGTCCTCCTGATGTTCCAGCAGATCAGCCTCCATCTGGTCCAGTGATCGATTCAGCTCCTCTGCAGGGGCGCACTGGTTGTGGTCGCAACAGGTGTCCCTCTCCTTCTGGAGAACGATGGTGTGTGATGTTCTCTCCACCACCTGGTGGGGTCCTATCCCTCTTTTCAGCAGGACCCAGTCCGGTGTGATGGTCCGTAGTCAATCTCCTCGGTCAGAGATTCTCCCTCCTGATGAGAAAAGCTGGACACCAAAGCTTGCGAATTGTTTAACACCCTGTATGGCCTTTTGATTATTTTATCTGTGGGATCCATGACCCATTTGTGGGCCTGGTCAAAAAAAACTGACTGTAGTTACTTCCTAGTGAGTAAAACCTGTTTCTTAATTATTGGACACCCTGATGGTCATTATTGCTACTGCTAGTGTGTACTCTTACACTGTAATGGTTATAATAAAACAGAGCTTGTAAAACTGAAATAAAATGCTATTCTTACATTCATCTATACACTTGAAACTGAAATGAGGTACATACTGGACTTCTCCAAGGATACTTGTGTACTGTGGTACCGTCTTCCTCCTTCCAAGCCTTTGCAGTCAACGGATCTACCTACAATAAGCAAAGTTAAACCTAACACAATACCCATACACAACAACACCCTGCAATAAGCAGTCCCCCACGCCGGCCTCCCTCCTCCTGGAGCCTGTGGAAGTAACTTCATTAAACGTTTGCGCCAACAGCATAAAAATACAATATAACCTTAAAAGTTTAAACAACTGACATATACACTGTGGAAACAAGAGGAATTTAATCTTCCCTCCAGGTACCTGTGTGCGAAAGAGGGGAAGAAAGAGCAAGGAAGAAAAAGAAAGAAAGAATGTGGTTAAAATACCTTGTTCATGAAACCTTTTATTAGCCCAATTAAACTATTTAAGTCCAGTCCAGTCAGTCAAGTCAGTTGTGTTTAAAAATACCGAATCACCCCATTTCTCCTTAACCTTTGCTCAAATCCACTTCAGGAGTCTGTGTTTTGATGCTAGGGGCGTCCCCCTTTTCTGGAATCTGTACACATTACAACAAAGAAAGAGCAAGGTACTTTTGTTAAACCGATATATACAAGTGCAATGTCGTTTTTGTAGGCTTCTGATTTATTCCACTTTTCAAATGTCAATGTGATTTAGGGCTGCAACTAACGATTATTTCCATAATCGATTCATCGGATGATTATTTTTTCGATTAATCGATGAATCGGCAAAAAAAAAAAAAAACGTTTTAATTTCCACCCCTTTATTCCAAAATTGAACATTTGACTGACATAGCAATTCACACTAAAAACAGGTTGCTATTTGACTATTGTGTTAGTAAAATACTGAATAATAAAAAAAATAAAATTTAGTCAAATAGCTTAAAAAAATAAATGTACACAAAAATATATACAAATGTATCTTTATACCTGCACAGTATGTAGCTACTTTGTAAAATGTGTCCTTGAGGGAAGAGTGTAACCTGGATTAAAAGTGTGGATTATTGTAACCTGGATTAAAAATGTGGATTATTGTAGTGAAGCCTTCGTCTTCAACCATCGACAGAGGCCTCATGTCAGTGACGGATCATGTTCAGGATGATTTCAGTGAAGACAGCTGCTGCTGTGGTGTCCATGATGTCTGTCCATCATGAAGTGTTGTTGTTGTTTTCTGGAATGAGACAGTAAATATGTTTTATAGCATAATTTACAGCAACTCAAGAAATGCCTTGTTTCACTTACAGTGTTAGGTTCAGGCAAAAGTAGCTAAAAGAGCAATTAAACACACACACACACACACATATAAAATACTTAATTACACACATTTGAGTAGATGTAATAAATCACTTTAATTCCTGTTTAAATGCAATTCATCCTGCCATACATGCAGTGTCTTCAGACTTTGCCAGCAAAGTAAAAGTTGAAGCTTAATCATTAAATTATTATCTTTGTGTTAGATTTATTTATAAATCACATTTAAACACTGCTTGTACCAATTAAATAAAAACACACACGTTCTCTATCACCGCCATTAATCAGACAAACAAACAAACAAACAAGCAGCAGCTTCAGCTACAGAGAGACTGACGTTACATTTTCTCTCTTGAAACAGAACAAAGTGTTAAATTGTAGAGACTCACCTGCAACACGAGTTGGGAGTGAGACATGTTGTATCTGCTGCAGCTCGTGACTCCGACATGTTTACGTTTATCAGCGTGGGTCTCTCGTGTCGTGTCGGTGATTTTCAAAGCTGCATGCTTCTCATTTTTTATCTTTGTGAAGTTCTCCCACACTTTGGAGGACTTGGGTCGAACAGTTTTCACTGCGTCGTTTGTAAAATTTACTTATTTTCCTTTGAAAACAGTCTGCTCTGTTTCTTCCTCCCTCCTCGCTCTGTTCAACTCGCGCTGCAGTTTTTTTTTTTCCAAACTTTATTCAGTCAGTCAGCATTGACAATGAACTGCAGGTGAACGAAACGAAACGGATCCGCAGCGCCGTGAAAGACGCATAATCGCGCGACACAACGAATCGATAACGAAATTCGTTGCCAACGCTTTTAATCATCAATTTTTATCGATTTTATTGATTCGTTGTTGCAGCCCTAATGTGATTATCCTAAATGATCCTATAAACGCTTCAGACTTACTACTGGCTTTTTGCTGTTCATTTTAAATATAAAACCCTAAGAAGTTATTTTTGTATATTTTGTAATGATCTAATCATTATATGAACTGTTTCCTGCTTTGTATATTTTGTAATGATCTAATCATTGTATGAACAGTTTCCTGCTAAGAGCAGCCTTCTCCTTCCCCCTTTTTGAAACAGTTTTCTGTTTCAAATCTGAAGTATTACCGGCTGTAATTTACTAACACCCAGTCTGAGTATTAGTTTCAGAAATATAAAATATGGTGTAGTTTTAATCTTCCCCCTACTGTTATTAAATCCAGGTTTTGCAAAAAAATTGCCAAATATAACCCAAGCTCTCATAATTTAGCAAAGAGTTAACCATTAAATAAATTTCATCCCTTGTATCAAACCAGACCCACCAAATGAGCTCATTCAAGGCAAAGACAATCATTTAGTATTACTTTAGAAAACATTAGTGAACTCAATCCAAATCAGGTCTCAGGTACAGGTTTTTTTGGAATGAGACCTCGTGACCTGTATGAACGAAAAGTTAAAAAGTCAATATTATGCTCATGGGTGGGGAGCATTATTCATCGTCCTATTAGGTTTAGATGTAATAAAACAAATTTCATCTCAGAGCAATTGGAAAAGGGCGAATCATCTAGCACCCCCACAGTAATACTCCTGTGTCATGTTTTGTCACCCGTCTTAAAATGAGCCTATGTGAGTGATTATTATCAAAGCCAACTGCAGTTTTGATCCTGACCCCAAGGCGCTCGGATGACCATCACATACCAAATGTGGGGTTGACACTTCCGTCAGGCTGCAGTTGATGTTAGTGACCTTGGACAGATTGACCACCAGCTTTTTTTTCAGCCTTTCAGTCTTCAGTTTGTCTCCCTTTGTCTGGAGACCAGTTCAGCTTTGTGCAGCAGTTCATAGCTCAGCATACAGCGAGACTTGACTGGATGTTCCCGCTGTTGACAAACTCCAGGACCCCCTCTGGACAGTTCATTCAGTTTGTTGTTGGACTGATAGATCTTTTGCTTCGAAAAGTCATATTGTTTGGCTGACAATTTCTTTGTTGTTGTGTCAGTGGTGCTCGACTGACAGTTTCTTTGAACCTTCCCATTGGTCAGTTTCTCAGACCCAACTTCCATGTCCACCTGAACACATCTGGTATCCGATCCGGCACCCAGCACTAGAGGGTCATGATCAACACTCAGATGGATGCTGTATGTATCTGAAGACTACCTGTCTGTGTTTTGTGGGCCTAGCCAGACTCACCTCCCCAATCCATAGCTCAGTCTTCTCAGGCTGCTGAGAAGGAAAAATAAACAATCCAATTAATAAAAGTCTGATTCAACATTCATCTGTTATTAACATTAATCATCTGTTAGCAAGTTCTATTCTGGGACTACAGCATTTACCTTCAACAGAGTCATTCTGGTGTCCTGGATTGCACAACAGATGTTTTAAACGCTCCATTACATAAGAGTGAAAACTTTCATTAAACACTGCACAATCCAATTCTTTACGCCTACTGCATAAAATATCCCATTCAAAATAATGTCTTCCATCTTTTAGAATATGTATTTTGACTCACCACCTGACAGTGAGGACCACTGCCAAGGGCAAGCCAATAGGGCCACATCATCTGCAAAAAGCAGAGGCCCGATCATAAGGTCACCAAAACGGTTCCCCTCAACACCTTGGCTTGCTTGAACATAATTGGTGACAAAGGGCAACCTTGGCGGAGTCCAACTCTCACCGGGAACAAGCCCGACTTACTGCCGGCGATGCGGACCAGGCTCTGACACCGGTCATACAGGGACCTAACAGCCCGAATCAAAGGGCCCGGTACCCCATACTCCCAGAGTACCCCCCACAGGGTCCCCCAAGGGACGCGTTCAAACTCCTTCTCCAAGTCCACAAAGCACATGTAGACTGGTTGGGCAAACTCCCACGCACCCTCCAGGACCCTGCTGAGAGTGTAGAGCTGGTCCAGTGTTCCACGGCCAGGACGAAAACCGCATTGCTCCTCCTGAATCCGAGGTTCGACTATCCGACGGACCCTCCTCTCCAGAACCCTGAATAGGCCTTACAAGGGGGGCTTAAGAGCGTGATTCCCCTGTAGTTGGAGCACACTCTACGGTCCCCCTTTTTGAATAGGGGGACCACCACCCCGGTCTGCCAATCCAGGGGAACTTTCCCCGATGTCCACGCAATATTGCAGAGTCGTGTAAGCCAACACAACCCTACAACATCCAGAGCCTTAAGGAACTCTGGGCGAATCTCATCCACCCCTGGGGTCCTCCCACGAGGAGCTTTTTAACCACCTCGGTGACCTGAGCACCAGAGATTGGAGGGCCCGACCCAGAGTCCCCAGGCTCCGCTTCTTCAGTGGAAGACGTGCCGGTGGGATTGAGGAGGTCTTCAAAGTATTCTGCCCACCGACCCACAACATCCCGAGTTGAGGTCAGCAGCACACCACTCCCACTATAAACAGTGTTGGTGGCGTACAGCTTACCCCCACTGAGACGCCGGATGGTGGACCAGAATCGTCTCGAAGCCGTGCGGAAGTCGTTGTCCATGGCCTCTCCGAACTCCTCCCATGCTCGAGTTTTTGCCTCAGCAACCACCCGAGCCACATGTCGCTTGGACTGCCGGTACCCATCAGCTGCTTCCGGGGTCCCACAGGCCAAAAAGGCCCGATAGGACTCCTTCTTCAGCCTGACAGCATCCCTCACCGACGGTGTCCACCATCGGGTTCGAGGGTTGCCACCGCGACAGGCACCGACAACCTTGCGGCCACAGCTCTGGTAAGCCGCCGCGACAATAGAGGCACGAAACATGGTCCACTCAGACTCAATGTCCCCCACCTCCCTCGGAACATGTTCAAATTTTTCTCGGAGGTGGGAGTTGAAACTCCGTCTCACAGGAGCCTCTGCCAGACGTTCCCATCAAACACTCACAATACGTTTGGGTCTGCCAGGTCTGGCCAGCATCCTCCCCCACCATCGGAGCCAACTCACCACCAGGTAGTGATCAGTTGACAGCTCCGCCCCTCTCTTCAGACGAGTGTCCAAGACATGTGGCTGCAGATCAGATGAGACGATGACAAAGTCGATCATCGAACTGCGGCCTAGGGTGTCCTGGTGCCAAGAGCACATATGGACACCCTTATGCTTGAACAATGTATTTGTTATTGACAATCCATGACGAGCACAGAAGTCCAACAACAGAACACCACTCTGGTTCAGATCAGGGGGGCCGTTCCTCCCAACCACACCCCTCCAGGTCTCACTGTCATTGCCCACATGAGCATTGAAGTCCCCCAGCAGAACAAGGGAGTCCCCAGGAGGTGCACTTTCCAGTACCCCCCTCCAAGGACTCCAGAAAGGGTGGATAATCTGAACTGCCGTTTGGTGCATAAGCACAAACGACAGTCAGAACCCGTCCCCCCACACGTAGGCGGAGGGAGGCCACCCTCTCATTCACTGGGGTGAACCCCAACACACAGGCACCAAGTTGGGGGGCAATAAGTACGCCCACGCCTGCTCGGCGCCTCTCACCAGGGGCAACTCCAGAGTGGAAGAGTGTCCAGCCCCTCTCAAGGAAACTGGTTCCAGAGCCCGAGCCATGCGTAGAGGTGAGTCCGACTATTTCTAGCCAGAACCTCTCAGCCTCACACACGAGCTCAGGCTCCTTCCCCACCAGTGAGGTGACATTCCACGTCCCAATAGCCAGCTTCTGTAGCCGAGGATCAGACCGCCAGGGTCCCCGCCCTCGGTCACCACCCATCCCACATTGCACCCGACCCCTTTGGCCCCTCCCACAGGTGGTGAGCCCATGGGAAGGGGGACCCACATCTCCTCTTCGGGCTGTGCCCGGCCGAGCTCCATGGGTAAAAGCCCGGCCACCAGGCGCTCGCCCGCGTGCCCCACCTCCAGGCCTGGCTCCAGAGTGGGGCCCCGGTGACCCACGTCCGGGCAAGGGAACACTAGGTCCATTTATTTGTGTCATCATCGGGGTTATTGGGCTGCACTTTGTCTGGTCCCTCACCTAGGACCTGTCTGCCATGGGTGACCCTACTAGGGGCAGAAAGCCCCTGACAGCATAGCTCCTAGGATCATTGGGACACTCAAACCCCTCCACCACGGTAAGGTGGCAGCCCAGGGAGGGGATAATTGGTTTTATATAAATTTAATCATTTTTGTAAATTGTGAAAATTGGTAAAGGATCACTTAAATCAGTCACCAGAATACCACATATCGCATCACCATCTGTGATATTTATAAAAATATTATCTATTACTGTAGCACTGTGTTGTGATTCTCGTTGAATTTGATATCAACGGGAAAAAACTCAATCTATACATTGAATCCATAAATGTACCGATGTTATATGAATCAGTTATATTCCCTAGATCAATATTAAAATCTCCACACAAAAAAACTTTTTTATTACAACTCTTAACCAATAACTCCATGATTTTGTCTGTGAATGACTCTATTTTTGATCCAGGTGATCGATATACACAACTTATTGTTATGTTTTTATTATTCTTATTTGTTATTTCTATTGTTATCATTTCCAATATATTGTCAACAATTATTGACATTTCACTATTCAATCTACACTTTATTCCACATTTGACAAACAGAGCCACTCCTCCACCTTTTTTATTTTTCCTATTCATGTGAAATAATTCATACCCTTCAATATAAGCATTATTTATGTTTCCATCATTTAGACATGTTTCTGAGAGTGCTACTATTGTACAAGTTTTATAAATTTTTTTTAAGTAATCTGATATCTTAGATATATTTGCATTAATGCTTCTACAATTTAAATTAATTATAGAGAGTGCTCCATTTGCCATATTAATTTTGTTGAACTGTTCTACGTTATAATATTCACTACCTTTTACAACTGGAAAAAGTTTTCTATCAATAACATCTTCTACATTATATATTTTAAATTCTGATTCATCGTACATCGTCATGATTCAATGTATTTTTTCATCAGGTTGTTTGTTTCGTCGATTTTATGTACAAAATATTTCATAATACAATTTATCATCATCTCCTAAGCTCATCTCAATCTTTCCAAATCCTTTAGCTCTTGAATTATTTTAGCTTGTGAACCTTCCTGTACTTTAATCCAATTTTTTCCATTTCTTGTCCATGTTGATACTATTTTGTTCTGTTTTTTTAACAACCTTGCTTCACGAGCAATATTGCCTTTTTTCTTTGTTAGATGTTCATTTATATAAACTTTTGTTCCATTCAGTTTTCTAGCCTGTATCATTACATTATTTCTTGTTTTTCTGCTAATAAATCTTACAACAATTATTGGTTTAATTTTTTCTGTTTTGCTGGGCAGGGTGTGACATATTGAAATATCATTGTGATCAATATCAATATCCCTGTCCTGTAAAAAAGCCACCACCTGCTCCTCCAGAGTCTGTAGCTCTTGTTGTGATGCATCTTCTCTTGTTTTTACACCAGCAGCCACTTTTGCATATGACCGAGTCTTAACTTCCAGTCCCGTTATAACAAGGTTATCTTGTCTTGTGTTCTGTTCCAAGTCATCAATCTTTTGTTCCAGATCCATTATTTTTTTATCTTTATTTCCTATTTGCAATTTCAATTTTTTAACCTCCTCGAACAAACCCATCAGGATATCCTGATGCATGCTCAATAATCCAGGTAGAAAAATCCAAAAAAGTTCAATCTGGTCCTCTGGACATTCAAAAAAA
>NC_056506.1:19021752-19029437 GCF_014905685.2 Nematolebias whitei | reverse complement strand
ACGTATATTTAGAGAGAGCAAAAATGATGCATAAATGATGCATAAACCAATGGTCTATTACCTTATTTGAAACTTGATGGCAGTATAAGTGTTTGAACTGAAAAAAGTGTATATATATATATATATATATATATATATATATATATATGGTGGTGGCCATCTTGGACTAATGTGGAAACCTGATGTTTGATAGGGATCTTTCTAACACCTACAGTAGATGCAGCCTTATGCTAAAATGGAAGTCGATACAGACGATACCTCACAACAGATCCGGTTGGCAGGCTTCAGACTGATGAAGTCCTTTGGATGAAGGATGAAACTTTTTATTTTCCAAAAAATAAACTGTCCAGATGACATGATTGAACTTTTTTGGGACGAATTTTTAAAGTTTTATTTATCTATTACCTTTATTTAACTAGGCTGATCCCGTTGAGATTGCAAGGGAGGCTTGAGGGCAGCCTAACAAACTTGTTTAAGAACCGTGGGAGGAAGCCGGAGTACCTGGAGCAAACCTACGCAAACATAAGAACATTCAAACTCCACGCAGAAAGACCCCAGGTGTAACCAGGCACTGAACCCAGGACCTTCTCACTATGAGGCAACACTTGATGCTCTCATTCACAACATGCACAGACAGATGGAGGCTATTTCCAATCCCTCTCTTCGCTCTGTGATGGGACAAAAGAAGACTTGAGAAAACATCAAGTGCTGGTTTCTGATTTCTTCTGAGATGCCACATGAGACATTAGTAAGGATAAGTCAACTCTACAAAGTTATTGATGCCTTGTAATGATGCGCTGATGAGGACACTGTAAAACTTCACTTTGTGAGGTGCTGAAAGTCCAAATGTAACATACAGTCAACATCTACACATTGAACAATGTTCCAGGTCTTCTTTAGAGGCATGCCACATCTGTGGCGTAGCTGTCCTTTACCTTTTAGTAGGTTCTTCTGTAACAGAGAAGTTCAGTTTCAGTGACCACCAACTGCTAGTTTGCTCGAAGGGCTCATTTCATTTGGCCCCTGAAGTACCGGTACTAACACGTTCATAAATCCTGATGCTGTTATCCGTTTGTTTTCTCACAGCCTATGATTAGACCTAGTTCAGACACTGGGACACCCCCACCACCATCACCACCACCATCACCCAAATAATAATAATAATAAAAACTTGTGTTGTTTCTACCAGACCAGGCTTTTTTATTTGAAACTCCAGAAAAGGTTTCAAAGGTGGTCATAATATGAAACAATTCTTTTCTTTTTATTCTTATTGCGAACAAAGAAATGCACATTATCCCAGATTAATTGAGTCATGAGGCCAGTCTGAATAGACTGACTGTAAAAACATTCTGATGGGAGTTGTTCTGTGAAAGGAAGCCAAATGTTTAATCTCCCACCATATAATCAGAGAATGATACAGAAAGAATTACTGGTGGTGAATGTTTAATGGAAAGCTCTGAACTACCCAGCACTTCTGTTGGACACACATTTTTTAAGCGCATAAGTGCTTAACTTCTCCATTCTCCTTTCTTTTGTGTTATGTTTTTGTTCCATTGGAGTGCTTCAATGGTCTATTATAGAGAGCTAAAATCATGTTCTGCTTTAATACTAAACAAGGTCTTCATGACACCCACACTCCATTCATCTGAGGCTGATCCGTCTGCCATCAAAATCTGATCATGCTAAGGTCATATGTTGCCTGCTGCCATTATGAGTCACAGTAATGTGCTTTAATCAGTAAAAAGCACTTTTCACAGCGTAGCTTTGTTCAGTCGAGGAAAAGCTGAAGTGCAG
Organism: Nematolebias whitei; assembly: GCF_014905685.2. NCBI lineage: Eukaryota > Metazoa > Chordata > Actinopteri > Cyprinodontiformes > Rivulidae > Nematolebias > Nematolebias whitei. The sequence goes on along the minus strand of NC_056506.1, from coordinate 19,027,643 downwards.
ATGAAAAATAAAGCCATTTGTGCCGACAATGGAGCCCATTTGTTACAGAGTGATGTGTATACGTCCGCTTTCCTTATCGTTCATGCTTGTTTGACCAGGCACGAACAGCTGTGTGTCGCCAACAGCACACACTTTCACCTGTCCTGATTTGTGGGATTCACGCAGAAATGGGAACCATTTTCCATGTTTGAGCTGCAGTATAGTTTTAGGCTTCGACAGTACAGCTACAAACATTAGCTCTTTGTTTATACTCAACTCAGGAACATTGAAGCTCTATGCAAAGTAATTATTTCACCTCCCTGGTTCGTTGGTTCCATTTGTTTAGGTGGCAAGCTAAAGGGAACGTTAAAATATCCTGATGCTGCTCAGTAATCCAGGTAGAAAAAATAACAAGGTTAAGTCAGGTCATCTGGACCAGTGGTGGAGTAAGTAACCAATCACTGTACTTAAGTAAAAGTACAAATAAACAGGCAAAAATGTACTCTAGTAAAAGTAGAAATACCACATTAATGTTTTTACTTAAGTAAAAGTAAATAAGTACTTGCTTTTAAAAATACTTAAAGTAAAAGTACTTGCTGAATGTATTACTTAATGCAATGGTCTATAGTATCATTAAATGTACCTACCGTATGTATATTTTCTGTAATACATTAATAGTATTGTGTCATTTTAATGAACAATGCTGCAGATAATACATGTTTTTATTGTGTTTACTCTGTGACACAGTTCATATGTGGACTTGTGATTCATCAGAATTTCAAGGATGATATGCAGAGTTAAATGCCATTCAGCAAAATAAGAAAGAGGAATCCAAAAAAGTTAAATCTGGTCCTCTGGACATAAAAAAAAAAACAAAAACAAAGCAAAACAACAAAAAAATGTAGAAACGTTTCGTCTCTCATCCGAGAGACTTCCTCAGTCTGAGGTGCTGTATTCAGCTCAGTCTCTTAAATAGCACCGTCTCAGAGTGGATCAACCAGTTTTGCTGCTGACAACAAAAACCAGCTGATCACATGCTCAAGAAGGACCATCAGCCTAACAATGGATCATTAGCACACTGATGGCTGTTTACTATTCACAGAGGGCTGAGTGATACTAGCAATCACAGCATTGTAAGAGGGGGACAGTTGAACCCGGAGGCCTCCACCCCTGTTTAATGATGGACGGTTTCTTTTCACAAAGATGGCCTCCTTTACTCCTCTCTCAAACCATCGTTCCTCTCTGTCCAGGATGTGAACATCTTCATCCCTGAAAGAGTGACCGCTGGCCTGGAGATGAGTGTAGACCGCAGTCCTAGCCTGATGATGTTGATCTTCTGTGCTGGGCCATCCTTTTGGCCAATGGCTGTTTTGTTTCCCCGATGTAAGACTGATCACAGCCCTCCTGACACTGAACAGCATACACAACATTACTCTGTTTGTGCCGGGGGACTGGATCTTTGGGATGTACCGCAAACCCACCCACACAGACCAGTATTTGCAGTTTGACTCCCATCACCCTTTGGAGCACAAGTTAGGAGTCATCAGGACTCTGTATCACAGAGCAGACAACGTCCCCACTAACTCAGGAGCCAGGCAGAAGGAGAAGTCCCACACAAGACAGGCTCTAGAGCAATGTGGATATCCTAACTGGGCCTTCCTAAAAGCAGAGAAGAAACCCAAACAGGACTCCAGTCAGCCAACAGGTGAAAAGGAGGAACCCAGACCCAGACCAGTGGTCATTCCATATGTTGAGGGAGTATCAGAGAAACTGAGACGTTTATTTTCTAAACATAACGTCCCAGTGGCTTTTAAACCCCAAAATACATTGCGGCAAAGACTGGTTCATCCCAAAGATCGAGTACTAGAATATATGTCATTGGTCCAGCTCTTGTTGAAGGCAGGTCTAACGTTACCTGTCCACTTTGCAGTGATTCAATGGACCAACTCCCCTCTCACCATTGGTTACTTTCAAACTAACAAGCAAATTAAAAAAAACAAAAACAAAATGGATGTAATGTGTAACACAACGCATTATAGAAATGTAGTGTAGTAGAAAGTACAGATACTTGATGTAAAATGTAGTGGAGTAAAAGTCGAAAGTCCCCATGTTTAACTCTACTTAAGTAAAGTACAGATAGATGAAAAATGTACTTGAGTACAATGACGAAGTACTTGTACTTAGTTACATTTCACCACTGCTCTGGACAGATTATTCTTTGTTGAAATGGTTCATCTTTTTTCCTAAAGACTTCTTCAGTCTGAGGAGCTGCAACAAACTCAGTCTTATAAACAGCACCTTCTCAGAGTGGATCAACCAGTTTGCTGCCGACAACCAAAACCAGCTGCTCACATACCATACCATACCAATTTATTTATAGAGCACTTAAAACAGCAACAAGGCCAACCAAAGTGCTGTACAAAAGAAAACAAACATGCACAGCGGACAGGAAAACACAAAATAAAAATACAGATACAAATAGCAGCAGAAGCTAACTAAAATGGCCAACAGTGTAGAGTACAGACAGGACCAAAACAAATCACACCGTGTTAAAGGCAAGCGAATAGAAGTGAGTCTTCAAGCGAGACTTAAAGACTGAGAGTGTGGGAGCCTGCCGGACACTCGGTGGCAACTCATTCCACAGTCGTGGACCTGCAACAGAGAAAGCCCTGTCACCTCTGAGCTTATGACGGGTTTCTGGGACTGAGAGAAGCATCTGGTCTGCTGACCTCAGAGAACGCGGTGGGACATATGGCTGCAGAAGATCAGTGAGATAGGATGGGGTGGAACTGTTCAGTGATTTAAAAACATACAAGAGAATTTTGAATTGGATCTGAAGGTGAATGGGTAGCCAGTGCAGGGAGGCCAAAACTGGCTTGATGTGCTCTCTATAGCCTGTACCAGTTAAGAATCGGGCTGCAGCATTTTGGACCAGTTGTAGACGAGCAATGGAGGACTGACTGATTCCAAACAGAAGTGAATTGCAGTAATCAAGCCTAGATGTTATGAAGGCGTGGATCACTGTCTCAAGGTTCTTTTTGGAGAGTATAGGCTTCAGCTTAGACAGCCGTCTCAGCTGAAAAAAACACGATTTGACCATCATGTTTACGTGACTGTTGAGTTTTAAGGACGGGTCCATTATCACCCCCAGATTAGTGACCTTTTGTTTCTCTAGCGGGGCTAGAGAGAAAAGGTCAATGTCATGGTTCATGAGTGAGTCACTGGGATGGAACAGCATGACTTCAGACTTCTTCTCATTGAAGCTTAAGAAGTTTAAAGCCATCCAGTACCGGATGTCAGCCAGGCAGTCAAGAAGAGGCTGAATAGAGCGTGTGCCTCTGTGCCTCAGGGGGAAGTAAATTTGGCAATCATCGGCGTAGAAATGAAAGGGTATGTTGTGTTTGCGGAAAATAGCACCTAGTGGCAGCAGGTATAAAGAAAAGAGAAGGGGACCGAGGATGGACCCCTGCGGTACCCCCCACTGGAGCACTGTCAATGCCGAACTAAAATCTTTGATATTGACACAGAAGGTTCTGTCAGAGAGGTAGGACCCAAACCATTTAAGGGCTGACCCTGTGATGCCCACCCACTGCTCCAGTCTAGAAATGAGGATCTTGTGGTCGATGGTGTCAAAAGCAGATGTAAGGTCCAATAGGACAAGCAGCACAGAATCACCTGCGTCTGTGGATATGAAAATATCAGTCTAGAAATGAGGATCTTGTGGTTGATGGTGTCAAAAGCAGATGTAAGGTCCAATAGGACAAGCAGCACAGAATCACCTGCGTCTGTGGATATGAAAATGTCATTAAAAACCTTCAGTAGAGCAGTTTCAGTGCTATGGAGAGATTTGAAGCCAGATTGGAATAACTCTAGGATAGCGTGATCCCCCAAAAACTGTTTCAACTGAGACTCCACAATTTTTTCCAGTAGTTTAGAGGTGAATGGGAGTCTGGAGACAGGCCGGAAGTTGGACATGACTGAGGGGTCAAGGTTAGGTTTTTTCAGGAGGGGCTGGACAGCAGCATGTTTAAAAGTTTTTGGCACCACACCTGAGGATAAACTGCTATTCAGAATAGCGAGGATAAAAGGACCCAGGGTAGGAAAAACTTCCTTTAGTAGTCGAGGGGGGTAGGAAAAACTTCCTTTAGTAGTCGAGGGGGGACCACATCAAAGGGGAAACCAGATGGCTTCATGCTGCACATTACCTGCTCCAGAGAGGACAGAGAGATGGGCTCAAAGTGGTCAAACACAGCCACACACTGAGATGGGATGGACAGATCATGAGCTGGTGGAGAAATGAGTGCCCAGGTGTTTGCCACTTTTTCTAAAACATATGATCAAGAAGGACCATCAGCCTAACAATGGATCGTTAGCACACTTCATCCCTGAAAGAGTGACCCATTCTCAACATGTAGAGCATCATCTCCAGACCAGCGGTCACTCTTTCAGGGATGAAGATGTTCACATCCTTGATAGAAGAACGTTGGTTCCTCTATCAAGGAGTTTGTTGCAGCTCCTCAGACTTACAAAGGCTTTTGAATAAAAGATGAAATGTTTCAACAGGAAGAATCTGTCCAGAGGACCAGACGTAACTTTGTTCGAACGTTAATATATTTTAAAAACAACATGAAAAAGAAAAAAAAAACGCTGTCGACCTGATACTTTTACCACTCACAGATACATGTATGTAATATTGTATCTTGAATAAATAAATGACCAAGTATAATATTTTTGCTTAATTTGTTTAATTCGGTTTTCTGTTTCATGTTGTGTTGATTCGTGCTCATCTGCTCACACAGACTCATGTTCATGTTCGTGCTGCTGTTCAACGCAATGTTTTTATGCTATTAGTGCTTAGTGTAGTTGTAGTTGATGTTTTTCTTAGTTCATATCTTTTTTTTTTTTTCATTTAGCCTTTATTTATACAGGTAGTCTCATATCTTAGATCTTATTACTGTTTTTATTTTACATTTTATTGTTGGATGTAACTGGGACCCTGTGTACATTATTTCGTTCCACCACATGTACCACATGAGGTGTGAATGACAAATAAATCTCTTTGAATCTCTGAATCTGAAAAATCTTTACATGAACGAGTCAGGTAATTACTAAACGTTAAGTACAAATGAGTCTGTTTTATGATTTTGAATGATTATTTTCAGCTTATTGAGTTTTTATTGTTTGATTGTGTTAGTTTAGATTAAAGCCTAAAGTCACACCTCTCCATACCAGAAAAACTGTTAGCATAAAAAAAATAAATAAAAAAAATTTCTTTGTCAGGTATTTTCAGGTGAGCAGGAAACCGAGTTCTGTCCCTGTGCTGTGGTAAAGTCCTGTTAACTGGTTCCAGTTCTCACAGTGTGGTGGACCTCACACAGCAGCAGTAGATGGGCAGGGACTTCCTGCTGCTGTGCTTTCATAAACCCATGTGAATTCCCAGCTGCTGCTTTTAATTCCCCTCTGCAGCTGCTGCAGACAGAAGCTTTGGTTATTTTGTTTCTAAAATGACGTGTATTTATTCTCCTCTTTGCCACCAGAGGCCCAGTCCAGTGCCATGATGTTCGACTGCCTCTACCTGGAGCTCTCAGCATCTTTGGACCACGGCACCAATGAGCTGCTGGAGGCAGCTGTGCGGACTGCGAGGGGAGACTGCGTGGGGCCCGGGTGGACGGACGGTGACCTGGGGTCCGGGCGCAGAGAGAGCCTGACGAGTCGCGCCAAGCGCTTCCTGGCCGGGCTGGTACCGCGCTCGTATGGCCGGGACCGGGACCGAGGGCGCTACAGGGAAATGAGTCGTCACCGTGGGAGCAAAATCTTCCGCCAGAAATCTCGCTCCTGCCATGACCTCAGTGCACTGTGACACACACACACACACACACACACACACACACACACACACACACACACACACA
>NC_056506.1:19015792-19021742 GCF_014905685.2 Nematolebias whitei | reverse complement strand
ACACACACACACACACACACACACACACACACACACACACACACACATACATACTTCATCAACACAAACACACACCAGACAGACGGACATGGAGGAAGAGGAGGTGTAAAAATGGGTTTAAGACTGAGGTGAAACAATAGAAGATGATGGGCAAGATACACACTGGAGATTATTAGAGGATGGAAAGTTGGAGTGGAAGATAAAGGCCAAGGGTGAGGAGGGGGGAGAAGAAGAAATGATGGAAGGAAGGATGAACCGATAGATCCAGCTGCCTGGATCAATGAGGACCCGTCACTGACGGTGGTTTTCGGACACAGAAGCGGAGCAGGAGGTGGGGCTGATCTGCTCTCATTACCTGAGGTCAGCAGAAACCAGGTCAGCTGTCCAATCCCTGTCCTGATTTCATCCCTAATGAGAAGGAAGATGGAGTCCTAAATAAAATGCACCCAAGTAGCACGCACCGCTAGCATAGAGACTGATAGCAAGCTAAAGTAAACCCTGTTTTATAGCATGCAGGTAGAACTCCTTAGACATGACCCTGTAAGTTTGACACTCCTTTAAATCAAAGTACCTCAGTGGACAACAGCAAATGCACAATCTTCAGAGTTTCAAGAAATGCCATCCCAAAGGCAGGACTATTTATTACAAAGCACTTCATCTACCCTTTATGTCGATTTGATACAAAAACCTTCAGTGGCAGTCATTAGTTCCTCTGTGATTTTTCTACAAGGCTAAGCCATATCTGTGCTGAATGTGCCATGAGCAGTCAGCACACTGAGCCCTTTACTGCAGCACGTGAAGCACAGGAGACTGAAAGGACCACCGCAGAGAGGACTGGACTGGTCCTCAAACAGGACCGCAGGGAGAGGAGAACTGAACTCAAGTACCTATGGCTGTTGGATGGTCTCTGCTTTCATTTCTCATGTTCCCTTACAGGAGTGATTTGACGTTTGGACTGCAGTCTGTGGGGGTTAGCCGTACAGGTGACCCCAAACCAAGCGTTGCTGGACATGTCGTCACGACACATCCTCTCCTGTTTGTCACCGTTTACTGAACACTCATCTCTACCACTGAGAATAAAAACGGCTTGTTTGACATCTTCATGCGTGTTCTTCTGTTGTCCTTTTAAAGCCAGCTTCATGAAATGACAGGATTCATAGTCATCCGTTCAGCAGGAGGCATCAGCTCTGGGCCTGTTCAGGACTGAGCTGCAGAAAGCTGACATGTCAGGACTTCTGTGGCTGTAATTTGACCTTGGTTTCAAAATAGGCGGTTTCAAAACAAGATACATTTATTCTCATAGCATGCCTTGGATAGTGTAATAAATAAAAAATCTACTTGTAAATATTCAAAACCAGTATGTTCACACGATAGTGATGTAGTTTGTAGAGTTGCCGCCTCTAGTCAAGAAGGTTGTCAGATCAAATCCTGGCCAGGTGCTTTTCTGGGTGGAGTTTGCATGTTCTTATCGTGCATGTGTGGGTTTTCTCCGGGTACACCAGTTTCCTCCCACAGTCCAAAAACATGCATGTTAGACTGATTGGTGACTCTAAATTGTTTCTAGGTAAGAGAGAGAGTGAATGGTTGTTTGTGTCCCTGTGATGGACTGGAGACCTGTCCAGGGTGTCCCCCACCTCTGGCACAGTGACTGCTGGACATGAGCACCAGTGACTCAGAAAGAAAGAGGCGGGTACAGATAATGGATGGAGTGTGTTCACAGCTATGTCTTGTGTTATATTTGTAGGTAGTTCACTTAAATTTGTCCATTAAACCCAATGAATCCAGTCAGTTACTTAAACTACAAGCATGTCTTAAAGACATAAAAACCTGGATGACCTTTAATTTTCTCCTGTTGAACACAGACAAGACTGAGGTCTTGATTTTTGGACCTGAGCACCTTAGGAATACATTTTTCTATGGCATTAATCTGTCCTCCAGCTCTAATGTTAAAAATCTTGGTGTTATTTTTGATCAGGACATGTCTTTTATCCCCCACATTAAAAACGTTACTAGAACAGTCTTCTTCCACCTGCGTAATATCACTAAAATTAGAAACATCTTATCTAAAAATGCTTAAGAAAACTGGTTCATGCATTTGTCACGTTTAGACTGGACTATTGCAATGATTTATTATCTGGGTGTCCAAATACTTCTTTAAAACGTCTTCAGTTGATCCAAAATGCTGCTGCCAGAGTCTTAACCGGAGTTAGTAGGAGAGATCATATCTCTCCAGTTTTAGCTTCTCTCCATTGGCTCCCTGTCAAATCCAGAATAGAATTCAAAATCTTACTTCTAACCTACAAAGCTCTCAACAACCTGGCTCCATCTTATATTACAGATCTTATTGTTCCATATTTTCCTAACAGAGCACTTTACTCTCAGGATACTTCCAAAAGCAGAATGGGAGGCAGAACATATGAACTGCAGTGACGTACATATGTCATCAGTGCAGCTACAGCGTTCACTCTCAAGACATTATTACCTGCAGTGTCCAATCAGTGCGGACCGAATTTGGCAAAAAGGACCTACTCGGCTCCTGTATCCTGGAACACCTTGCAAAAAGATCTGAAGCTCTTGACCTTGACCTCTCTAAGTGGCTTTAAACAACTGTTAAGTTCAACGCAGACATGTCCCTGTTTTTAATATTTTACATTGCTTTATAAAGTAGCTGTTTTTTATTTTGTTCTATATCACTTCATTTATATACTTTTCATATTATATGCTTTCATGTGGATGTTTGTTGTTATGTGTACCTCATTTATGTCTATAAAAGTTAAGTTTGTTTCTCTGGATGGGTTCAAAAGTTTTTGACGGGTTTTGAACCCGTCCAGAGGACCAGACGTAACTTTTTTATAGATTTTTCTACCTGGATTATTGAGCATGCATCAGGATACCTTATCTATGGTTTTTGTTTACATCAGGTCTCTTGCAATGAGTCCTTGTGACTCAATGAGACTAACCTGTATAAATAAAGACTGAATGAATGAACTTCCAGTTTCAGTCCGTGAGGCTGACACATTGTCCAGTTTTAAGACTTTCCTTTTTGATAAATCCTATAGTTAGTCACCTTGGGTTTCCTGAGCTATCCCTTAGTTCTGCAGCTATAGGCTTAGACTGCTGGAGGACAAACTGACCACTTTTATTCACTATTCTACTGTCTTTACGTACTCTGCCTGTTAGTATTTGTAATTATTTCTATCTTAACATGTTTTGGCCACATGTCCTCAGTTGGAAAATGGTGGATTGCTCTCATCAGGTCGAGGGTGAGGTTCTGCCTCAAGTGGAGGAGTTCAAGTATCTCCGGGTTTTGTTCACAAGTGAGGGAAGAATGGAGCATGGGATTGACAGGATTGGTGCAGTGTTTGCAGTATTGCGGACTCTGTGCCAGTCCATTGTGGTGAAGAGAGAGCTGAGTTGTAAGGCAAAGTTCTCTGTTTATTGGTCAGTCTAAGTTCCTGCCCTCACCTATGGCCATGAACTCTGGGTAGTGACCGAGCGATGACTGAAAGATGAGAGGAGACTGATTATACAGAGCCAGGTGAGGAAGAGGAGACACCTGAACTGATTACATTCATTCAACCTTTATCTCTACAGGTTGGTCTCATTGAGCCTCGAGGACTCACTTCCAAGAGAGACCTGTTTTAAACAAAGATTGGTGACAACAGTAGATGACAAAGACAAAAATAGACATTCATGAAAAAGCATATAAATTGAAAAATATGTCACAGAAGATGATATTAAAAAATGAAACTTAAACAGCTACATTATAAAGTGATGTGGAAAACTAAAAACAGGAACATGTCTGGGTTGGTTTTTACCATGAACTTGGCAGATGTTTGAAGCCACTTGCAGAGGTCAAGGTCTAGAGCCTCAGATCTTACAGACTGGGAACAGGTAAAGGTGGGCGTGACATGACTATCAACACTTTCTGTGCCAGCAGCCATTTTGGATTTTGAGGTCAAGGTTGGTCAAGAACCTCAGAATTTCCAAGTTTCCCAAGTGATTTTTTGTCTGTGAAAATCTGACTTCTGTGTACAAATGGACCACACCCATGAAGGGATCTGTAGAGTCATTTTATTTTTATATGTATTCATGGGGTATGAAGTTTTTTGAAGAGGTTATGTAATTTTTCTTATTTTTTTAGATTACAAGTCTGTCTATAAAGTTTGAATTCTAATTGAACTGCCCTTTAATTACTTTAATTAAATTGCCCTTTCCAAAAAAAAAAAACATCTGTGAGACAGCAGGAGATATGAAGAGAGGACCATTAGGATGTCTCGTTGCAGACGAGTCCAACAGAAGTGTGTTTAAAATGTTATTAATTCAATGGCTGCATTAAAAGCTGGAAGTGAAACATTAATATTTGTAATTTGCTGCTGTGCCTTTTCAGGCATGGCCGTCAAAAGGGCCAGCAAATCGAAGAACAGAAGTACTCAGACTGCAGCAAAGGGAGAGGATTCAGGGGCCAAGACTCGTAGAGTGACGTGGATTATAAAGATGTGTGAGATCGGGGGAACTTTTTTTTTCTCTTGCACTTCAGTTATGAAAGCTTAGCTTATGTGGGAGAAGTTGAATTTTATTACTGGGATCAAGAAATCCAGGTTGGGGTGTGAATCAAAGAACTTCTGATGGGTTGGGGGGGGGGGGGGGGGTAAACCTTTAACTCTTGACAATGTCACCCATGCAGTCTGGTCCAGGGAGAAATGGGATCTTCGGGGCATTATTTAAAAATAAGCATCCCTGTCAGCCTCCTCCAGTTCAGAAGGTGTGAGCTGGTTGAAGGAGGGCGCCGCAGCCAATCACACGACATCCCACCAGACGGGTACACTGCTCCGGTTCTGAAGCTGCAGCTATAACTGGAGTGGAGGCACCGAAGAACTCGGGAGAGGAAGTCAATCTGGCAAAGTTGTAGAGGGTTTAAGAGAGGGAGAGAACAGGCCTGGAGGAATGCTTTGAGGAGCAACGGTTGCTTGGAGACTGTTGTCATGGAGACGGTGAGTCTTTTGGCATCTCCAACATCCTAGATTTATGTTGATTTTCAGAAGCGGGGGGGGGGGGGGGGTCTTTTTTGTTTGATTATGCTTTTTATTTCCCCGTTTCAGTATCATACAAGTATCATCTTGTGCAGAAGACTCTTCCTCCTCTGTGTGGTTAAGTCACTCAGTGACTGTGGCAGAATGGAAAATGATGTCAAGATTTTTAATAGGTTTAAGCAAGTCAGAAACCTGTCCCATATTAGCAACCATCTGACAGCTCCACAGAGAGGAGGGAGGTGGGGACGGTAAGATGGAATTTGTTTCTGTGACACCCCATCAGTGTCTCCCACTGTGACGGATATCCTCCCTCTGTGTTTTGCTCTTGCTGACTCATTCTGTAGGCATTTTCCTCTGATTCATGATTAAAAGGAGACTTCACGGGAGCAGGAAGGCAGAGGGAACTCAAACCACCCACTGTGTGCCACTGAAAACTTCTCCAAGTTCGCTCTGCACTAAAGAAAGACTCGTCAGTGAGCTGTGCATAACTAATGAGGTGTTATCCTCTGGCTGCAGGGATATCAAGGTAATGCTGGTAAATAAAGAGAGACTTGAAGGCCTCACGCTGAGTGATCCAGGAAGGAAGCTGCAGCAGATCTCAGGGGAATCTGTGTGATTTGTTTTCAAGGAGCTGTGGATCAACGTGGCACAAACATCATTATTCCCCAGCTTTAGCTGAAGAGCGCACAGACGATCATACACACAGTGCTATAGGAAACTTATTATTTACACACAGTGCTATAGGAAACTTATTATTTACACACACAGTGCTATAGGAAACTTATTATTTACACACAGTGCTATAGGAAACTTAGTATTTACACACAGTGCTATAGGAAACATTATTTACACACAGTGCTATAGGAAAACATTATTTACACACAGTGCTATAGGAAACATTATTTACACACAGTGCT
>NC_056506.1:19009456-19015782 GCF_014905685.2 Nematolebias whitei | reverse complement strand
ACAGTGCTATAGGAAACTTATTATTTACACACAGTGCTATAGGAAACATTATTTACACACAGTGCTATAGGAAACTATCATGAATGAATGCCTTTTATTAAACTCAGTTTATTTGTATAGCGCGGAGTCACAACAGAAGTCGTCTCAGGGCACTGAACAAAAACACTCGCATACATTACAAAAGACAATTAGTGAAAATTATATATATTTATACAACTTATAACCTATGGAGAATGTTTTAATATGAATAATAGAATAGAATAGAATATTATAATATGTTCAAAATGTAATTTTATATGTTCTGATGTGTGCTCATTAATCCAGCTAGATAAATCTAACAAGGTTGAGTCTGGACGGATTCTTCTTAGTTGAGATGTTTCGTCTTTTGTCCAAAAGACTTCTTCAGTCTGAGAAGCTGCAAGTAGCTGGTTCATCCCAAAGATCCAGTCCCCCGGCACAAACAGAGTAATGTTGTGTATGTTCAGTGTCAGGAGGGCTGTGATCAGTCTTACATCAGGGAAACTAAGCAGCCATTGGCCAAAAGGATGGACCAGCACAGAAGATCAACATCATCAGTTTACACTCATCCTCAGACCAGCAGTCACTCTTTCAGGAATGAAGATGTTCACTTCCAAGTTCAAGTCAATTTTATTGTCATTCTCATCACATGTGATACATGAGGAAGGAAATTATGTACTCATCCTTGTGTTAGGTTATTAAAATTATTTTATGACATTATATTTTGTTAACTGTGACAATAGTCTTAAAGTAGAGTTTGGTGTTATTTAAACATTCCATCCAAGATGTGTCAGACAGAGGATGATTGCTTTTTGCTGACAGATACACTGAAGCTGCCTCACTGACCTAGTTTTGATAACCACAGCTAATTCAAGGCAGTAGTTGCAAGATAAGTTGATAAACGGAGAAACTCACAAGTTGTAAAAAAAACCTTCCTCTTATTATATCCACGTTATTCCTGTGGGCTCTACTGTATAAATGATTCTGGGTACAACTTCCTGTCAGACACAGGAAGTAACAAAAGCATTTAGCTAAGGCAGTGGTGCACAGGCCGCGGTTTATTTGAAAGTATTTTACATTCAGTTTAGCAGATAAAACACTGTTTTTGTTTTGTTTACATTAATTTAACAACCGTAAAGTTTACTAAAATAGCCGTGCTGAGTTCAGGTACCTGTTGTGTTCATGGCTGCATGAACAACCAGACCAAACTAAATCAGTGGCTACAACAACAGAGTTTCAAACACGGACACAAAACAAAAATTAAAGCTGCAAGCAGCGTTGAAGGCCCTCGCAGCGAAGCGCCGCTGCGGCCTCATGGCGACCGCGGGAACTGCAGCGACCCTTCCCGGTCGCCATCGAGAACGCTCACGCTACCGTCACGCGCCCGTTCCCCGGAATGCGCATTCGCCGAACCTTTCACATAAGCTGCGACCGCATATATAACTATTGTAATAATATAGGGGGCGCATTTGAGTCAAATATTAAACAACAACACCACTGCGTCCATAAGTCCTCACTAGTCAAGCACCAAAAATCTGGTCAAGATCGGACGATATATCACTGAGATATAACAGTTTGATTTATGTAGGGGGCGCACTTGAGTCAAATATTAAACAACAACACCACTGTGTCCATAAGTCCTCTCTAGTCAAGCATCAAAAATCTGGTGCAGATCGGACGATATATCACTGAGATATAACAGTTTGATTAACCTAGGGGGCGCACTTGAGTCAAAAGTAAAACAACAATACCATTGCGTGTTTAAGTGCTTACTTATCACACACCAAAAATATGGTCCACATCGGATGACATATCACTGAGATATAACAGTTTGAATAATCTAGGGGGCGCACTTGAGTCAAATATTAAACAACAAAACTAAAATGTCCATCAGCTCTCAGTAATGATGCACCCAAAATCTGGTCCAGATCGGATGACATATCACTGAGATATAACAGTTTGAATAATGTAGGGGGCGCACTTGAGTCAAATATTAAACAACAAAACTAAAATGTCCATCAGTTCTCAGTAATGACGCACCAAAAATCTGGTTCAGATCGGATGTTGTATCACTGAGATATAACTGTAAGAAGAATGTAGGTGGCGCTGTGGAGGCTCTTGGCCACTTATCATGGAAACCTGTTCAGAGGTGGATAATGATCAATCATAGTGATTTTGGTTCATCTGGGTTCAAATCTGTGCAATTTAGAGCCAAACGTATTGCAACGGCGTCACTTTTTAATTCGCCATGGCGCCACGCCCACATTCTCCAGCTATAACTGTTTTGTTGTTTAAATCAAGTCAGACCATCTTATCTGTCTTCTAACACAGGATCATCCTGATTATGTGAAGGGTGTCAAAGAAGGACCATTCCAAGCCAAAAAAGTCACTTCCTGTTCTGAGGGGGCGGGGCTTTGATGACGTCACAATATGACCTCAGGGTATCGTCGGGCATGGGACAGGGATGACTCGTGCCAAATTTGGTGCAAATCTGTCATTCAAGTTGAAAGTTATAACGTTTGGAAATTTATGGCGTGAAGCTCAACTTTGAGGCCTGGCCACGCCCCTTTAACAAAACGAAACCGAAAGCTTTTGATAACTTTTACTCTCCAATGTCTTAAGGGCCTAATAACCAAGTTTTAAGTCAATCCTTGAAAATCCCTAGGAGGAGTTCGTTAAAATTCGCCGTTAAAAACGTCCAAAAATTAACCTTTGACCCAAAATGGCCAACTTCCTCTTGGCTTTGGACCGGAGCGCCAAGAGACTTTTTCATAGGTCCTGAGAAGATACACATGTTCACCGAGTTTCAGATTTATCGGTCGAAAAATGGCTCGGGGCTGAGGTTTTAAAATATTCTAGGGGGCGCTAGAGAGGCTATTGCGCAATCATCGTGGTTTCCTGTTCAAGGGGCGGGCAATGATCGATCATAGTGATTTTCATGAACCTCGGATCAAATCTGTGGAATTCAGAGCCAAACGTATTGTAACGGCGTCACTTCTGACTTCGCCACGCCGCCACGCCCACATCCTCCAGGGGAAACGCTTTGCGCTTCAAAGCAAGTCAGACCAACTTGTTATCTGCCTTCTAACACAGGATCATCCTGATTGGGTGAAGAGTGTCAGGGAGGGAGCATTCCAAGCCAAAAAAGTCACTTCCTGTTCTGAGGGGGCGGGGCTTTGATGACGTCAAAATTTGACCTCAGGGTATCGTCGGGCATGGGACAGGGATGACTCGCGCCAAATTTGGTACAAATCTGTTTTTCAATGTGAAAGTTGTAGCGTTTGGAAATTTTTGGCGTGAAGCATAATTTTGAGGTCCGGCCCCGCCCCCTCAACATACGTCGGTTTGCACCGTTTTGATAACTTTAGGTCCCCCATGCCTACTGAGCAAAATGGCCAAGGTTTGAAACCGATTGAGCGAAATCCCTAGGAGGAGTTCGTTCAAATTCGCCGTGTACGAAAAGTGAAAAATGGCCAAAATTGACCCTTTGACCCAAAATGGCCGACTTCCTGTTTGGTTTAAGGCATACCTCCAAGAGACTTTTTTTCATGATTCAGTGGGTTGTACATGTGTACCAAATTTCAGCTCTCTAGGACTTACCAGTTGTCATATCTCACGTTAGGGGGCGCTGTAGAGCAGTTTGGCCACGCCCACTTTTGGTTCCATTATCATACTACTATTTCTCGCGGGGGACAATTTTGGGTCAAATATGGTGAGTTTTCGAATATGTTAAGGCCTCCAAATTAGCGCTCTTTGACGGAAAAAAATTTGAAACGACACAATAACAATAGGCCTTCGCAGCGCTTAGCTGCTCGGGCCTAAAAAGAGTGTTCTTGTGAAAAGAGGTATAGTTTCCATCACCTATCTAGAAGAATGTGGCTGAAAAAATCACTGGAGGAAAACCTGCATCCTTTGTGGCTGGACTACAATAAACCACCGGAGAGACACTGGATCCTAAGAACGATTGAAAACAGTGACAAAAATGTCAGGTATGATTTCAAGTATGAAGGACACAGAATATATGTTCATCTTCAGTATTACAATTTTCTCTAATTAACCCAAGCTCGGTGATGGAGGACTTTAAGGCTTTGTCTGGACTGTGTCTGATTTAAGGGCAATAAGATTGTGTCCCACCTCTTTTAACAAAACACCTTACATACTATAATACTGTCAACTCCTACATGTGTCCAGTTAACCACTTTTTTGTCTGTCCAAACAGGTCTCACTTGTAAATGAGTCTTCGAGGCTCAATGTGATTTATCTGTTTAAATAAAGGTTGAATGAATAATACTGTGTAGATACTAATACACCTCAGAGCTTTTCAGGTTGTTCATCACTTCACCATCTGAAGACAGTGAAGTATCTAAATATGCTAGCAGATGTAATCTGCAGCCACTTCTTCAGCTCGTCCTCCATCCCTCGTCCTCAGCAGGAAGCAGGTATGATTATATTGTCCAGCTTGAGCTCTGACAGGTGGTGTTCCTACATATTAAATCCAAAATGCTCAGATAAATTACATTAGATTGTACTGTTCACACATAAACAAACACCGGTTCTGGTCCACACCATAAGTTGCGCCCATAATCCACGCATGGCACCATGGGGCCTAGAAATAAGGTGGATAAGATAATCATCTGGCAGAAATACGAATGTGGTTGTGGGTGTCTTCAACAGGATGCTGTCTCAGCTGGACTGGATCGGATGGTGTGTCCACTGTCCCCAGGAGTGTCCAACCTGAAAATCCAATCAGAGAGGCCTAAAGGACCTCCCCAACTGCTTACACCAATCAGATAGTTGCACATTCTCAATATAACGGTGTAAAAGATGAGATGGTCATCTTCTCTGAATGGTGACATCAGCAACTCAGTGAATTACTCACATGTGGACTGTGGCCTCCTGAACAGAAGATGCACGAATATATGCATTTAACTTTCTACAATGTCAAATAAATGTATTTGAGTATCTCTAGGAATAAACGTACACGCTTTGACAGTCAAACACATTTTCGAGACAAAATCTAAAAATCTTATTTTTTGTGTGCATCAGAATTTTTTCCAGATGCTCTTGTAACCTCACAGTAACGTTACTTCACTCATGTTCCTGAGGGGAAAAATCAGCCAAATTGAAATACATTAAAAATAAGTTTATTCCCATTTTTATATCATACATCAGTAGGAGGTGCTCAGCTTTTGCATTTAAGACGGTAAACATCACCGACAGGTGGCTGCAAGTTTCCACCAGAAGCGGTATGTTCTCTCAACTAAAAGACCCTTGAGTTACACTTCTCATCTCGTCTGACAAAACTGTTCTTATTTTGTCTGAAACAAGCAAAACCAAACATGTTGCACAAGTGAACATTTAGTACTGAAAAGCTGTTCCACATGCATGCAGGCTGCAGAATGGGACGCTCCATCATAAGCATCAACATCATAAGCAGGTGCACCGTGCTCCTGAAGCTGGCTCGTACATTCAGGTCAGTATAAGTAAAAAATATATAATCATAAACTGGTGTTGAACGTGAGTTAAAACATAAAAAAAATAAAATAAAAAAAACTACTAAAAAACCCTCTGTCAGACCACACGTGCAAGACTGCCTAAAAACAAGGCCTCATTTTCAGCTACCAGATTTGGAGGGTCATCACAAAACTTTTTTTTTTCTTCTAATGGTCAAAATAAAAAAAAAGAAATTCAAAGGACCTTAAAGTATTTAAATGTAAAAGAGTCCATTTAAATTTGATATTTGTATTTGAGGTTGAGATGGCTCAGACTTATTGGTTTCATTTGTTCACACTTTATAAACTAGTTCCAAGTTGGACATGTTGGAACTTCCAACATGTCTTCACTCTAGATCAGGGGTCTGCAACCTGCGGCTCTGGAGCCACATGTGGCTCTTTGGTCCCTCTGCAGCAGCTCTTTCAAGCTTTGACCAAAACTGACATAAAACTGAATTTTATTGGTTGTTATACAAAAAAAATAGTTTTAGCAGTTTTCCTGTCATTTCTTTCGCTGAAACATGTACAAGGAAAATATCCTGATGCATGCTCAATAATCCAGGTAAAAAAAATCTAAAAAAGTTAAATCTGGTCCTCTGGACATTCAAAAAAACTAAACAAAGCAAATCAACAAAAAAATGTAGAAACGTTTCGTCTCTCATCCGAGAGACTTCCTCAGTCTGAGGTGCTGTTTTCAGCTCAGTCTTATAAATAGCACCTTCTCAGAGTGGATCAACCAGTTTTGCTGCTGACAACCAAAACCAGCTGCTCACATGCTCAAGAAGGACCATCAGCCTAACAATGGATCATTAGCAC
>NC_056506.1:18998846-19009056 GCF_014905685.2 Nematolebias whitei | reverse complement strand
CCTCAGACTGAGGAAGTCTCTCGGATGAGAGACGAAACGTTTCTACATTTTTTTGTTGATTTGCTTTGTTTTGTTTTTTTGAATGTCCAGAGGACCAGATTTAACTTTTTTAGATGTACAAGGAAAACATACTTAAAACTTTTTGCTTTATTGCTATACTTATTTTTTCCACAATAAAAAAAAAATACATAGGTCTGCATAGTTCAGTTTTTATTAAAAAACGACACCCCCCCCCCCCCCCCACTACAAGAATCTGGTCTTTTCATTTGTTTTAAATTGTAAAAACCTAATTAGATTATTTTTTTTTTTAGCTTTAAGTCAACCCTAACGGCCACAAAAGCTCCCTCTAACAAACCTAAAGTGGCCCACGGGCCACCAGTTGATAATCACAGCAGGTTGTCGCGACTCTGATCACTTTTACTTTAGTGAACGAAAATGGCTCTTCTGATGTAAAGCGTTCAGACCCCTGCTCTAGATGAACAGTACTGTAAATGTGTCTCTAGTATCCCCTACAGGTCATAACAACAGGTTCCTGAAATTTAAATAAAGCAACAAACCATTCAAAAGGAATGTTTTTATTCATTTATTATAACACAGAGAAAACAAACAGATGATACAGATTTAAACTTCTTATTCAAGAATGTCACTGAAAAGCTTCCTCTTCTTGGACTCGCCCGTCTGAATTTCCTGCCAGTAGGCTTTTCTGTGGACAAAGTGGGAGAGAGCGAACTTTGCCCAAACGTGCCGAGCGAACTGATCGGACTTCAGCTGGCTTTCACACAGAGCTGGGGAAGAGGACACACAGGAAACAGAGTCATAACGAGGACGATAATCAGGCATTTTTACGATAAGTGAAGAAAATCCATCCAGGTTACCAAGTTCCTGTGCGATGCTTAGCTTCTGACTGATGGAGGCGCTGCTCCACATGGCTTCAAGCACACGACTGCCCAACCTGGAGCAGGCCATCTGGACCAACTGTCCCTGTGGAGGACAAAAGGTCTTCATGTGGTACGTTTTGTAGAATCTTTGAACAGAGCATCATAAAAACATGTCATACCTCCAGTCTCTTGAGGATCTTGCCTCGACCTTTGTCACTAGAAGTGATGATCAAGGACTGGAGGGCGTGGCTGCCTGCAGGGTCAGAGGCCAGCGTGAGGAGATCAGCGGGGCTCAGCGTACGCAGGCTGCTGAGGAGGAGCGAGCGCTCTTTAAACTTAGCCAGGGCTTGGACCAGCCGAGAGCCGTGGTAGCAGATGGAGGTCAGGGGAGTCTGGAAACAACATACAGGTAAACATGCAGTCTACTGCATGGACCAAACAGTTTGTGACTCACATGTGAGACGCTGTGTCAACAAAAGTTTAGTGATTGACCTCTGTCTGTGTGCTGCCCTCTGCTGTTTCACACTGGTAGTACACCTCATAGGTGAGCAGGGACATGAAGAGAGGGAGGCAGCTGACAAGTCGAGAACCAGGCTCAGCGCAGTGGAACGCCTGGAGGACACGGCACCGGGTCCAATCCACAAACCCAACACGGAGACACAGAGGATGAAGGGAAACAGAACTGTTGAGCCATGAACATCTTCAATGAACAAAAACTGTTTGAAGCTTACATCAAGAAGGCACTGCATTATATCGTCCTGCTTCTCTCCACTTTCTGCACAGCTTTCTGCCAGCTGGATGATCACACCCATGTGACCTGCAGCCAAGATGGCCTCCACACCCTGAACCAGCTCATCGAACAAACTGAGGAACTGCAGACAGAAAAAACAAGTCAGAACAGTGAAAATACACAATAATCCCCCGTTTGCTGTTCTAACTCTTAACTGACCAGTTTATATTTGGCTGAGGCTGCTATAAGCCTTTGTATGGGGAAATTAGCAATGGGATGGAGGGCCAGGTCCACCAGGTGACCCTTCAGGTGGTTTTTGTAGAGGTCGCGGAGAAGAGGCTTGTGGGACAGCTGTATGATGGTCTCTATGGGGTGACTGGAGTTCTGGTCCTTCAGAAAGACCAGAAGTGGACTGAAAGGAAAAGCCACACATTAGCAGCTGTTATGTTGCAACCCAGATGATTACAAGTCGAGTCTAACCTGACTCCAGGAGCTGCACTGTGACCCGTCAGGTACTCCATGGTGCGTCTGAGGAGCTGCTTGCAGAGTTTGGGCCGTTTTTTGTGACATACGGTCAACATGGTCTGGAAAACTGTGCTGGCTGCAGCATCTGTAACACTTACTGAAGACAAACACAAAGTTCTCAGACTAAGCAAGATAAAAACTGTCAACATTTCCCAACAAACTGTTTAAACCTCCTCAGTTTGAGAAATCGTATTTTTTGACCAGACTGACGAGCTAATGGCTAGTCGGTGGGTGACCAAGACCAAAGTGTATTTCTCTCATCTTAAACGTCTTCAGTCTCAGACAACTCGGAGATTCGTGCAGACACTGTTTTAAGGTCTCATGGCTCCGCCATACCAGAAATGCTAAAGCTTGCTGCTGCTGTTAACGACCAAGAACTAACGTGTAAACTAGTGTAAGGTGGAAATGTCTGTATAATAATTATGTGTATGTGTTGTCATCATTGCATGTTCCCATATAATGGCGAAATTGGCTCTCTGCTTTTAACCCACCAGGTGGAGCAGTGGGCAGCTATCGAAAGCACCCGGGGAGCAACTGGGGATGAGGTGTCCTGCTCAGAGACACCACGACATGTGCAATGACCGGGGACTGAACCGAGTCGGCTGCACTGCCTCTACACCGTTTGTTTATGAACCGCCTCAACATGTTTATGACCGGAGTTGTTTTTTCCATGTCAGCAGTTGAACTAGCTGTTATCTACAAGTAAGACACTCATTCCTTACAGTCCCTCCACAGAACCACGTCAGTGGTGCAGTCTCCATTTTTGTAGTGGATAAAGTTAGTTTTACATTGGACGTTGGACATCGCTGAAGCCACAGAGAGCGAATGTCCAACGTAAAACTAACTTTACCGCAGTCGGTCCGTATACTGTACTTAGAACCAAAGTACACTAGTTAGTACAATGTAATCATCAATTTATTTTGATTTTTAAGCATATTGAACATTTCAAATTTCTCTGATGCTTTCTCTTGTTGTTTACAGTAACTGGTTCTGTCCTGCGGATCAGATCGATGATCTGAGCCGAACTGGGCTGCACCGTGTTTCATGTCAGTACAGAGGAGTTTACTGATGCAGGTAAATATTGTAAACAAGATTATTTCACTCTTCAACACTACTCTGATGAGTTCTGTTCAAAGTCAGAGTCAGAGTTGGTGGAACAAAATCGTGTACACAGGGTCCCAGTTACATCCAACAAAAGTATAAATTGTAAAAGAAAAACAGTAATAGATCTAAGATATTTAGTTAATTTTATTCGTTTTTTTAACATAATGAGCATGAAGGAGTTCAAGTATCTCTGGGTTTTGTTCACAGTGAGGGAAGAATGGAGCATGAGATCAACAGATGGATTGGTGCAGTGTCTGCAGTATTGCGGACACTGTGCCGGCTCGTTGTGGTCAAGAGGGAGCTGAGCTGGAAGGCAAAGCTCTCTGTTTACTGGCCAGTTTATGTTCCTGCCCTCACCTATGACCATGAACTCTGGGTAGACTGAAAGATTGAGACTGTGGATCCAGGAGTTTCCTCTGCAGAGTAGATGGACTCTCCCTTAGAGACAGGGTGAGAAGTTCAGTTATCAGGAGAGACTCGGAGTAGAACCACTGCTCCTCCACATCCAGAGGAGACTGTTGCAGGGTTCACAGGATCTCATGAACACACAATTCCATTTTCTCCATGTCCAACTGGGAGGAGACCCCAAGGAAGACCAGGACCCCCTGGAGAGACTATGTCTCATCTGGTCTGGGAACACCTTGGAGTCCTCCCAGAAGAGCTGGAAGAGGTGGCTGTGGAGAGAGATATCTGGACCTCCCTGCTCAAGATGCTGCCCCTGAAACCTGAGTCCAGAAAAACAGTATGGATGATTGATTGATTGATTGATGATCATTTAATGAGAGGAAGCAGAAATCTGTAGCCTCTGTTGTCATTAATAGTTTTTATAAGTTTCTGCTGCCTTCAAAGCTTCTGATGCTTTGGTTCCTGCTGCAGGGTGTTCCTCCACGTCCCTGTCAGATTAATGGGCTGCAGCAGTTTAGGGGTTGAGATGGTGCAGAGGTAGGGCAGCTGACTTGGGACCAGAAAGTCGTGGTTCGACTCACCATGCCCACATGTCCTGGTGTCCTTGATCAAGACACCTAATCCCTAATTGTTCCCCGGGTGCTTACACAGCTGCTCCACCTGGGTGTATCTCAGGTGTGGTGGGTTAAATGCAGAGACTAATGTCATCATTGTATGGAAACATACAAAGAAGACAACACATAGCACTTTCTTTCTTTAATCACTCAGGGGGGTGGGCTGACAAATAAACAGTCGGCTTTTCTTTGTTTCTTTTTAAAAGCTTGGGCAAAATAAAATCCAGTCGAACTGACGTTGGGACTAATTATAACAGTTATCTGTTTTGCTGTTAAAGCAGTTATGTTATTTTATTTTAACCTCTAAAACTGGATAAATCTGAAGCACGCTGTTTGACGTTTCACTTTCTGAACACACTTTCTTATTTTATTCTACTCTATTAATCCACAACGTGGAGATTAATTCTCTGCATTTTTCCCCATTGCACATGTGGAGCAGAGAGCTGCCCGCTAAGGTCCCAGGGTGCAGATGGTGGGGGTTAAAGGCCTTGCTCATGGGCCCAGAGTGGGGCAAAAGAGGGTGGAGGCAGGTGTGGGTGTTTCACTTATCCCACCCACATTTTGATGTCAGTCTGGGGAGTTGAACCAGCGACTCTGATCACAGGCCCACCCTCTCTAACCTCTGCACCACCACGCTCTTTATCTGGATTTAATAAAACAAACTCTGAGGTTCGATGACTTTTTGAGTCCCCTCCATCATTGCATGCGACTGTAACGTAACTGGAACCAACATTCCTTTTTGTTTTTACGATGTGAACTCAAATCTTGTGCGCTCTGTTAGCCCTCAGATTACATGCTGGGATTAGCCTCAGCTACTACCACCAGATTTAGCTCAAAATGTGTCAACCTGACTGAGCTGTGGCCGTTCTTGTGTTCGCTAAGGTTCACCAGCTGTGACGACCATCATGAAGTTAATGAGCGCTAGATGTAAACTTCAACACTTTCTTTAAACAAGTCATTGAAATCTGTCCAGTGGTTTAAAATATATTTTGCTAACAGAAATAAGAGGTTGACTCTAACAGTTAACGCTCGTTTTGTGATCTGTGAGCCATAAAACCTCCTCTAAAGTCTTTAAATGACAAGGGTTGAGAGTGAAAGCCTCATAAATGGGACTTACAGTTAACGTTCTCCATCAAGGTCTCGGTGAGACTCTTCAGCTCGTACCAGAACGAGGTGGGGATCTCAAAGTCCGTCAGCCGAGGAGCACAGCGGCCATTTTTTCCTCCTGCTTCAAAACAGAAACATCCAAACAGACACGCAGCTGAAACCTCAGAGAACAGTTTACCTGGTCCCTGCATCTGTGATGTAAATATAAAAAGCAGGATGAAATCTTTACATTCTGTGGAAACAAGTCAGACAGTGGTTCTGGTTCTGGTACCGTCAGCGTGTTCAGCACCACTCACTGAAAACATGAAGGCACAAAGTTTGACCCAAACGTTTCAGCAACACCTTTACCTGTGGCTAGACTCAAACAGGAAGTGACATGAAAACTACAAGCAGCTCGTTAAGAGGAAGTCCTGGAAGATAGATTGACCTCAGCGTGACCTCAGCGTGACCTCAGCGTGACCTCAGCATGACCTCAGCGTGACGTTCACGAGTCAAACTGTGACCACAGAAATTAAACTCCTCTATGATGACACTGAAATGATGTTTCAGTCTTTATGTACCTTTGTTTTAATCAGAAGGGCGGTAGTTTAAAAGCTGTAGCAGCACAAAATAACAAAAACAGACATTTATATCATTCAATTCAATTCAAATTCAAAAATACTTTTTATTAATCCCAGAGGGAAATTATATGTCATATGACATATAACTCATATCTGCAAGAATGACAGATTTCTGCCTGTAAATGATTTTATTTCAATCAAAGAGGTATTTGAATGATTTCAGCTTATTTACTCTTAATATAATTTTTGTTTTCATATTTGATCATTTATTATGTTACATTTACCACAGTACGTCTCAGTATCATTCCAAATAATAATAATAAATATAATCTTATTGCAGACAGATAACCCACAGCTTGTGTAGGACTGAACTTTGTAGATATTCATGAAACTGACCGTCGCAGAGGGAACAACGTGACTTTTACAAACATATCATGGCATCAGTGACGGGAAAACAAATAAACGTCTTTTAATGTTATTATTAAAGTCCAAGAACTAAAGCAGCAGAAAACGGCAGGTTAACTGGACAGCGTGACTCAAACAGGTTTAGAGCTCCTGCTGTAAATCAGATGTGTCTGTATGTTGATGATGTTTGACCATTAATATTTAATATAAAATCTCATTTTAGACA
This sequence comes from Nematolebias whitei, assembly GCF_014905685.2. Taxonomy (NCBI): domain Eukaryota; kingdom Metazoa; phylum Chordata; class Actinopteri; order Cyprinodontiformes; family Rivulidae; genus Nematolebias; species Nematolebias whitei. The sequence continues at coordinate 19,002,502 of NC_056506.1, read as the reverse complement.
CGAACGACCCGGGAGGTCGTGGCACCGGTGGCGTGATGGAAGAGGTGATGATGCGTCAGCTTTGGCGTCTCCCTGTCGCGCAGAACTGTGAACAGTATAGATGATTATTAATCTTTTTTTCATGCCATGAACTTCATGACAGGGCGGACGGTCCAGATGGTGGGGCGGGTGGTGCTGTTGGCAGGCAGTTCCACTGGTGGGGCGGGGCGCCCTCTTTGAATAACGGAAGGGGGAACACTGAGAACGTCAGGAGAGCCTGAAGCCTCCGAGGAGTAAATGTGTCCAGTAACAAACTCGTGCACGTCGAGAAACAACATTTTTATGAGCAAGTCTCTGCTGCTTCCTGCGTTTCTAAACTGTCATCACGTTTCTGTTGCAGAACCTTCTGGATCGGAAGCAGAACCAGATGTTAATGGACTGTGGTCCAATAACATCCTGCTCCAGTTGTGATGGACACCGTCATGGTCCAGTTCAGTCCCCACAGCTGCCTCCACACCCCCACCATGGACACCTTTATTGGATCCTGGCCTCGTTTCTTCACTCGGAGGGAATAAAACTGTCGTTGACCCAAACTCTACTGCTGCACTCCACCTTACTGAAGCCGTTTGAGTTGAACAACTATAGAGTCAAAACCAGGTAATAATGTATGCCCCCCCCCCCCCCCCCCCACCACCACCATTTGGGCAGAATCTCGTGTGTTTACCTGGATGAGCCTCTGTACGAGGGGGTCCGAGGCAGCCCCCCAGCACGTGTAGAAGAGTGCGGACCACATGCGAGCCGTGAACGTGTCTGATGAAGTCGGCAACATTGTCTCTGACCACCTGACTCAAAGACAACACCTGGACCTCCAACAGCTCCTCGCTCTCCTCATTCTCGCTGGTCTCAGACGAATCCTTCTGGGTTTCTGCTGCACACAGAGAGAGAAAGAGAGAAAGAGAGAGAGAGAGAGGTCTTCAGCCATAATTACCTGCAGTGTCCCCTCAGTGTGGACTGAATTTAGAAAAGGACCTTCTCCTACTCTGCTCCAGTTTCCTGGAACGCCTTGTAAAAAGATCTGAAGCTCTCGACCTTGACCTCTCGAAGTGATTTTAAACTAAAGTTAAGTTCATGGCAAAACCAACACAAACATGTTCCTGTCTTACTACAGCTGACTTTCATTCATCTTCTTTGAAGTGCATACCTCCACCTCTTCAAGTTCTCTTCCACCTGTTCTCTGTTCTCACCACAGATCACAAAGTCTGCTCATGTATGTAAATGAACTGTACTTATATAGTTCCTTTCTATCTTATCAAGATACTCAAAGCTCTTTAAACACAATCTGTGTCCTCATTTACACATTCATACAGCTGTAACAGGTGGAACCACCAGGTGTCGCTCCCTCCACGGCTTGAGCTTCCATAAAAGGAAAGCTGGCAGGGTGGTGGCTACGTGTCAATTTCCTGTGTGACCAGGTGTGTGCTGGGCCCACATGCGCCACTGTTTGCTGGCTGGTAAGTTTTGGAGGAAAACTGTTTGAACTGATTTTTTAAATAAGGTGGTGCTGATGTGGTGTTTTATACAGGACTCCGCTATTGATGACGTTTTTGGGTTGTGTTACCTGGGCGTGTGGCTACTCGATGCCGCAGGGCTGCATCAGATTTACCACATCAATGGTGACTTTAGAGTTGGTGTGGTAAACCGGAGAATGTGCGTTTATCTGAAGCAGGTATGCAGTGTTTTTAATGTGTTTTTAGATTGACTTAATTAAAGTGATTTAATAAGTATTTAGTATTTTTCGTGTATTTGTTTTTACAGTTATATCACTGCTCCTGCTGTCTCTTTTGAACTCGATTTACTTTTTTTCTTGTTAGTCCGCCCAGTTTTGGATTATTTGTCTTGTTTTAGTGTTTGAGGGCGGGCTAACAATTTTTTTCCCATTTATTTTGTTTGGTTTTCTTTGGGTCACTTCCTGAAAATGCACACCTTATTTACGTAATAAAGTTTGCTAAATTATTTTATATTGGCTGCTTATTGCATTTCGGCGGGGGGGGGGTCATGCAGCATGGATTGTTTATTTAAAATGTTACATTATTTAAATTGTAGAGAAGAGAAAGGGTTAACTCTTCACACAGAAGCAACGTGGATCAGAAATGTGCTTCTTGATCAGTTACACTTCAACAACTGCACATAGAAGTTCTAAAATAATTAAAAATAACTTTTAACACTTTTCTATTTTGTGATTATGATGATTTTTACCATGTGACATACGTTGAATTTTAAGTTGGAAGACAAAAGTCAATCGGTGCATCTGGACAGCAAAGGGTTAACTCTTCACAAACTTGCAGCAGGGGAAATGTGTGCATGGCAGAGAAGGAGATCAGCTGATCAGCTGCAAGAGGGAGCTTCTCCCTGCACTTATGGGCTTCACACATGGTGAAAAATCATTTAAAATAATTTATATTAAATAAATAACCCATGGCTCATCCATCAATCAGCCAATTGTGTCATGTCCAACCTTACTTTGAAAAACTGCGAAATCGCGAACAGCGAGGGACTACAGTACATCTCTACAAAGATAATCTCAGTCTGTACAGATTAATCAGCACTTTACATCACATTCATACACTGAAGAGATACATCAGAGACAATTCAGTGTTTTGAATTTTTTGTTTTTCAGTTCAGCGTCTTGTCCAGAGACACTTCAACATGTGACTGCTGGTGGAATCAAACCCCCGACTCTCCCATTGGAGGACGACTGCTCTAACCACTCAGCCACAGGCGTGCGTGTGCCTGTCTGTTAGCAAACACCTGATGAACCCTCAAACCAATTTTAATGAAACCCTCAGAACGTAACCACTAAAGAACATCTACAGCTGATTTCAAGTTCAAACTATCTTAGAAAACATGAAACTGCCACAAGTAGTTCACTTTTACAGACATTCGGCTAGTATTAGCTGCAGTAGTGGCTGAGAGTCACCCTCAACACACTCTGACAGGGATGGGCAACTTTTTTTTCCCAGAGGGACAACTCAAGATATTTAAAGCAATAAAAGGGCCACATAAAAATTGGAAAATATATATTTTTAATACTGATAATCTCTAAGACATGTCCAGGCTTTTTCTTGTTGTAGCAGAGTTGGCATGCTTGATAAAAATATGTCTCCACAATAATCTTTAAGAATTGTGACAACATATTTGTTAGCTTAATTATGCCAATATAAAAATGTTTAAAAACTGTTATATGTTTGTTTTTTGGTGTCGTTAAGCTTCAGTCTAGCTCTGGAAATACGACTTCAAATAAGTTGTAGCTTATCTTAATCTAAAGGTCTTTGGTGCATCTCCTCTACATGTTTAATTTAGACAGCTTTTACTTTCAATGATAAATTGCAGGTTTTCAGCAACTTATTAAAAAGTTGTTTTATTTTCAAGTAAAGATACCGAGGGCCAGAAGGACATTGTCCAAGGGCCGTATTTGGCCCTCCAGCCATATGTTGCCCACGTCTGGCTGGGCTGGATTTTAGCAGGGGCTTACAGGGGCTGCAGCCCGGGGCCCTGGCATTTCGGGGGCCCCGAAGGATGTTTTATGTTTTTGTGAATGGACAGTGTCAGAATTTAATCAATGACTATGATGATTTTGACAGCACCGATGAAAAATGTTCCAATTTGTTCTGGCAAAC
>NC_056506.1:18951526-18998446 GCF_014905685.2 Nematolebias whitei | reverse complement strand
AGGGCCCCCATATATTGACTCCAGCCCAGGGGCCCCCATCCTCCTAAATCCGGCCCTGGCTCTAAGAGCCGAGTCATGCACAAAACACACGGGTTTGACCCAAACACCTAAAACTCTGTCCCGTCACATTAAAAGATTATTTGAGTCAGGCAGTGTGCATTCCTTTGAGGAATCTGACAATATCTTCCCTCTTCAAACAACAGTAGTTTGGAGAAATAAAATCTGACCTGGTTGGATTGATGAGCTAACGGCTAGTCTAAGTGGGACAAAGAGCAAAGAGGACTGCAGCAGTCTTTAAATAACTTCAGTCTTAAAAAAGCGTTCATGTAAATGTTTTTAATAAACATTCCCACAGTCGTCAGCTTTGCATTAGACAGATAATTAACAAGAATTTTATGATTGTTTGCGAACGCAAAAAACTGATGGCAGCAGCGAGCTTTAATTTAACGTTCAGCAAAAATATATTTGTAGCAGCGGATTATAAGCCGGTAAATTCTTTGCTCTCTTGAATCCCTCCAGCTGCTGCCTGCTGACGTTCACAGGTTGAGTTTTTCTTCTCAGAGTTTCTAACGACAACATTTCATTCAGGAAATGACTTGAAAGTAAACAATGTAAAAAAAAGGCTCATAATTCATTTCTTACCATCCCACCTGGACATCTGTCTGAGTGCACTCTCCACTACGTGGCTCCCACACCGGTCACATGAAATCTCCTTAAACCCAGAGCCCGACTCTCCCCCCAGTTCAAGCAGCAGCTCCCCGACCTGCTGAGGGCTGGACAGTGGGAGCAGCCGCTCTAGGGTGATACTTCCTGTTCGGTCCATCGCCACCGTGGCAGCTTTGCCTTTCACCTCCGACAGGACGTTCCCCACAAACATCTCTAAAGGAGAGGACAGGTGGGACAGAGACGGGGGTTAAAGGGTAACGAAGACACAAAGGCAGTAAAATGTGCCTGGAGGGAACAAATCATCCAAGTTAATTCATGGAAAGAGACAATTTGAAGCATTGGTATACGTTATTTTGACTTCAGCTCAAACTGCACATGATTACAGATCTAATCAGTAAACAGTTGTTGACTCCAACTAGGACTGAGATGCACACAGTCCTTCACTTCAGTCTTCGGCTGTGTCTGCTTTGAGTCTCACTCGTGTTTAGACCCGTACGAGCTGCGACCCTCCAGTCGACTCCTTCTTAAGAGTTCCCAGGACATTTTTCTGAACTTTGTAATTTCTCATATTTTTAATCTTAGACACTAAAGAAGTCTTCAGTCCACACGAAACCTTGATAGGTTTGTCTCGTTGAGGAAGTTGAAAGCTCTCGTAAGGTCTTCTGTTAAGAGTTCATTCTGACTTCTTAATTTTGTTTATATATTTTAATATTATAACTTTTAGCTTGTAACTTTGCAGTGTTGCCACCGTCACCAGGTCTCCCAAAATTATTAAATGTTACTTTCAAAGGACTTCCTGGTAGAAAATAAAAAGGGTTAAATTACAAACCGTATTCCAAAAAAGTTGGGACACTAAACAAATTGTGAATAAAAACTGAATGCAATGATGTGGAGATGGCAAATGTCAACATTTTACTCATAATATAACATAGATGACAGATCAAAAGTTTAATCTGAGTAAATGTAACATTTTAAAGGAAAAATATGTTGATTCAAAATTTCACAGTGTCAACAAATCCCAAAAAAGTTGGGACAAGTAGCAATAAGTGGCTGGAAAAAGGAAACTGAGCATATAATGAACAGCTGGAAGACCAATTAACACTAATTAGGTCAATTGACAACATGATTGTGTATAAAAAGAGCTTCTCAGAGTGTCAGTGTCTCTCAGAAGCAAAGATGGTAAGAGGATCACCGATTCCACCATTGTTGTGCAGAAAGATAGTGCAGCAATACCAGAATGGTGTTACCCAGCGTAAAATAGCAAAGACTTTTAAGTTATCATCATCAACCGTGCATAACATCATGAAAACATTCAGAGAATCTGGAACAATCGCTCTGCGTAAGGGTCAAGGCCGTAAAACTCTACAGGATGCTCGTGATCTCCGGGCCCTTAAACGTCACTGCACCTCAAACAGGAATGCCACTGTCAAGGAAATAACAGAATGGGCTCAGGAATACTTCCAGAAAGCATTGTCAGTGAACACAATCCACCGTGCCATCCGCCTTTGCCAGCTGAAACTCTACAGTGCAAAGAGAAGCCATTTCTAAGCAAGCTCCACAAGCTCAGATGTTTGCACTGGGCCAGGGGTCATTTAAAATGGAGTGTGGCAAAATGGAAGACTGTTCTGTGGTCAGATGAGTCACGATTTGAAGTTCTTTATGGAACACTGGGACGCCATGTCATCCAGACCAGAGAGGACAAGGATAGCCCAAGTTGTTATCAACTCTCCGTTCAGAAGCCTGCATCACTGATGGTATGGGGTTGCATGAACGCTTGTGGCATGGGCAGCTTGCATGTCTGGAAAGGCACCATTAATGCAGAGAACTATGTTCAGGTTCTAGAACAACATATGCTCCCATCTAGACGTCATCTCTTTCAGGGAAGACCCTGCATTTTTCAACACGATAATGCCAGACCACATTCTGCAGCAATCACAACATCATGGCTACGTAGGAGAAGGATCCAGGTACTGAACTGGCCAGCCTGCAGTCCAGATCTTTCACCTATAGAGAACATTTGGTGCATCATAAAGAGGAAGGTGCGACAAAGAAGGTCCAAGACGATTGAACAGTTAGAGGCCTGTATTAGACATGAATGGGAGAGCATTCCTATTTCTAAACTTGAGAAACTGGTCTCCTCTGTCCCCAGACGTCTGTTGAGTGTTGTAAGAAGAAGGGGGGATCCACACTGTGGTAAAAATGGACTTGTCCCAACTTTTTTGGGGATTTGCTGACGCCATGAAATTTGGAAACATCAGATTTTTCCCTTAAAATGATACATTCTCTCAGTTTAAACTTTTGATCTGTGATTTGTGTTCTATTCTGAATAAAATTGTAGATGTTGGCACCTCCACATCATTGCATTCAGTTTTTATTCACAATTTGTTTAGTGTCCCAACTTTTTTGGAATCCGGTTTGTAAAAAATAGGCCTCGTTTAAAACTCTGATCTAATAAGCTCATAATCTAAGTGAGTCTAATCTGAGTTGATAAGTACAAGCTTGAAGCAGAAAACATGACCCTGAACCTCCTGTCCATCTTCAGCTTTCTCACTGACTTGCCTTCAGGTTTACAGACGACTGATAGTGAGGCTCTTCAATACTTTGCATGCCAAAGAGCAGCTGTGGATCCAGTGGTTAGAGCAGTCGTTCTCCAGTGCAAAAGTTGGGGGTTCGATTCCACCAGCAGTCACATGCCGAAGTGTCCCTGGGCAAGACATTGATGCCCCCGATGTGTGTCCGATCAGTGTATGAATGTGATAAAGCTCTGATTAGTCTTTGTATAGAAAGAGTCGAGTGCTGTGTGAATGGGTAAATGAGATTGTGCTGTAAAGAGCTTTGAGTATCTTGATAAGACAGAAAAGCACTACATAAGTACAGTCCATTTACTTAGTTTTGCCTTAGAAAATCAATCCTCACCTCTCTCCTCATCATCTTCAAAGCTTTCACTGAGTCTATCTCCAACACGGCGAAAATAGCCGACACTCTGCGCATCCAGTCGCATTTTCCCACCGCCTCCCTGAGGTTTTGGTCCTTCTTTACCATCCTTCCTCTTTCCTTCTCTTCCATCTTCACTAGGGGTACTCCTCCTCTTACGTCCTTTTCCTTTCTGCTGCGTCTCCTCTTTTGCCAACATGCTGTGAAGAAGAACACACACAGGCTTTAAGCAGCGTTGTCAGGGTGAAACAAGGCAGAGAGATGACAAAACATGGAGCAGCCAAACAGATTTAAACTGGTTCAGATTAGTATTGCTGTCACTAAAACTGAAAATAATCTGGATTTACAAAGTTTTCATTGAAGGAACCTCTTGCTTTATTAAATAAATAAAAGCTTTAAGAGACGGTGTTGATCAGACAGACTGAGATGTTTATTGCAAATATTAATTATTTGTTTGATGAGATTGATGCAAGCCGAATGTAAAACTAAACAAAACTGATTCAGATAAAATCCTAAATCATGCTCTGCGAGGTTAATATAGTTCTCAATAATTGAGACAAAATAAAACTAACGTTCTGCTCAAAGGAGTTCGTCTAAAAACACTTTCACATGCAGTCAATGCTAAGCTAAGCTACGAGCTAACGAGTTTATTTCATCCATCCATCCATTTTCTTTACCCGCTTATTCCATTTTGGGTCACGGGGGTCGCTGGTGCCCATGTCCAGCAATCACTGTGCGAGGGGCGGGGTACACCCTGGACGGGTCGCAAGACCATCACAGGGACACATAGAGACAAACGAGACAAACAACCATTCACTCTCTCACTCACACCTAGGGACAATTTAGAGTTACCAATCAGTCTAACATGCATGTTTTTGGACTGTGGGAGGAAACCGGAGCACCCGGAGAAAACCCACGCATGCACGGAGAAAACATGCAAACTCCACCCAGAAAGGCCCCTGGACCGGGGTTTGAACCAAGGACCTGCTCGCTGAGAGACAGCAGCTCTACCAGTTGTGCCACCGTGCTGCCCCGAGTTTATTTCAATTCAATTCAATTCAAAAATACTTTATTAATCCCAAAGAGAAATTATCTGTTGCTGTAACTCGTTATCCTCATTTCATTAAGAGATGTTATAGATACTGATGGCTGTAGACAGGAAGGATCTCTTGTAAAGGTCCATCCCACAGTGGATCCTAAGAAACTGGCTGCAGATGCTGTCAGGTCCGTCCACCCAGAGGACCACCCCAATGCCAGGCAGAACTCCTCCCAGTGTGATGGCCACTCCTCCCAGCAGTCTGCCGAGCTCCTCGTCGCTGCAGACAGCCAACTGTAGGTGCCGAGGGACGATCCTGTCCTTCCGCTGTCATGAGCCGTGTTTCCTGTTAGTTCCAGGATCTCAGTGGTCAGGCACTCGAGCACAGCTGGCAGGTAGATGAGAATGCATCCACAGAACATCTTTTTCAACTCATTTGAGATTTGGGGCTGTAGTTGAGATATTATTTGAGCTTTTGAGATGTTAATCAGCTGCTGTTGTTGTAGAAAACTGCCTTGTTGCCATGGTTACGCATCATTTTAAAAAAAGTCCAAAACTAAAAAAGTTTCAGTAAAAATCCTTCCAGCTGTACAGCATCTGATACCAGAGGAAACTAATCATCCAAAAAACTGTGATTTAATCCAGAAAAAGATTAATTAAAGTTTCCAAAAGCAAAATCTCAGAATGAAAGTAACAGAGCTGCTCCAACATGCAGCCACCTTGAGCGGCGCAATTCAGTTGATCATTTGATCAATTCATTTGATAAATTAAACAGATTATGTTTAAGAACTGAGGCCAATTGTTTACAAAGTAAAATAAGCACGGACTGTTAGTAGAATTAAAAGACAACAAACACAACATATACTCACGTGTGAGCGCTGGAAGAGCAGGAGGGATATTTGTTTGACGCGTAGTGATGACGTCATCGTGGTCGCCTCCATAGATACCACATAAACACGCCGTGTTTATATCTATGGTCGCCTCTCTCCCTTATTTTTTTCTTCACAAAAAAAGCTTTTTTTAATATAAATAATTACATATCTCTGGAAATGTCTCTGTTAAACGTTTTTGTTTTAATGTGCAAAATAAATTATGTTAAAACGAAAGGGTCGTTGTCTTTCCTGTATATTACCAGTAGGGGGCAGGAAAGCAACAATCTTTGTTCAGGGATTTCCGGAAAATAATCCGTTTCAGTACTTTTTCGGACATGGACATGTCTGATGGTGTTTAATGCATTGGATCTTCTCTAGCTCTATCAAATTTAAACTTTTAAAATATGAAATGAATGATCCTAAACTATTTATAAACTTTACAAAACACAATTTGTGATCTGTAAATTTATTCTTTCGGCTTTTCCCTCTTCAGGAGTCTCCGCAGCGAGTCATCCTCCTCCATCTCACTCTGTCCTCATTCATTAGCTCTTCAAAGTATTCCTTCCATCTTCTCATTATGATCTCCTCACTTGTTAAAACATTACGATTCCTGTCTTTAACAAGATTAACCTGTTGGCTACACTCACACCTCATGTGACCTGGCCACATCGCCATCTCCAAACCTTCACCCTCTCTGACATCATCCAATCTGCTGCTTTAAAACACTACAGGCAGAGCTTAATTTGTAAACTGATCAGAATTTCGCACAAGACCGGAACAGGGTGGAGGGGGGGGGGGGTGTCAGTCCGTTGGTCCTCTCACAGAAAATTTTGAACAACAGAGATGCCATTTCCTGCATTTTGGTGTTATGCATCAACATTTACCTACATTTGTAAACTCTTAATTAAATTACTATTTTGGAGAGCAACAGCAGGTTGAGTGATAACTAGAGCAGCTCTGATTCTGGCAGGTGTCCTAAACCCCCTCCTCCCTCCCCTCACTTCTGAACTGATGGTTTTGAAACGTGACATATAATGTGAAGAACATTTCTATCTTTGTAGTTTTAATTAATTTTTTTACAGTAAACTTTTTGTAATTTATTATTTCTGAAATGTAGCAGGAGTTCAGACACCTGCTGATGTGTGCGCTGGGTAGAGATTGGAGACGTTTCTGTGCGTAACGTGCACTGTCTGCAGGTCATTTATTTATTCTGTTGAATAAGTAATCGTTTCTGTTTTGGGGGTCTGAGAGGAGGAGAGAGGGGATGTTTTTCAGTGCGCTGCCCCGCTGTGGAGGGGCATTATTTGGAGAGGAGGAGGAGACAAGGACTCCACACAGCACCACTGTGCGTAAATGTGACTATCTGATCTCCCACCCACCCCCACCCCCCGCCTAGAGGTTTCTCTCCTGCTGGTGCGTCACGCATGCTGCGGCTGGAACATCCACAGACTGGGTCTGCCGGGCTGAGGGCAACGTCCCTTCTCGTTGTATTTTTTAATTAATAAAACACTTTCCTGCTGAATTCACTGTCCTGTTGTCCAACTCCACATGTAAAACCTCCTGGCTCCTCCTCCGTCTGTTCATGGCGACTGCCTTTGGGCTTCTGCCCACGTACGACTGCACTCACCCCCATCACTTTTTTAGGGGCGGAGATTTTTTTAAGGGTAGAGGTGGAAATGCTACTTGAAGAGGCAGATCATGGCTGTTGTGTTTAAAATGAGTGTTTATGTAATTATTTTCAGTTTGCATAGCCTATATAAGTTTTATTTGCTCAATGCAGTCATATTTGTTTATAACTTTATTATTAGTAAGCTTGAGAGTTACCGGATCCAAGTAAATTGTTACCGGAATGCACCCTGACAAAATAAGAGTTCCCGGATCCTGTTCTGGCAGGATAGGGATCAAATTAAGCACTGGTTTCGTCTCAGGTATTGGTGCAAAGTGACATCCCGGGAAGTGCAGGGAGTACCGGTAATTAAATCATTAAATCCAAGCATAGTTTTCTCAAATGGTGGTAAATATATATATATATATATATATATATATATATATATATATATATCTGGATCAGATTGTGTCGCTTCCAACACAGATGTTGGTCACAGCACCTGGAATCTGACGTAGATTAACTAGGAGATTAAAAATATATTCCATCAGTCATAGTTCAGAAAGCAGTGTGTCCGCCGCCATGTTGATAGAAATATAGCGTCTGTCCACGCGTGCGTGCGCATGTGGTTTAACGTGGTTCAAAGCGGTCAGTGAAAAACCTCCACTCTGGAAGGTGGGTTCATAAACCTCCGGATTCAAAGAGGGGGGCCACTGGTGTCGTGTAAATGATCAGCAGAACTGCAGAGAGAAAGCTGCGGATTCACTTAAAATACGCGCCGTGTAAACAGCCCTTAAAATGAACTCTAAAATGAACAGGCAGCCAGTGGAGTGAAGCCAGAGTGGGAGTGATGTGCGCCCTCTTTGGAACTCCAGTTAGAAGCCGAGCAGCAACATTCTGGACCAACTGGAGACGTCTGAGGGAGGACTGGCTGACTCCAAGGCAAAGAGCGTTACAGTAATCCAACCGAGATGTGACGAAGGCGTGGATTACAGTTTCCAGCTGCTGTTGTGTGAGGATGGGCTTTACCTTAGCCAGCTGTATGAGGTGATAAAAACTGGTCTTGACCACCGCTCCAATCTGGGAATCTAATTTTAAATCACTGTCCATTTTAAAACCCAAGTTAGAAACAGTTTTCTTTACATGTGGTTCCAGAGGGCCCAGGTCAACAGGGCAAGGTTCACAAGAGCTGCTAGAACCAAACACCATCACTTCTGTTTTCTGTTCATTGAAATGTAAGAAGTTTAAAGATATTCAAGCTTTGATTTCAAGTGAGTGGTGGCACAGAGGTTAGAGAAGATGGGCCTGTGATCGGAAAGTCACAGGTTCAACTCCCGGTATTGTCCACTTCAAAATGTGGGTGGAAAAGGTGAAGCACCCACACCTGCCTCCACCCTCATTCGCCCCACTCTGGCCCCCTGAGCGAGACTCTTAACCCCCACCATCTGCTCCCTAAACAGGTCTCTCTTGAAAATGAGTTCTCGTGGCTCAATGAGACTACCTGGATAAATAAAGTGTAAATGAAAAAAAGATGTCTTCAAGACACAACAGAAGTGGCCTGATTGAGGAGGTGTTTTTCTTTTTTAGTGGCATATAGATCTTAATATCGTCAGCATAACAGTGAACAAAGATCCCATACTTTCTGAGGATTGATCCCAGAGGAAACAGGTAAAGGGAGAAATGCATCAACAGTTTTTCAAATGCACATATTTCAATTTGCACAGTAGGATTATGCTTTAGTATTTCTTGTTTGTTTGTTATTTTTTGTTTTTAGCGAGTCGAATCGATTCTTCTCATCCTGAACATTTCATTGTTCACCTTGTGTTAACCTACATAATATGACAAATAAACAACGTAACATGCTGTGCACACAAATGGCAACTACACACTTCTCTGCTATTTTATCAATAAGTAAATCTCAGATTTCCCAGCTTTTCACCAGCCTTGAACGCAGCATTACTTTTGGTCATTTGGAGGTAAGAAAGTCTCAGAAGTCACATTCACAGGCAGCTGATCCATGTGCAGCAGGAGATTTGTGCACGTCTGTTTGACTTTTCACTCATCACAGCCTTCATTTGTTTTACCCAACCCTTATTTTCTCTTGCAGGCACAGAGCTGCAAATGTGTGTTTCCTCACCAGTGTGTCTGGACATAATATTTAATGAGAAATGATTTACAACAATCAAACACACATTATGAGTTATACGAGTTATACAGAATGTGTAAATAATCCTCTGATCTAATAAATAAATGTGCCTGGAAGACCCTAAAATCCCATCAAGAAGTTTTATTGGAGAACATGTCTATACTGCGGCACATGCCTCAGTAATGTTGTTAGTTATTAATTAATAAGTAATTAATCCTTTGAGGCTCATTAGGCTTAGGAGGCCCCAATTCCTGTCAGCAAAGCCACCAAGAAACAAACGTTTCCAAGGAAGTAAATAGCCACCAGCAAAGGGTTAACATGGACCTGCAACAAAAGAATACAAAAATATTAACTGAAATATAGAAATGTAATTCTGTTTATTGTTGGTTTTGTTTGTAGCTCTTATGCTGTGTCTTACTTTTGTTGAATCCCGGATTGCAGAAGGATCTGTGATAAAAATATAAAAACATATGTCAATTTTTCTGCGTCTCACAGAACTCTTAACATGACGATCATAAAACAAACAGTTTGAAAACAAAACCTAATTAAACGTGTTCATGAAATGAATGTTAATAAAACACTTTGCAGAAACCTGGATAAGTTAAAGCGTCCTTTAGCAGCTTTTTGATAAGTATAAACGACTTTGTAGTGAGTCACGTGGGTACGTGTCACTTGTTGTATGACAAATATATGTGGTATATATTTATGCATACTTTTCACGAGTTCTTCATTTTTCTGACTGTGTAATGCCGTGCATTGAATTTAACAGAAATGTGAACGAGAGACGTTATTATCTTTGACCCATCAAATGAATGGAGTCATTTATTTTCAGAATCAAAGTTTAACATCAAACATTTACATTAATTTGGCAAAATATGAAAATAATAACAGACAGTTTCACAGAAAATGAACTTCAAATCACTCGGCGGTGATTTGAGGACTTTGCTTCAGATATTTCTAAAATATCTGTACTAGTTTTGTGAGAGAGAGGTGAGTTTAAGAGGAAATTGAGATTTATCTTACAGAGGAATATGTGAGGGAATTTAATCTGTTTAACCAGAAATTGCACGCTCCGTCAGATCTCAGCTTTGTCCCAGGTACACTTTAGTCGAAGAAGAAACCGTTACCTTGTTGACGATCGATCATCTCAGTAAGAATCCTTTTCAACTGATATCAGCGTCTCCGTTGAGAACAGCTAAAATCCTTGGAGAGTCGTGCGTGGTTAGCTCAAAACAGAATTATAATCCCAAAACGTCTCTGGATTCTAGTAACTCTGACTCTTCATTGTCAGCAGCTCTCAGACTCTTTCTCCAAAACTCTCCATAACTCTAGTTTTCTTCTGAACTCCTTCAGAACTTTTTCATTCTCGGAATCTTTTCCATTCTAACCTAACATGAACTGGGAAGTTGCCACATTTTATTTGGGTCGACTTCCGGTTCAATTTAGAGCTTTCTGATTCGTGGATGTACCAGAAAGAGGTGTGGTTTTTTGACGTAAGTTATTATCAAAAGTCAAGGATTGTTTTCAACATACAGAAAAGATTATTGCAGTCGACCAGACTTCGTGGAGTCTCACACTTGGTAATCTTTTCAAATAGTAAAACATGACATTTCTTCTTCAGTAAACATTTAGTTGACCGAAGCTTCAACTTTCACATACTTACGACTTGACTCATTTCAGACAGAAAATCAAGAAATGCATATTCAGGTGATTTCTTGTTTGAATGAGGAATAAAAATCATTACTTACTGTTTATGTAAAATAAAAATGAGTAGTTCTTTTCAACCTGTAAGGCATTGAGTGAAACTAACACAATTTGATTATCAAAACATTTGTAAAACAGTAATGATTATAGAGGATTGTCTTTTCTGCTTGATTAATTCAAGAAAGAAAGTTCATCAGATGGCTCAGACTTATTCAAATCAATGAAAATAACAGTCTCTGTCCATCTGGTAGATTTGAGGTCATCTGGTTCACTACAACTTCAAACAGCTGTTAAAGTTGTTTCATTCACAAACGACGTGCAGCAAATGTTTTACATCTTCACATGGGCGTCAGAAGCATCTGTAATGTGGGGGGGACACTATAGTGTGTGTGTGCATGTGCGCACATGCACCAGTGTCCAAAAAATTGTACACTAGTGTATAAAAAAGCAACATTTCATCTAGATTTCCTTACTTTCATTCCATTTAAAGCATTTTTCTCACCAAGTTTGTGTAAATACAGACATTTGATCTATAATGCACTACAGATCGGCACTATTTGTGTTTATAAAGAAATAAAAAAACATCACCACTGGACTTTTTTACTTGTGTTCAACACTACTCATCTAAAGGATTTTTCTCATGAAGCTTGAGGACAATAAGGTGTGGGGTTTTAAAGACATTTCAACTTTCATGCACCTGAACACAGTCTCTTACACCTGCAGCGTCTTACAGCGTCACAGTTACGGCTAAGATTCTACAGACGTAGCTCTGCACTTCTCTCAACCCCCCGGTTAACAACTGCCTGCACTAAACCTGCTAAACTGGCGAGCAATCAGCACAGAGGTGTCTCCATCCATCAGCGTTCTCTACCGAGGCAGGAGGAGATGCATAGAAACTCTGCAGGTTGGTGGAAAGTTGGAGGTAACCAGGAAAACCTGGAGTGGATTTTTAGTGGTTTGAGTGTTCTCCTATTAATCAAGTGGAATGAATTCATTCATGAAGAAAGAGGGGTCCAAATGAACGTTTTTTTAATGTGGGGGTGACATGTCCCTTTCACATATAATGGTTGTGACACCTACGCATCTTCGTGGTGCTGAGCAAACACTGGAAATCTGTAGGTTTGTTTGGATAAAATCACATCTGCAAAGAACCTTCAAGACAAGAAAGTTCATCATTTTGTACAGGATGAGGAGGTAGTGCAGCACACCACCACAAAACATCACAGTAAAAAAGAGAAAGTAAACCTGGACCTGTTTATCTTTGAGGGAAAACCTACAAGTGTTGTTCTTTTTATTACAAGTGATCTCACAGACTCACTAAGAACTGCACGAAACGAGGATTTTTATCAATTTTGTTCTCTTCTAATCTGATGCCGCTTCTCAATCTAACAACCAAAGCAGGGCAAATGTTTTATTTTTGTTGCTTTCAAATCAAATTAACTAACATACTTCAACTGTCAGGAGTGATGGTTTTGGAGCAGAACCCAGTGGTGCAGGCAGGACTCAGAGACTCAGAGAGTAAAATAAGAAGCACTTTAATGAACACAATAAAAAAATCTGTCGTGGCAGCAAAACAATTACATGGCTCGAAGGAACACAAGAGAAACACCAGAGACTCAAGGAAGGAAACCAGACGATGCCCAGACAAGGAATAACACAGACACAGACTTGTATACAACGACTAACGAGAAATAACACACCTGTGAGGAACACAGCTGGAACAGATCAGACAGAAAAGGGAAACCAGGGGGTGTAGGAAGAAAAACCAACCACCAGAGGGCACAACCCTCACATTGCCTTGTGTTGATCAAATTATTTATTGGTTCATTTGTGATGTTTTTGATAGAAACTTAGTTGCTAATTGTGAAAACAAGCTGTTTACAGTCCAGGTGCGTGTTGGTTTCCTGTTTGAAGTTCATCTTTGTTGGGCTGCAGTTGACCAGTTGACCCTGACCAGTGCAACAACACTGGGACATCTCAGAAAGCACAACTTTTCCAGCACCACTGACACTGATGTTGTTAAACAAAACAAAAATAAAATCTATTACCTTAAACAAATGAAAGGTTCTTGACATTTAGCTACCAGTCTCTTCACTGCTGCTTCTGCCGTATGGACCTGTTTACAGACACTGGTGTGCAGCTCATAGATTGTATTTTGTGACGCATTGTGGTCAGGGGCCACTGTGGTGTAGAGTCAACTTGGGACCAGAAAGTTGCAGGTTCAACTCCCAGCCATTCCCACATGTCATAGTACACATAATCCGTAATTGTTCCCCAGGTGCTTACACAGCTGCCCACTGCTCCACCTGGGTGTATCTCAGGTGTGATGGGTTAAACACAGAGAACTAATTTCATCATTGTATGGAAACATACAGTGATGACAACACATAGCACTTTCTTTCTAGGGTCATGCCTTCTTCATGTTCTTCATCATTTAACTGACTTTTATTTGTCATTTGTGTATCACGGACTATGACCTCCTTATCTGACCAACAACTCTAAGAAATGATTCTTAAGTTTGAAGTTATATCTTTGTGTTCACTTTTGTCAGCGGCTGGTGTTCTAACACCTTACTCTACCATAGCTACCAGAATAATGTCTGTGGACAAGGGGTGCCTGACTTTACGCTCGTGCACTGGGTTCGGTACAAAGGTCCATTGCTGAAAGGTGTACCTATGACCAGTTTTAGTATAAGTAAGTATTTTAACATTTACTAACATCAGTCAGACAGAAAGTTCAACGTGACTCTTGAGTTTTCCTCAGCTCCTGCAGCATATTGGATTCTGCACAGCCTCGTGCATGAGTACGTGGCATGCAGGCACAACTGGCATAAGTTTTAAGTTTTTATTGTTAGTTTTAAATTAGGAAGGGGAGGCATTATCCTGATCAAATAAAGATTAATATTTGTGCAAGGAATGCTTTTTTATTGTGGCTTTAAGCACAATCTTATGTGCGATGTGTGATCTGCCATGTTAACTCTTAGCCCTTTAAATGTTGGTTGCAGATCACTCTCAGCTACTGCCACAGTCAATACCTGTAAAATGAACCGTGTTCTAGCTGTTTTTCCATCCATTATCTTTACCCGCTTATTCCATTTTGGGTCAAGGGGGTCGCTGATGCCCATGTCCAGTCATCATTGTGCGAGGGGCGGGGGACACCCTGGACAGGTGTCCAGTCCATCACAGGGACACATAGAGACAAATGGGACAAACAACCATTCACTCTCTCACTCACACCTAGGGCCAATTTAGAGTTACCAATCAGTCTAACATGCATGTTTTTGGACTGTGGGAGGAAACCGGAGCACCCGGAGAAAACCCACGCATGCACGGAGAGAACATGCAAACTCCACCCAGAAAGAGCCCTGCTCGCTGGGAGGCAGCACCTCTACCAGCTGCACCACCGTGCTGCCCTTCTAACTGTTTTTGTTTCAGTTAATCTTGATTAGCTGTGCTGACTGTTTTAAGTCAGACTGACTAAAAGTTAATCAGTTGCAGATGTACATGTAGTGATGAATGATATGTGTGCCTGTGCCAAGTGTCCATTTATTTAACATCTTCTCTGTTTCCAGAATTGGTTGGCCTTAGAGAGGATAGGCTGAAGGCCGGAAGCTGCTGCTTGCTGGTCCAGCGCTCGGTCTTCAAACTGGCTCCTTCTCTCTCCTTCAACGACAGGCTCCGCAGGGCTTAATTTGAGCCGGATCCTGCAGGAACAGGATCCAGGAACTCTTTTATTTAGATAGGGTGCATACTGGTATCTGTTTGCTTGGATCCAGTAACTCTCAGGCTTACTAATAATAAAGTTACAAACAAATATGACTGCCTAGAAGGAATAAAACCTATATTGGACATGTAATCTGAAAATAATTACATAAACACTTATTTTAAACCTAACAGCCACTTACGAGCTTCTTAATTTCACATCAGAGCTGCCCCTTCAAGATAGCACTTCCACTTCTACCCTTAAATAATCTCCGCCCATAAAAGTTCAGTCATGAGTAATTTAATTAAAAACACAAAAATATAATTAAACAGCACAACTAAACTGCAAATCAGTTTTATAGTTTAAGTGGGTCATTAATAAAATTTGTTTATTTATTAAAAATATGAGAGAAATGTTTGATGTGTAATCACATTACGTATGTCACGTATCAAAACAACGGCGCCAACTTGTCAAAAATAACAGCGATCAAAATGTCGAAAAGACACTCCAGTTAACTTTCATTACAAAACAACAGCCTTCTTTTTATCCTTAGTTGGACAACCAGAAATTGAAACACTTTAAGGTAGTGGCACTCGAGCAGGAGCGACGAGTGGTGGGGGTGAGTGCCGAGCTAACCGGGCAGTCGTACACAGGCAGCAGCAACGAACAGACGAAGGAGGAGGCTGGAGGTGTCGCGTGGAGTCGGACAGTGAATTCATCCGAGAAGAGTTGGGCTCAGAACCATCAAGTATGGGGGAGGAGGGGGGCAGGATGCTTGGCGGAAGCGGCGTGTACAAATGTATGTAAACGTAGATGTTAAACAACTCATTAAAATACAACAAAATGCAGGAAATGGTATCTCTATCATTCGGACCCCCCCAGGGGCCCCCAACCCCCGTGGCTCCAGGGTTGCGCTCCAGCATTGACCGGTTTACAAATGAAGCCCTGAGGATCTATCCTTGTGCCATGTCATTCTGGGTCATAATTTACTTCAGGAATTGTGGGTTCAGGGACGCAGCAGGAGGCCGACGCTCGTCTGCTTGACTGTTTCAGGGTTTCTCTGTTTATTTATTTATTGTCTCCCAGTTACCTTTACTTTTGTTTGAGAATAATTGTTTCTATTAAAAATGATCTGAAACGTTGTAGTCATCCTCACTCCATATGTTGTGTCAGAGCCCAGACCTGTGAAGCTGGTCACACACCTCAGTTTAACCCTGTGGTCAGATTATTATCCATCTTTTCTCCAGGTACCATCCTTTTGAACAAGGCCATTGTTTTCTGATAAACCAAATATTCGTTGATCTCTAGTATATTTTTTATTATTACTTTAGTCAGTTTCTAATTATTTAGACAAACTTTGTGGCTTTTTCTTTTGTTTTTGTGCAAACACCTTAATTCAGATACATCCGATGATTGTATCAGAAACTTTCATGAAAATCTGTCAAGCGGTTCATGGACATTTTGCTAACACTACAGACAAAGAGACACACAGAAAGAGAAACGGGTAAAAACATTGTTACCTCTGTTTTTCTTCCATCTAACGAGGAGCTCCAACAGTGCATAGAACAACGCATCCCAGGCAACAAAACCACCCATCACTTTCATCAACCATTGGTTTGCCGTGCTGTCAATCATCTGCAGACCTGTGAATATGGCTGCCACTGCGTGGTTTCAGACAAAGATGTTTCAAACTTTACACCGTGTTTTCTTTATATTTTTCATCTGAATTGACAAAAGGGTAATAAAAAACCCTGAACTCACCACCAAGACCTTTTGCTGCTACTGCAATGAAAGCATGTGACCAGTTGAACAGAAACCTCCTGTGAATTATAATGAAATTAATCTAAATTATTACCTTGTAAAACAAAAACATTCTCCGACAAGAACTGACAGTGTAGTCTTACGTGACATTTGTTCATGCCGTCACACATTTAGGTAGAAGCAGCGTAAGAAGATACATCTTTGTATAAAGTTCACAATAAAACTGAATTTTTGAAGTCTAAAGATGAAGAAATGGTTCCAAAATATTTTTTCTCGTGATATTTTTCATGTTGCAAATATTAGCCATACAGTTTTATTTCTCCTCTTTTATTAAAAGGAGAACTGTACACTTTATGAGGGTTATTTTTTTATCTAACAGTTGGAACAAACTTTAAAAATATAGATGTTTCTGTTCTGGGGTCAAATTATTGAATGATCCAAGTTAAAAACAAAAAAAAATCATTTACAAAAATAATTTAAATTTAGGTTGTTTGTGGATTATAAGTTAAGTAATATACCTGTGAAGATTGCATTGTATTTAAGATTAGGGAATTTATTTCCCGAGGGTTATTTCTTTCCATCTTGAGAATTTCTGTGATTTTTGAATTTAACATGTGATGCTTCACATTCTGCCTTTTTTACTTGTTTTGTGTTATTTTATTTATATAATTGAAAATAAAATGTATAATTCATTCATCAATTTAAGGTTGTAGTTTGACACGACTGTCAACAAGGAAGAGGGCCGGCAATGGAGGAGGGGGCGTAACATAGAGACCATCTTAGCACCAACATAACTGGTTTGTTCCACTTTGGAGTAAGCTGTTTGAGGAAGAATCAGTTTTGATGTGTGTTTCCTTGACTGATGAAGCCTTCCGGATCGAAGGCGAAACGTTTCAGTGCCACAAAAAAAGAAACTGTCCAGATGACCTGACTGAAAAATGTTGGATTGTACATCTGGATTATTGAGCATGGACTTTGTTGTTGTAGTATACTGTTGTGTATTGTCAAGCTAAATCAGTTGCTAAGGTTTTCTAGCTTCTACAGTCTGCATTCAACATCATCCAGTCAGATTTGTTTCATTTCAAACTGGTGCTAAATGCTGACAAAACCAAAGGGATGTTGTTTTCAAATGGAAAGTCAGTACCAGCTGTTCTTCCTTCTACTGTATTTCATCCATGCAACGTGTGCCTATTGCGTTTGTGGATTCTTACAAATACTTGGGAATCTTGGTCGACGCACATCTCTCTTTAAAGCTGCATGTCAAAAACTTGATTAAAAAACTGAAATTAAAACTGGGTTTCTTTTTCATAAATAGATCCTGTTTAACTCTGAACTCCAGGAAACACCTTGTAACCACTACCTTCCTACCGGCCATCGACTACAGTGACATTATTTACATGACTGCTCCTGCCAGCACCCTGCAGATGTTTGATGCTGTCTACCATGGCACGCTAAGATTCATAACTGGTTGTAACTACGCTACCCACCACTGCACCCTGTATTCACTGGTCAGTTGGTCATCAACATTATCTACACTCAACAGAACAGAAAACAGTGACTCGTGTAAATCATTTTATTTTTGGAATTTGTTCAGTATGAAGGTCCTTACCGTGGATGTTGTGGTCCACAGCGCAGCAGAGCCAGTGTGGGCTGGATCAATGTCAAAATCATGACCAGGCAGCCCATCACAGAATGGGCTCCCTGCAATCCACACACGTTTTAATTGGCAGCAAAACACAAAAAAATTATTTACACGGGGAAACGAGGAGGAACAGAGCATGACGGCTGCGATAAACACAATTCACGGACGAGGGACAAACAAAATGAGACGTTATTTCAAGAGACACTAATGATGGACAGTGACAAAGACCTGGGGAGAGACGATGAGGATCAAGCTTGAGAGTGGGAGCTGACTACATGAGGGATACACACTGAGAAAGCTGAAAACACAAGTACCGTATTTTTCACGTTTTTTTTGCATAATTTACATGCCCTGCGACTTATAGGCTGAAGTGACATCTTTATGGATTTTTTCCCATATTTATAAACTATTTTTGGCCGTTTCCATTCATTCTGACTGAAAAAAAATTTGAGCAGTACCACTTTCAGCCACTTGATGGCAGCAGAGTAGTACTAGCAGTATGGCATGCTGGTGGCTGTTGAATCATGTAATAGGTAAATGTGGCTATAACGACAAATTCAAAAAAGTTCAACACAAAAACAACTGGACTTTATTTATTATACTTTACTTTATACTTTGTTTTTTCTTGAACTTTTTTGAATTTACCATGTCCTAGATGACTGAGAATCTTCACCAGCTATTAATGACACAATCGGCTTGCCATAGTTCTCCACCTCCTTCATTCTGCTCCTTGTTTGGAACCGTCAAAACAGCTGCACTGCCCCGGCGAAATGCAGCTAATTTGACCATTAAAGTGCATTTATTAAGCAAACGTTACACTGAGACACACCTTTGCTATAACTTCGAGCAAACAAATAATTGTTTTGAGGCGTTTATCTTGTTAAATTTGCACAGTGACTCGTCGCTTGCACACGTTTACTTCCACGTATCGGGTTTTGAAATGCAGTTGATTTCACCCTCAAAGTGTATTTATTAAGCAAACGTTAGACTGAGACACACATTTGGTATAATTTCAAGCAAACAAATAATTGTTTTTAAGTGTTAATCTTGTTAAAGTCTTGTTAAAGTTCTCCCGTGCACGCTCCCGCAGCCGCCATTTGGTGGCCCATCGGTTTCTGGCACAACATCGGCCTGCATTTCCGGGTTGTCAGTGGTGACGTGTAATAGATGCGACGTATATGGCGAAGCGACATATTTAAGGATTTTTCCACTTTATAAGACAAATATGGACTGATGCAACTTACAGGGCGGAGCGACGTGTATGGTGGAAAATACGGTAACACAGACTCATAAAATCTAAATGCAATAATCACAGGAAGATAAAAACCTCATGAAACACAAGGATCCTGACTATTTATAGTTTCTCTTTTCCTTTTACTTTTATTTGGCATTTTATTACCAATTGATTTTTTATTGGTTTTTCATGTGGTGTTAATCGTTCATGTTTGGTCGTGTTGCTTGTATTAGTTTGGTGTTGTAAGCACTTGGAAGTGTATCCTCACTTGAAAGGTGACAATAAAAAATAAAGTTGATTTAAGAAAAAAAAACAACATATTAAAGTTTTAATAGTAGTTGTGCACTCACCTCAGCCCAACCCTGAACATGTGAGAAGGCAAGGATGAAAGCAATGCTGGTTTCTACAACTGTGAGAATCATCACTGTAACGTGAACCTAAAGGCACAGAAGGTACAACATGATGTTAAACACGTGTTTGTTTCAACAATACATCTCTTTATGACTATAATTTTCTCTATGAATATTCAACAACAATTCATATTTGGACAGCGCTATTTTCTGATTTCTCACCACAAACCAGATGTCTTTGCCACACAGTTTCTTTCCTTTGGCCATTCCTTTCAAATATCGAGCCACCATCATTCCCAGTGAGCTGGTGGTCATCCAAGCTATCAGCATCAGGGACCCTAAAAGCACAAAATAAAATTTAGGTGATTCTATGTCCTTACAGTCGACTTCACTGTTAGGTGAATCAAAGGTTGAACCCAGGACAAGATTGGATCACCGGACGGACCAAAGTATTTGTTAGGCAACCAACATGTTGTGTTCTAGGGTGCTTAATACTGTGACATCTCTAGCATTGCAATCAAATTATCCAGTTCATCTTATGGGAATGAGTTTGCTGTGGCTCCTCAGACTGATGAAGTCCTTTGGATGAAGGACGAAACGTTTCAACAAAAAATAAATAAACTGGCCAGAGGACCTGACTTGACTTTGTTGGATCTTCAGTTCATCCTACTTCTCACGCAAGTTTAATTATTTGTAAATAAAGTAACAGTTTGATTTTATATTTATGACATGCAGATTATGAAGCCAGGACAGCAAGTTACAGACACTGTGGTGAAGGATGTCGGCATGTTTGGCAGGGTTTGAATAGTTTTATGAAAATAAGTAAACTGTTAATTTAAACTGTCTCGTTTTGTCAAATATGTCCAGTATAAGCTGTGCCAGTAACTATAGCCCTCTTTTTGCCATGAAGAAGACAAAGACTTTTTCTTCTTCTTTCATCTTTTTTCTCTTCAGGGGTCGTCACAATGAGTCATCTTCCTCCATCTCACTCTGTCCTTTGCATCCTCTGTCCTCACTTAAACTAACTCCATATCTTAACTGCATCCATACATACATCTGGACTAGGCCTGTCACGATAACAAATTTTGCTGGGCGATTAATTGTCTCAGAAATTATTGTGATAAACGATAGTATTGTTTGAAATTTGACAATAATTAGTACTTCTTGTCAAATTTAAGAAGATATGTTGGTTACTTTTTGTGTGTAGTACCTTTTTTGACCACTGGATAAGACAGTTTGAACCGAAGGATGGATAGTGAGGGAGCGAGCAGCATGTCTCTTTAAGAAAAATGGGAGAGAGGCCTCTTGACGTGACATGGGCTATCTCTTGTTCCTGTTTTTTGGTTCTCAAAATGGCGGACGCTCGGTGTGGTTTGAGCTCTTTAGCATAGCATTTGTCACACAAAGCTTTTAATAAAAAAAAATCAGTAAAACAACTTCTCAGTTTCGTTTTGCAGAGAAAAACAACTTTTTACATGAAGCACGGGTTTCAACCATGATTTCTGGAGCTTCGACAAGACGAAGGTTTTTTCCCCGAGGTCGGCTTGTTAGCTTAGTTCATAGCTTAGCTGCTTTTAACGACCAAGTATGTGATTTTAGATGGTTAAAACAGATTTTAAAGAGAAAAGAGAAAGGGAGGGGTCAGTGAAGAGCACCAGAGTTGATCCTTTAGTCATCCAGTGTCTTCAGTAGAAAGAGACATGAAGAAACGATAAAGCCGATAAATGAAAATGAGGTTGATAATTTTCATTTATCATGCGATTAATTGAGTTATTGTTTATTGCGACAGACCTAATCTGAACATGTCCAAGCCATCCGTGCCTGGCCTCTAACTTTATCTCCCAGTTGTTCAACCTGTACTTCTGATAATCTCATTCCTAATCTTATCTTGTCACTCCTAAAGAGAAACTTGCCCTCTTCATTTCTGCCACTTTCAGTTCTTTTGTCTTTTTGTCCATGTCTCTGTCTCCAGACCATACAACATAGCTGGTCTCACCACTGTTTGTAAACTTTTCCTTTGACCCTTTTATCACAAATCCCTCCTGAAACTTTCCTCCATCTACTCTGTCCTGCCTGGACTCTCTTCTTCACCTCTTTACCACACTCCCCATTTTCATGGACAGTGGACCCCAAGTACTTGAAGTCCTGACCTTTGTGACCTCTGCTCCTTGTAGCCTCACTGTTCCACCTCCTCCCTCTCATTCACAAACACATGTACTCTGTCTTACTACAGCTGACTTTCATTCAAGTCAAATCAAGTCAGTCAAGTAGGTTTTATTGTCATTTGCATCACATGTGGTACACGAGATGGAATGAAATTATGTACACAGAGTCCCAGTTACTTCCAACAATAGCAAAAATATTTGTAAATTGTAAAGAGAAACATTAAATAAGAATCTGAGATATACTTTAAACTAAAAAATATGCTAAGCACTAACGCCCCTTTTCCATAGTGACGGCTAGGAACAGTTCGACTCGACTCCGACTCAACTCAGTTCAGCTCGGTACATGTTGCTTTTACATACACTTCAGTACCGGTTCTAGTGGGCGTGTCCAGAATCTAACATGCCTTACCAGCTGGTGGCAGTAGTGCTCCACTAAGTTATTTACAAGTCACCACTAAATGTATTAGAAGAAGACCCTGAAAAGATACACAACAAAAATGGAGGATATCATTGCTTTACTGAAAAAAGAAATAACAATGTGTATGCCTCTTTTGTGACTGTCTATTGTTGTCATTGTTATTCACTGTTGTCTTCACTCTTTGTTACGAAATCAGTTCTCTCTTGTAAATGAGTTCCAGAGGCTCAATGGGATTAACCTGTCTAAATAAAAGGTTGTGTATACACACACACACACACACACACACGCCCGCCCGCACGCACGCACGCACACACACACACACACACACACAGGTTTGTTTTGCTATCTTTGTGGGGCCTTTGCATTGACTTCCATTCATTTTTCATTCATTTCTATAGCCTAACCATGACCTTTATCCATAACCTAACCATTACCAGTACATACCTAACCCTAAACCTAACACATCCTCAATTCACACCTTAGTCCTAAACCTAGCCCCTAACCCACCAACGGGACTTCTTCTTATGGGGCCCGGGCTTTGGGGCCCATAAGGAGCAGTTGGTCCTCACAATGTAGTATAAGTTGGGAAAATGGGCCTCACAAAGTAGCATAAAAAAGGACACACACACACACACACAGGTTTGTTTTGCTATCTTTATGGGGCCTTTGCATTGACTTCCATTCATTTTTCATTCATTTCTATAGCCTAACCATGACCTTAATCCATAACCTAACCATTACCAGTACATACCTAACCCTAAACCTAACACATCCTCAATTCACACCTTAGTCCTAAACCTAGCCCCTAACCCACCAACGGGACTTCTTCTCATGGGGCCCGGGCTTTGGGCCCCATAAGGAGCAGTTGGTCCTCACAATGCAGTATAAGTTGGGAAAAGGGGCCTCACTAAGTAGCATAAACAAGGACACACACACACACACACACACACACACACACACATATATATATATAAAAAAAACGTTCAATACAAAAACAACTGGACTTTATTTGTAACAGAAGACGTTTCGCGAGCGCAGCACGGTGGCGCAACTGGTAGAGCTGCTGTCTCTCAGCGAGCAGGTCCCTGGTTCAAACCCCGGTCCAGGGGCCTTTCTGGGTGGAGTTTGCATGTTCTCTCCGTGCATGCGTGGGTTTCCTCCCACAGACCAAAAACATGCATGTTAGGCTGATTGGTAACTCTAAATTGTCTCTAGGTGTGAGTGAGAGAGTGAATGGTTGTTTGTCTCGTTTGTCTCTATGTGGCCCTGTGATGGACTTGCAACCCGTCCAGGGTGTCCCCCGCCCCTCGCACAGTGATTGCTGGACATGGGCACCAGCGACCCCCGTGACCCAAAATGGAATAAGCGGGTAAAGATAATGGATGGATGGATGGATGGATGGATGGATGGATGGACGTTTCGCGAGCCAGTCAGTGCAGGCGAGAAGGAAAGAACTGGGCGTGCCTGCAGCTGAGTGATGGTATCACGGTGGTGCGAACACAAGGGGGCGCCATCTCCTAAGTTCAACGCTCACAAGCAGCCAAGCCCTACAAATGTAACTGAATAAGGTGGAAATTAACAAAGAACAGTGTTGAAATAGAATGAGTGGTTAAGTTAAAGGTTAAGTCAAAAGCCACAACAAGTCTCTATAACACATTTGTCAAAGATTACCTGATTTCTACTGGACTTCAAAGTGATTTATTGTTGTTTAAGAAAAGAGTTTGTGTTTTGCTTAAAATCAAATTAAGCGTGAAAATTCACAAGGTTCTTTAAGTTGAAGTACAAACGTTTTGAGAGTGAAGCTCATTACAGCTAAAGTATGAAATAACATCCATCCATCCATCCATTTTCTTTACCCGCTTATTCCATTTTGGGTCACGGGGGTCGCTGGTGCCCATGTCCAGCAATCACTGTGCGAGGGGCGGGGTACACCCTGGACAGGTCGCAAGTCCATCACAGGGACACATAGAGACAAACGAGACAAACAACCATTCACTCTCTCACTCACACCTAGGGACAATTTAGAGTTACCAATCAGCCTAACATGCATGTTTTTGGTCTGTGGGAGGAAACCGGAGTACCCGGAGAAAACCCACGCATGCACGGAGAGAACATGCAAACTCCACCCAGAGGGGCCCCTGGACCGGGGTTTGAACCAGGGACCTGCTCGCTGAGAGGCAGCAGCTCTACCAGTTGCGCCACCGTGCTGCCCGTATAAAATAACAATAATCCCAAAGTAATAGTCAACTCATATGTAAGTTACAAGTTTGAAGAAGTATTTGTAATTTAAACATAAGGCATTGAGTGAAATTTATCCAGACTCACAAGATGACTGACAAAAATCATAAGGAGCTCTATGCTGTATCACGTACTGAAGTAGAAGGAAATGATGATGAGCAAATCCCAGAAACGCAAACTGTTCGTAGAAGTGAAAGAGTAAGAACATTAACCGAAGGGGGTAAAGAGCTTCAAGAGGAGAAACTCAAGGGCCTTAAAAACAAATATGTAGCCGTTTTTGAAAAATGGAAATGTGAAGCAAAACTGAGCAAATTAGCATTAGAAAGAGAGGCTTCTGAGAGCGAATTAAAGGAGCTGATTAAGGATGTGAACATCACCTGCAGAAATGTACAAACCATCTACGAACAAATACGACAAATACAACCTCCTGATGCAGACGCAAGGTGCAAAGTAGATGTATGTACATCACTTTCTGCATGTATTGTCAAAAGAGCTGAAAATCAGCTTAAAGGACACCTTCCAGAAAGTGAAGAAGATCCGTGGCCAGTTTGCACAAGCAGAAAGGCTGTGTTTTGGATGTTTAAAGAGAGGATATCATTCGAAGAAGTATGACAACAGGAACACGTGTGAAAAATGTAAAAGGAAACATCCTACATGTTTACATGATGCCAAGTTTGTTGAACGTAAAAGAGTAACACCTGCAACGAGTGAGAACATTAAAGACGAAGCAGTCGCTAAAGAAGAAGCTAAACCAGCAATCTCTAATAGAGTAACTCAAGCAACTTCAAGCACGTTGACGTCTTCCATCATATCTGTCTGGGTTTCGTCAAAAAAACATCCAGACAGGGAAGTTTTAGTATATGCACTCCTCGACTCACAGAGTGATACATCTTTCATCTTGGATGAAGTAGCTCAAGATCTCGACACGGATAAAAGTAAAGTCAATCTGCGATTGTCAACCATGTCCGCCGAGTCAACAGTTATACCATGTGACAAGCTGGTAAACCTTCAAGTTAGAGGATATGAGCATGAAAAGAGAATCACATTGCCACCAGTCTATACAAGAGAGCTTATCCCTGCCAACAGATCACATATCCCAACGTCTGAAACTGTCCTAAAGTGGCCTCACCTCGAAAGGCTAGCAGATAAGCTACCCCCTTTGCTAGAATGCAAAGTTGGTCTACTTATCGGCTATAACTGACAACAAGCCCTCCTACCACGCAAAGTTCTCCAAGGCAAAGAGAACCAACCTTACGCACAGTTAACCAATCTCGGCTGGAGCATAGTCGGCGGCTCACCTCAAGTTCAAAATTACAATGACGTCATCGGCACAAGCCACAGAATCATTGTTCGTGAAGTAACTCGTGTCACAACCAGCAGTCGAACTCAAGCAACAAGTGCATTTTGCCAGTTTGGCCCAGTTGGAATCCCAGAGAAATGGGTCCTGAAAAAGTTGCCGGTTCCACAATAAACTGCAAGTGGAAAAAGACTTGGAACCGTACCGAGCCGAGTCGAACTGTGCTGAAGAGGAGCTATGGTTAGCACTGTTGCCTCAAAGCAAGAAAGTCCTGGGTTCTGTCCCTGATTTTGGACCTGGGAACTTTCTTTTTTGAGTTTGCATGTTCTCCTTGTGGGTTTTCTCTGGGTACTCTGTTTTTTTTAGTTTTTTTTAATCTCCAGTCCAAAAATGTGTATGTTAGGCTGCCTTCAGGCCCAGGCCTCCTTTAAAAAGAGATTGTGATCTCAAGGGGATTTCCCTGGTGAAATCAAATAATATCAACTCCATTATGTTCAGATTTTTCGTGCTGCACATTTACAAAAAGCATTGAAGACTAGGACCTTTTGTCAGTGAAAAACTGACTTTGTTCTGAACAAAAAATTAAGACAAACAGTTTTAAATCTTTGTTTGCCAAATGAAAACATTTTGAAATGATCAATGGCTTCGAGTTTACTGTAGAAAAATCCCACCAAGTTTTACCCAAATACTTTCACAACAATTAGCCAAATGCCGAACTGCTTTATTCCTTCATTTTCTACTCGACCACATGGCACACGTAACTGAGACTTTACAAAATGTTACTATTTTTATTACTGTTGCATGATATTTCTGGTGTGTTTACAAATTAGGGCTAAAAAAAAAGACTGGACTGAAACATTACCCAGAAAACCAAACAGAACCATGGAATTTGCATCCCTTTTCCAGCCTTGTTTGGTACCCAACAGAATGTTAATCTAAAGCATGGATGAGTAAATAGTAGTTCTATGTCCTTTAACCACATGTCTGTTTGACCAAATGAAAATAAACATACCAAGAAATAATGCATCACTAAAATGTACATTTTTTTCAAGAAATATTAGATAAATTGACTGTATTTGAAACATTTGTTTTAGAGATATTGTTTAAGATGGAAAATACATGTTCAAGAATTAGGCTAAAACAAAGGAGAGAAGGATGCATCAAGATATTAAGCTGCCAAAGTTTTAGTCAAACCTGCAGTATATGATGCTAATCTAGCAGAGAAAAATAAAGTTTAGCTGAATTAAGATACTTCTGTAGGCTGGAACTCACCGTGTGCTTGCATGATTGGAGGAAACTCATCATCAGCATTTTGAAGAATTTGAGGATTGGAAACAGCCATCTTTGCACTGCTGGCAAAGGTATTTTTATGGGTCTGGATTACTCCTGTTGGACAGAAACATAAATGACACAGTTTCAAAAGCTATATATGGATAAATTCAATATGTTATTTCAACATTGTTGAGCCTAAAAGTAATAAACAGGAACACAGAACTGACCACAATACGTTCTAAATAATTTCCATACATACATACATCTATCCATACATACATACATACATACATAACCCTTACTATCTCCCCTTGTCTTTTTTCCATTAATGCTGTAATCCTCTTGTTTTTCTCACACACATTAAAAAAGACACACCATTGATATGTATGTGGTACACGAATGTCTAATATTCTGTACATACAAGAATTTTCCCATAGTTTCCAGACTATCGAAGTTATTTTTTCTTGATCTAGTAAAAGTAACATGTTAATAATATCACTTTGAGTAATGCTTTGAATTCCACCAAATCAGTCATTTTTGTTAAGCAAATCAGTTAATTTATTTGTTAGAACCTGACTGAGCAGAACAGTGAGTATGTCCTATTGCACTTGAATGCAGCCCATGCAGTGTATTCATGTAACCTGGCACATTCAAAGGTGGGCTAGATGCTGCTTTGGGCTACAGAAGGTAAGATGTGCAATACCTTGGGTCCTAATAGGATACATTTTTCTTGCTTGATTCACATTTATAAGTTGTATACATATAGTTGTGTTGGAATAGGACTGTTGTTTCTTTGACCATGGAAAGTTATCTGGCCTTTTTGAGGTAATCACTGCAGTTCCTCTGTTTTTGATACCTCAAACAAGTCAATAAAGAATTGTCAACCCAGATCCAACCTGTCTTCCTTCATGCATCACACCGCAGGACACAATGCAGTTAAAAACGGGATAAACATATGATGAATTTTCTCTACGATGTTCTTTAGGTGTGCTAGAAAAACTTACATACAGTACCTCAACTTTGTGTTTTAATAATAATAATAATAATAATAATAATCATTTTATTTAAAAAGCACCTTTCATGACACCCAAGGACACTTTACAGTAAGAACAAAGAACAAAGGTTTTAAGTACTATAAATGTACAAAGTATAAACACAAATATTTTGCCAGTGAAAAGATGGTTTTGCAGTTAAAATTTTTGGGCAATCCTCAACATCCGTTTTCTTACCATTGCTGCTGGGTCCATAGGCATACAAAATATAGTACATTTGGTTGATGCCAGTCGTCCTTTGAGTAGAAATCGTATTCATGGATGTGAAGGAGCAGCTGATTACCCCATTCTGCACTGATGTTACTATATCAGAAATGTTCCCCTGTTGGACAAAACATTTACAGTTTGAATCCAGACATTTGCAGTTTATTTTTGCAAGAACAACAATACAAAATGTATCCTGATGCATGCTCAATAATCCAGGTAGAAAAATCTAAAAAAGTTAAGTCTGGTTCTCTGGACATTCAAATGTAGATGACGCGATAAACCTGGCCCTCCACTTCACCCTGCAGCATCTGGATTCCCCAGGAACTTATGCTAGTATCCTGTTTGTGGACTTCAGCTCTGCATTTAACACCATCCTTCCTGTTTTGCTCCAAGACAAGATCTCTCTGCTCCATGTACCTGACTCCACCTGCAGGTGGATCACAGACTTCCTAATAGACCGGAGTCAGTGCGTGCGGCTGGGGAAAGTTGTCTCAGACACTCAGACTTTCAGCACAGGATCTCCACAGGGATGTGTACTTTCCCTTCTGCTCTTCTCCTTGTATACCAACTGTTGCACCTCCAGCCATGACTCTGTAAAGCTTATTAAGTTTGCGGACAACACCACCCTCATCGGGCTCATCTCAGATAGAGATGAGTCTGCCTACAGGAGGGAGGTGGATCGGCTGGTGACCTGGTGCAGCGACAACAACCTGGAGCTTAATGCCTAGAATACAGTGGAGATGATTGAGGATTTCAGGAAAGCCACAGCTCCTCTGCCAATACCCCCATCATCACTGTGGACTATTATCGGTTTCTCGGCACCACCATCACCCAGGACCTCAAGTGGGAGCTGAACATCAGCTCCCGCATCAAGAATGCTCAGCAGAGGATGTACTTCCTGCGACAGCTGAGGAAAGCCAAGCTGATGGTGCAGTTCTACACGACCATCATCGAGTCCATCCTCTGCTCTTCCATCACGGTGTGGTACGCTGGGGCCACTGCCAGGGACAGACACAGACTGCAGCACATTGTGTGCTCTGCTGAGAAGGCAATCGGTTGTAGTCTCCCATCTCTCCATGACCTGTACGTCTCCAGGACTGTGGGGCGAGCAGGTCAAATTACAGCTGACCCTTCTCACCCTGCATATGAACTCTTTGAACCACTCCCCTCGGGCAGGAGGTTTCAGTCCATTCGGACCAGAACCTCCCGCCATAAGAACAGTTTCTTCTCCTCTGCCATCAGACTCTTGAACACTCATAATCACATTACTTTCTAACTCTGCCTTGGTCACTTTACCACTGTATTTTAACTGCACTAGTGACCAAAAGAACAAGATTGCAGACACCAGCGTTTGAAATTAGTCTCCTCTGCAGGGTATCTGGACTCTTCCTTAGCGATGGCATGAGAAGTTCAGTTATTTTAGAGAGACTCAGAGTAGAACCGCTGCTCCTCCACATCAAGAGGAGCCAATTGAGGTGGTTAGGGGCATCTGGTAAGGATGCTCCCTGGGCGCCTCCCTATGGAGGTACTTGGGGCATGTCCGACTGGGAGGGGACTCTGGTGAACACCCAGAACACCCTGGAGAGACTATGTCTCTTGGTTGACCTGGGAATGTCTTGGGGTCCTCCCAGAAGAGCCTGAAGAGGTGGCTGTGGAGAGAGCTCAGAAGCTGTTGAAGCTGCTGAAGCTGCTGCCCCTGTGATCCTACTTCAGAACAAGCGGAAGCTGATGGATAGATGGACGGATGGATGGATGGATCTTATCCACTGCAATATGCTTCTACTGTGAAAGCATGAAGCTTTTCTTGTTTTGTAGTATCACAGAGCTACAGCCACAGTCCCTTGTCATGCTGATTGAGTTTGGCACACACTTCAGACTTCAAACTATGCAAGTACAAATCCCCAATGCATCTGCCTGGTCCAAACTTCTACACCCCCACCGTTTCCCACCCTTTCACACATGGTACCCACAATATGATGTTGGGGTGGGGGGGTGGGGGGGTAGCCTCCCACCTTGTGCATAGGGCTTTCTTTAAATACCCCCTGATGGACCTATATCTAGTTGATTTTATATTTCTGGGTCAAACTATGCTGATGTAAGAGGTTGTAGACTGTGAGGTTGGACTGGATCATGCTCATTTACACAAAACCTTAAATCTTTATATTATTAATATGAAGAAATGAACCAGGATCAATCCTGTGAACACCGGGCCTTTGAAATGTGCTGAAAAATGTCTCAAAGTTTCGAGAGGTGGGCACACCATTGGACCAAATCAAAGCTTATTGTAGAAAAATATAGGAAGTAATAATTTGTATAAATGTTACCAAACCGGCAGAAGACATCGAAACGTTGAATCATGTGGTGATACCTGGATACTCGTGAGCTGCTGAAAAGCTGAATGGATTGTCTGGCTGTAAATATGCTGAAGTTATAAGCTGCTGGAAATTTCATTATTATATTTTAAGAGTTTAAAGCTCAATATTGTATATTATATATAACATATAATATATATAATATATATAATAATAATATATATATAATGTTATATATAATATATAACAACCATAAACGGCACAAAATCCAAAAAATCATGGCCATCGTCTTTTGAATGAGCCAAAAAAAAAACTGAAATTTGAATATCTTCAGTAGGATGAAGAAAAAACAGGAAATCAATGGCAGAAGAAGAAACAGAATTTAGTGGTGTGCATTTCATGCACACTAACAGAAAAACTGCCTTACCAGAGCTATAGTTTGTGGAGTCGTGTGTCCTGTTGAAAAGGCATGTTGAACTGACAACTGTCCATTACTGCCTACACCACAAATATAAATATCATCGTTTCCCTGAGAGAGAAAAAACAACAAATTTCATAGAAATTAACCAACTTTCAACAGAACAGTAATATTTATTTTACTGCAAACTGTAAACCTTTTCTGACTCTGTAAACTAATGTCATAAAAACTTTATGGCAACTTTATTTAGAACATTTTCAAAGTTAAAGCAACAAACAGTAAACTTTGATGACTCGTAAGGAAAATGAGAATCCCTGCTAAAGTTTGGAGACATTTTGGATTGTCCCTTGTGAATGTTATTTGCCATCTTGTCACAGCTAAGTGAGAGACTACCCTAACACAGCTATAATCTTTGTGGGTATTAGAGCACTCCAAAGCCATCACTTAAATAAAGTGGTGATTCATTCCAAGTTACAAAAATAAACCATAAACTACAGTACATGCAAAAATAATAATAACAATATAAAAAAGTAGAAAAAGGCTTTTACATTTCTGAGCTACCCAATCCCTAACCCTCTTGATATGGTGATAATATAATGATACAAAGGCCTTTCTGGCAAAAAGATAAGTTAAAAAAAAACACTTAGAAATTTTAAATATAATCTGCTTTTAAGACAATTAAATAAATAAAAAAAATCTTTATGGAATTTGACACTACATTTGACATTGTTCAAATTCACACAATACTTCACAATGTTCATATTCACACAATACTTTTATTACCATTTACCATTGTTTGGTCATCTGAAAATCCAAAAGCTATGTATCCACTAGAAGGACCTGTCATTTCATATCCCAGGGCAGCACCGCTGAGAGACGTGGCCGACATAAAGTAGCAGCTAGAAGAGGATGCTGGGTCACATCCTGAAGGCTGACTGAAGCACACTTTTGTGCTACCACAGTTTGCACTGGAAATAGTTTTCTGCAAAAAGAAAAATAAATGTATACTGTACAGTCTTGTTAGGATACCCACAACAGTACAACTTTACTCTTTGCTTGCTGTGCTTGACGTATACACAGCAGCTAGGAAGCACAAGCCAGTGTATGTCTTGTGCCAGTCCCAAGCCCAGGTAAAGGGTGATGGTATTCAGGAAGGGAATCTGACCTAAACACTTTTGCTAAAATTAATATGCGAGTTCATCTAAATGACACCATTCCTGATCGGTCTAGGCTCGGGTAAACAAGGATCACTACTGATGCTGTTGACAAACATGGTGCTGGCAGAATTTGTGCTATTGTTAGTTGAAGACCAGGAGGAGCGAAACATGTCAGGAGACAGAGGGAAAAGAGGAAAGTCAAGAATTAAAGGTGGAAACTCTAAATATGGGGACAATGACTAGCAAAGGTAGAGAGCTGAATGACATGATGCAGAGAAGGAAGGTAGAGGTTTTATTCAATTCAATTTATTTATCTAGTGGCACTCCTTCCTGGGCTGCCACCTTACCATGGTGGAGGGGTTTGAGTGTCCCAATGATCCTAGGAGCTATGCTGTCAGGGGCTTCATGGCCCTAGTAGAGTCACCCAAGGCAGACAGGTCCTAGGTGAGGGACCAGACAAAGTGCAGCCCAAAGACCCCTATGAAGATTAAAATTAATGGAACCAATGTTCCCTTGCCCGGACATGGGTCACCAGGGCCCCACTCTGGAGCTGGGCCTGGACGTGGGGCACGCTGGCGAGCGTCTGGTGGTTGAGCTTTTACCCATGGAGCCCGGCTAGGCACAGCCCAAAGAAGAGACATGGGTCCCCCTTCCCATGGGCTCACCGCCTGTGGGAGGGGCCAAAGAGGTCGGGTGCAATGTGGGATGGGTGGTGGCCGAAGGCGGGGACCTTGGTGGTCTGATCCTCGGCTACAGAAGCTGGCTATTGGGACGTGGAATGTCACCTCACTGGTAGGGAAGGAGCTTGAGCTGGTTTGTGAGGTTGAGAGGTTCCGGCTAGAAATAGTCGGACTCACCTCGACACATGGCTCTGGCTCTGGAACCAGTTTCCTTGAGAGGGGTTGGACACTCTTCCACTCTTGAGTTGCCCCTGAGAGGCACCAACCAGGAGTGGGCATACTTGTTGCTCCCATCTTGGTGCCTGTATGTTGGGGTTCACCCCGGTGAATGAGAGGGTAGCCTCCCTCTGCCTACGTGTGGGGGGATGGGTTCAGACTGTTGTTTGTGCTTATGTTCCAAACGGCAGTTCAGATTACCCACCCTTTTTGGAGTTCTTGGAGTGGGTACTGGAGAGTGCGCCTCCTAGGGATTCCCTTGTTCTGCTGGGGAACTTCAATGCTCACGTGGGCAATGACAGTGAGACCTGGATGGTTGTGACTGGGAGGAATGTCCGCCCGATCTGAACCTGAGTGGTGTTCTGTTATTGGACTTCTGTGCTCATCATGGATTGTCCATAATGAACACCATGTTCAAGCATAAGGGTGTCCATATGTACTCTTGGCACCAGGACACCCTAGGCCGCAATTTGATGATCAACTTTGTTGTTGTCTCATCTGATTTGCGGCCACATGTCTTGGACACTCGGGTGAAGAGAGGGGCAGAGCTGTCCACTGACCACTACCTGGTGGTGAGTTGACTCCGATGGTGGGGGAGGATGCCAGTCAGACCTGGCAGGCCCAAACGTATTATGAGGGTCTGCTGGGAACATCTGGCAGAGTCTCCTGTGAGACAGAGCTTTAACTCCCACCTCTAGAAGAGCTTCAAACACG
Organism: Nematolebias whitei; assembly: GCF_014905685.2. Classification (NCBI taxonomy): domain Eukaryota; kingdom Metazoa; phylum Chordata; class Actinopteri; order Cyprinodontiformes; family Rivulidae; genus Nematolebias; species Nematolebias whitei. Next base: position 18,964,647 of record NC_056506.1, on the reverse strand, counting down.
TTCTGGTGGAGGTGGGGGGCATGAAGTCCGAGTAGGCCATGTTCCACGCCTCTATTGTCGAGGTGGCTTATCGAAGCTGTTGCCATAAGGTTGTCTGTGCCTGTCGCGGTGGTAATCCTCGAACCAGGTGGTGGACACTGGCGGTGAGGGATGCTGTCAGGCTGAAAAAGGAGTCCTATCAGGACTTTTTGGCCCGTGGGACCCCTGAAGCAGCTGATGGGTACCGGCAGTCCAAGTGGCATGCGGCTCGGGTGGTCACTGAGGCAAAAACTCAGGCGTGGGAGTAGTTTGGTGAAGTGGTACACTAGGGCATTAACAGAGTACTCGAGTAATCTACACATCGATTGCTAGGACATCTATCGAGGTTAAAAATGTAAGGTCGGGTATCCGTAGTGACGTCATATTATGTGACCACCGTATGACCATAGGGGGCGGTGTTGCACTGTTGCAGGTCACAGAGTATGGTGTAACACGAACCAGAACCAGTTTCGGTTTAAGTTTCGTTTTTGATGTGCTGCATTTTCTTCACGTTTGCAGTTTAATAATAAAAACTAATAGTTCAGTTTATCCTGTGACTTATTTGCAGTATGATAAATGGTAGGAGCATAATATACGCCCCCCATGTTTTGTTGGTCTTTTTTTTGTAAATAATTACCTTTTTTTGCGGTTATATTTATTTATTTATTTTTGTATCTTGAGATCTATTATGACATCATCAAATACTGGAGTTCTACTGGGGTTTTATTATGTTAATGTCGAGTTTAAAAATTATATACTCGTTCAACCCCTATGGTACACTGCCAACACTGTTTATAGTGGAGGTGGTGTGCCGCTGACCTCAACTCGGGATGTTGTCGGTCAGTGGGCAGAGTACTTCAAAGACCTCCTCAATCCCACTGGCACGTCTTCCACTGAGGAAGCAGAGCCTGAGGACTTTGGGTCTGGCTCTCCAATCTTTGGTGCTGAGGTCACCGAGGTGGTTAAAAAGCTCCTTGGTGGCAGGGTTCCAGCGGTGGATGAGATTTGCCCAGAGTTCCTTAAGGCTCTGGATGTTGAGGGGTTGTGTTGGCTTACGCAAATCTGCAATATTGCGTGGACATCGGGGGCAGTTCCCCTGGATTGGCAGACCTGGGTGGTGGTCCCCCTATTCAAAAAGGGGGACTGTAGAGTGCGTTCCAACTACAAGGGGATCATGCTCTAAGCCTCCCTGGTAAGGTCTATTCAGGGGTTCTGAAGAGGAGGGTCCGTCGGATAGTCAAACCTCGGATTCAGGAGGAGCAGTGCGGTTTTTGTCCTGGTTGTGGAACACTGGACCAGCTCTACACCCTCAGCAGGGTCCTGGAGGGTGTGTGGGAGTTTGCCCAACCAGTCTACATGTGCTTTGTGGACTTGGAGAAGGCGTTCGACCACATCCCTTGGGGAACCCTGTGGGGGATACTCTGGGAGTATGGGGTACCAGATCCTTTGATACGGGCTGTTAGGTCCCTGCATGACCAGTGTCAGAGCTTGGTCTGCAATGCCGGCAGTAAGTCGGGCTCGTTCCTGGTGAGAGTTGGACTCCACCAAGGTTGCCCTTTGTCATCTATTTTGTTCATAACTTTTATGGACAGAATTTATAGGCGCAACCAAGGTGTTGAGGGGAACTGTTTTGGTGACCTTATGATCGGGCCTCTGCTTTTTGCAGATGATGTGGCCTTTTGGCTTTATCAGGTCATGATCTACAGCTTTCACTGGAGCGGATCACAGCCGAGTGTGACGCGACCAGGATGAGGATCAGTTCCTCCAAATCCGAGGCCATGGTCTTGAGCCGGAAAAGGGTAGAGTGTCCTCTCCATATCGGGGAGGAGGTTCTGTCCCAACTAGAGGAGTTCAAGTATCTTGGGGTCTTATTCATGAATGAGGGAGAAATGGAGCGAGAGATTGATAGATGGATAGGTGCGGTGTCTGTAGTGAAGCAGGCACTATATCATTCTGTCGTGTTGAAGAGTGAGCTGCTGAGTCAGAAGGCAAAGCTCTCAATTTACTGGTCAATCTACATTCCTACCCTCATCTATGGTCATGAGCTTAGGGTTGTGACCGAAAGAACGAGAGCTCGGATACAAGCAGCCGAAATGAGTTTTCTCCGCAGGGTGTCTGGGCTCTCCCTTAGAGATAGGGTGAGAAGCCCGGTCATTCGGGAAGGACTCAGAGTAGAGTCGCTGCTTCTCCACATAGAGAGGAGCCAGTTGGAGGTGGCTAGGGCATCTGGTTAGGATGCCTTCTGGACACCTCCCTGGAGAGGTGTTCCAGACACGTCCCACTGGGAGAAGACCCAGGGGAAGACCCAGGACATGCTGGAGGGACTATGTTTCTTGGCTGACCTGGGAACGCCTTGGGATTCCCCCATAAGAGCTGGCCCAAGTGACTGTGGAGAGGGAAGTCTGGGCCTCCTACTTAAGCTGCTACCCCCGCAACCCAACCCTGGATAAGAAGAAGAAAATGGATGGATGGATGGATGGATGGATGGATATCTAGTGGCAAGTTCTAACAGAAGTTGTCTCACAGCAACAAAAACATTCACATACATTATAAAACCAATTAGGAAGGAAGCAGCAGGTTGTGTTGAATCTTCAACTTCATTGCAGTCTCCCATTCTGAGCAAGCACAAAGGCAACAGTGGAAAGGAAAAATGCTATTTTGACAGGAAGAAACCTCCAGAAACCTCCAGCAAAACCAAGCTCAGGACAAGCAGCCATCTGCTTTGACTGGCTGAGGTTCCAGAGGACAGGAAGGAGAGAAAAAAAAAAAAACCCAGAATGACAGGCCCTGTCATTCCCTGATCTGCTATGGAAGCACGAGCTATAGTGTCAGCTCATTTGCGCACACACAAGTATCACAGTTGAATATGCAAGATTAAGGAAAATGTACAGGAAATATCCTGTAAACTGATTTAATACAACACATAGAATGATCTTCATGTTGCTAATTTACGCAACTTGTATTTTCTGTTAAAATCATTGACATATTTATGTCACTGGTTAAAAAGATATGCAACGCATATTTAAGGTAAATAAAAAAATATTAGGGTGATGTAGCGCAGCTTCATTCCGGAGCAGCACAGTTTCACCATGGAAATAATTAATTCTGTATCTTGCAGGGTTAATATGTGAATGATTTTAAAGGAAATAGGAGTGGCGTAAATTAGCAACACGAAGATCGTACTTTTCTAAGTAAATTAAGACAGTTCTTATTCTTAAACAGAATTATAACATTGTCTAGGAAAATTAATCAATTTATAGAAATATATATTTGACTGGATATTAAAACATATGGTATGTTTCATAAATATATTTTGTTAATATGTGTTGTATTAGAGAATAAAGAGAATAATAATAATAATTAAATAAAGGAAATAACCTTCACATCAATGTGAAGAAGACAAAGGAGATGATTGTGGACTTCAGAAGGAACAAAAACACCTACACCCCCCTGAACATAAGAGGATCTGCAGTGGAAGTGGTCTCCAGCTACAAGTACTTGGGTGTGCACCTGAATGACAACCTCAGCTGGAGCAACAACACCACCAGCCTGATCAAGAAAGCTCATCAGAGACTCTACTTCTTCAGATGGTTGAGACGAGCTGGTCTGGGAAGCTCAGTCCTCACCTCCTTCTACAGGTGTGCAGTGGAGAGCATCCTGTGCTCCAGCATCAACGTGTGGCATGGAGGCTGCACAGCTGCAGAAAGAAAAGCTTTGCAGAGAGTGGTGAACGCTGCACAGAAGATGTTGGAGTCAGTCTCCCCACCATCACAGACATCTACACCTCTAGATGCAGGAAGAGGGCCACCTGCATCCTGAAGGACCCCACTCACCCAGCACACACACTTTTTGCCCCACTCCCCTCAGGAAGGAGGTTGAGGAGCATTAAGTGTAGAACCACTAGACTGAGGAACAGCTTCTACCCTGAGGCTGTTAGACTCATGAATCTCAGGATAATCACTGTGAAAAATCACATCATGTTGCTGCTGATCTGTTTCATGTTGCTGCTGATCTGTTTCATGTTGATGTGTTCATGCGTGCTCATCTGCTCACACAGACTCATGCTCATGTTCGTGCTGCTGTTCAACGTAGTGTTTTTATGCTATTAGTGCTTAGTGTATATTTAGTTGATGTTTTTCTTAGTTCATATCTTAGATGTTATTACTGTTTTTCTTTTACATTTTATTGTTGGATGTAACTGGGATCCTGTGTACATAATTTCGCTCCACCTCTTGTACCACATGTGGTGCGAATGACAATAAAGAATCTCTGATGTAGCTTGAACGTATTTATGATTTGTGTAGTTGTACTGTAGTTCTGTAGTGACCGTGAAAGGTGTTGGTCCTGTCTGTAAGTTCAGCCCACGGTGTCTGGTGTCAACATAACTGTCCATAACAAGACTTGACGTATCTCCAAACCACAGGAACAACAAATATCAGCAGCAACATCCAAGTTCCATTCAAGTAAAAACAGGGTTCTAACTGATGCTACTCCCATCTGGTAAAACCTGAATAGATAATGGTTATTATTAGCAACAACAGGAGGTTGAGCATGTGATGTAATGAGAGATGACTCGTGATAAAGACTTGCTGAGTCATAGTATTGAAACAACTTGTGCCCTAGAAACCACCCGTAGCTGCAGTCAAAGCTTTCATGAGCTTGTGTGAGCAGCAGAGCAACAATTAACAACAGCAGAAAGTAAAGTTGTCTTTTTTCTTCTCATCCTTTTCAACGTGCAGCAGCAGTTCAGCCTGAACCTCATCCCAAATGAATCTTCCTGTCTTCACCATTTTGGATGTAACTGCTTTGTTTCTCATGCTCCAGACTGCACGTGTCTCTGAAACCACCAGTCAGTGTCAAAGCTCTCCCAGAGGTGGGAGTTAAAGCAAAGTCTCACGGGAGACTCTGCCAGATGTTCCCAGCAGACCCTCACAATATGTTTGTGCCTGGAAGCTCTGCCTGGTATCCCCCCCACCATCAGAGCCAACTCACCACCAGGTAATACTCAGTGGACAGCTTCGCCCCTCTCTTCACTCAAGTGTCCAAGACATGCACCCACAGATCAGATAAGACGACAACAAAGTCGATAATTGAACTGCGGCCTAGGGTGTCCTGATGCCAAGAGCACATATGGACACACTTATGCTTGAACATGGTGTTCATTATTGACAATCCATGACGAGCACAGAAGTCCAATAACGAAACACCACTCGGGTTCAGATCGGGGGGACGTTCCTCCCAACAACACCCCTCCAGGTCTCACTGTCATTGCCCATGTGAGCGTTGAAGTTCCCCAGCAGAACAAGGGAGTCCCAAGGAGGCGCACTCTCTAGTACCCCCTCCAAGGACTCCAAAAAGGGTGGATAATCTGAGCTGCTGTTTGGTGCATAAGCAGATATGAACCCCAACATACAAGCACTAAGATAGGGGGCAACAAGTATGCCCACTCCTGCTCGGCGCCTCTCAGTAGGGGCAACTCCAGAGTGGAAGAGTGTCCAACCCCTTTCAAGGAAACTGGTTCCAGAGCCAGAGCCATGTGTTGAGGTGAGTCCAACTATAGCTGAAATAGTCTGACTCACCTCGACACATGGCTCAGGCTCCTTCCCACCAGAGTTCTGACATTCCACGTCCCAATAGCCAGCTTCTGTAGCCGAGGATCAGACCGCCAATGTCCCCACCCTCGGCCACCACCCATCCCACATTGCACCTGACCCCTGTGGCCCCTCCCACAGGTGGTGAGCCCATGGCAAAGGGGGACCCACATCTCCTCTTTGGGCTGTACCCGGCCGAGCTCCATGGTTAAAAGCCCGGCCACCAGGCGCTTGCCAGCGTGCCCCACCTCCAGGCCCGGCTCCAGAGTGGGGCCCTGGTGACCCACGTCTGGGCGAGGGAAAATTGTTTCCATTTATTTTTCTCATCATAAGAGGTCTTTGGGCTGCACTTTGTCTGGTCCCTCACCTAGGACCTGTCTGCCATGGGTGACCCTACTAGAGACATGAAGCCCTGACAGCATAGCTCCTAGGATCATTGGGACACTCAAACCCCTCCACCACGATAAGGTGGCAGCCCAGGGAGGGGCTTATTAAATATCTCTATTTATATTATATTATATTATATTATATTATATTATTGTCTTCCATCCTACTTGCCCAGTTTACACTTTTTATACTAAAAAAGCCACTTTTTTCAATGTTTTTTCAATGTTTTCTGTTTACTAAAGATGTTTTTTTTACTTTAAGTGTAAGCCTTCAATTATTCAGTTTTAGAGAAAAAGGCTTATTAGGCTCTTTGCACATTTAAGATGGATTTTATTCTGAGCTTTCTGTTTTAATCTGAAATAAAGGCCCTACATGTACAGTATTTGCCTAGGACTACTTTTAAATATGGTAAAAGAGCAAGTTGTTTATTATAAAGTGCAGTTTGTTAACAGTGAAAATGTGAATATGGGAAGGCAAGACCATAAAAGTCAAACGTTAGACTTTCATTCGGACCTTTTACTAGAAGGAAATTTTAGTAACTGGACCTCAGTGAGTTTTAATTGAATATCCCTGGTATGGACTTAGACTACTGGAGGATAAACTGACCTCACGTCTATAAATGATTTGCTAAAATTTAATAGTTTTCATTTGATACTATTTCTATCTTAACATGTGATTCTTGACCTGCCATTGTGTATCTGTCACAATCCTCACAGTTGGAACCCATTTAAAGGGAGGCGAGCGAGGCAGGAGTTTAAATAAAAATAATTTATTTAAATAACAAAACAAAAGGCTGTCGGTGCAGCAAAACTTACTTTGGCAAAACAGGATCAGAAACAAGGCTGAACAGGACACCAGAGTACACAGGCAGAGCAGATCATCAGGTGGACAAAAAACAGACAAGACAGAGGAGGACTGAGATGTCTGTGAATACAGAGCAATGACCGGACAAGGAGTGGAGGAGAGAAAGGCTTTTTATAAGACAGAGGGAGAGTGAGTAATGAGAGCACCTGGGCAGGTGGCTGATGAGGGACAGGTGTGAATGATAAAGACTGAGGAGTGGAGAGGCAGACTGAGGAGTGAGTGGAAAACAGGACCAGATACACAGGAACAGAAACCACACAAAGAGCAGAACAACAAGAGCACAAAAAGCAGAGTGGGGAACACAAACACAAACAGAAACAGGAAATGGTACAATCCTTACAGTATCTGTTCCTCTCAAACCCAGCTGGTTGAAGCAGATGGCCGCTTGTCCTGAGCTTGTCCTGGTTCTGCTAAAGGGTTCTTCCTCATGAGGTAGTTTTTCCTTTCCACTGTCGCCTTCATGTTTGCTCAAGATGAGAGTTCTGTGATGGAGTTAAACTCAAAGCAGTCTGCTCCTCAGATAAATAATGTTACATTATTATTTTTATATGTGAATGTTTCTGTTCCGTGCCCTGAGATGACTTCTGTTGTGACTTGGAGCTGTATAATTGAAGAACAGATTTACCAACAAATTTGATCTAAATTTTCAGCTACAGAAGTCTTCCAGTTCCAATGTGAATGTTTACGTATTTATTCATCTATTACATGATGGTGAAACTGCACTGGGGCAATAATAACCTGCCCTGTAAATAAGAATGTGTTCGCAGTATCAAATACAAGTGGAATGAGAAAAATGTGATGTTTACCTTCAGAGCAAATGCAAACAGTTTCCAGCTGAAACAGTCAATGTAGAAATATTATGTGGTATAATGTAGTATCTGATGTCATGTTTGTCTGAAAACCACCTTCCCATATTGCTCTATCGTGATAAAAATGTGGAAGAACTAATTGCAATAAAAGGCCATCGTCGTCATTATGTTAAGACTGTCTCTAATATAAAAGGCTTATGTTATTCTATATCTGTAAAATATTAAAAATAACACTGTGTGTGTGATATTCTTGTGCTGGAGTCAAGCAGATTGATTACCAACTTGAGACTGAAATCAGGATCCACCTCACAGCCAGGTGGAAAAATAAATGTCAGTAATGCTAATCAGAAATCAGGAGCCTCCTTGTTGGTGAATCCAGAGATGATAGGAATCTTCTACTCACTGGACTGAAAACTTGATATTGCCATTCTTTGTTATTATTAGCAACAACAGGAGGATGAGCATGTGATTTAATGAGAGATGACGCACGACAAAAACTTGCTGAGTCATAGTACTGAAACAACTTGTGCCCTGGTGTGAAACCACCTGAAGCTGCAGCCAAAGCTTTCATGAGCTTGTGTGAGCAGCAGAGCAACAATGAACAACAGCTGAAAGTAAAGTCGTCTTTTTTTCTTCTCAGCCTGTTCAACGTGGAGGAGCAGCTCAACCTGAACCTCATCCCAAATGAACGTTCCTGTCTTCACCATTTTGGATGTAACTGCTTTGTTTCTAAAGGTTTTAATGGTTTAATGGTTCTTGATTTCCTATCTAGCAACTGGGATGGAGGCTTCATTGTCATAGTCTGTTTCTTTTCGGTTATCTTTGTTTTCCTTTGTTTCTTGCGGTTTGTATTTTATTTCTCGGTTCTAAATTTCTCAACTTGTCTACTGATTCCCCCACCCCAGGTATTTACTGTCAGCTTTTTTATTTATCATCATCATTGTGCTTTTCTTTATGACCTCATCAAGTGTTTCCTCACCTGCCCAGCTGGATTTTCTTGTGTCTGGTTTAGTTTTTTTTTTCATTCAACCTTTATTTATACAAGTTAGTCTCATGGAGTCACAAGAACTCATTTTCAAGAGACCTGTTGCCATCCATCCTGGTTTTCTCCCTTCGCCCACCCGAGTCAGGTGTTTTTGTTTTGGGACATCTGGGACCAACCCTTGTGGGAGTGGGGAGGCTGTACTGACAAATTATTTTCTGCCACGTCAGTCTTTATTTTCATTTGTTAAAAAATAATTATTTTATTTTACTTGGAGCTCTCTGTGTCTGTCAGGGTCCAACCTCACTGACCTTGCCATTCAGCAGATCAATGTTAACAGGGTTTCTTATATTTATTTACCAGAATCAACACTGGAAACCTAGAGAACATTCTAGGCCCTGTTCATACAGTAATGATTCACTGTTATGACAATAGCATGTAAAAATCCCATGGTAGATGTATGTCTTCATGATAACAGATATTAGCTCAAAGTCTTTACTGGAGGTTTTTTCCCCAGAGTTGCACCATGTATCATTCACAAACACCTCTCTTCCTCCATCCTTTGTTCTGTCAGCCCTTCAACAGATAAAATTATTTTCAAGATAAAGTGTATTGTTTGTGTCTGTTGTTTGCCAAGTCTGCATTCATTTCAAGAAGCTACTTTCCCGATATTCCCTTGGGTGACAATTACAGCTCGTCCCACTTCTTGAGAAGATGTCTTTCATTTCCTTTGAAGGCCAATCGGATGCTAAGTCCGTAACTTCTCCTTCAGGTACGATGCTCAACACGGGCACAGGTTTCCTGACTAATGGGGAGTTCTAAGAGCTCATTGTTGACGTGAACAAATGAGCCGTGGTTGGACACAACATCCCCAGACACAATGGAAAGCTGTGAACATTTTTAATCAACCCCTTCAAAGGGGTAAACCTGCAAAGTCCAAAAAAACTTGTCTGTCTGTATTAATTTATGGCAATTTTCTAAAAGGTTACTGGGAGTTAATGAAAACATTTGAAACAATTCTGACAATTTAAAGTGATTTTTAGGATTTTTCAGGAACAGTCCAGTTCATTGACAACACAAAAAATTTAATATGTAATAAACCTCTGAGGGACTGATGGAAAGTGTTACAGATTTAGTAATAAGGTTTTTTTTTTTTTTTTTTCATATTTCATTTACCCTTTATTTATCCAGGTAGTCTCATTGAGTCACGAGAACTCATTTTCAAGAGAGACCTGTTTAGGGAGCAGATGGTGGGGGTTAAAGGTCTTGCTCAGGGGCCCAGAGCGGGACAAGTGAGGGTGGAGGCAGGTGTGGGTGTTTCACCTTTTCCACCCACATTTTGATGTTGAGTTGAACCTGTGACTTTCCGATCACAGGCCCATCTTCTCTAACCTCTGCACCATGCTAGATGCAAGAACACCAAATGTGGTGTAGGTGTAGATTGATCTGCCTGTGTTCTTCGGCAAATGTTTAATAAAGTAAGTCATGAAGGTTCCATTGTGTTTACCAATCAATCAATTTATTCACTCGATTCAACAAATTCATCATCAATTTACAAACACATTCTCTTACAACACACTTTACACGAGTGAAGAGGGAGCAGGAAGAAGAAAATCTTTTATAGACTTGCCCCCTTTCTCAATTCAAAAAAGTTCAAGACAAAAACAACTGAACTTTGTAACAGAAGACGTTTTGCTTCTCGTCCGAGAAGCTTTCTCAATAATTACAAACATTTCATGGCCGTATGCATTAAATCAGCAATACCGATTGCAAACAACACATCACTCTCCCCATTAACAACTGTAATGTATGAGTCAACAATTCTTTTCTTATAAAGTGTTTTGAATTGATTTATAGTAGAGCATTTTTTTTAAATTATTTTTATATTCAATGAAACTGGTCCAGATTACATGATTTAACCTTTTTTGTTGTTATCTCCCTGGATGATTGAGTTTACAACCTTTTTTTTTTTTATATTAGAGCATTTTTTCCAACTCATCCAAACTGTTCTATATTTTTACTCCATGCACCGAAATGCACTTTTGTTTGTTTGTTTGTTTGTTTTTTCTCCTGTGTCCTGTCTGGCATTGTGGCACTCAGAATTATTGTCTGAGTGTCAAAGTGATGCCCAACAGATTTACTTTCACAAGCAGAGCATTATGGCTGGCCTTAATGCTCTGCTTGATATATAAATAAAACTTTATTAGAATTTTCTTTGGGTTTGTTTCAGATGTAACGGACATGGGGATGAAAAAACAACGAAGAAAACAAAGCAGAAAAGTGAGAGATGGGTTAAAAGGTAAAGAAGGAGAAAGGAATAGAGGAGAGAGAGAGAGAGAGAGAGAGGTATAAAGAGAACACAAATCAACATCATTGAAGTCTGCCTCTAGACCTGTGGAAAAAAAAGACAAAACCGAGAAACCACAACAACAAACAACATATATAATGATACATATCATTAAAAAGTGCTGTTTACGGTACATGTTAATACAAGATGTATTTAATGGCCACCACAGCCCAACTGTGTGCGCATGCGTGTCACTATAAGGTTTCTCCATAAAAATGTTCAATAGTGGATGTGGGGACCCACAGACCCGTCCCCCACGGGACACGATGGTAACACAGGGAAGACCAGACCCACAGACACACAGCAGCCCCTAAGCCCATAGCCCCGGAAGTCCCCCAACAGGGACAACAGCACCCCACACCAGAGAGAAGCAAAGGGGAGCCCCGGGCGACCCCCAGTAGCCACAATGCAGAAGCAATGGAAATGTAATGGAAATAATTAGGATTGAGATATTAAATGAGAACTCTAAAAATGAATAATCAATTGTGTCTATAGATCACCAGGTTCAAATATAGAGCTATTTACTGATAAAATCATGGAACTCTTTGAAAGGAGTTGTAAATAAACATTTTTTTTGTGTGTGGTGACTTTAATATTGATTTGGGAAATCTAACTGAATCAAATAATATTTGTACATTTATTAATTCAATGCATAGTTTGAGTCTTCATCCATTAAACCTTAAACCAACCTATCTTGTTCTCTGATGGTTGATGATAGGTCCACATTCCAGTTCATAAGTGTTTTACTTGAGTTCTCTGGGGAGTTAGAGATCAGCACATTATGAAAGTCTGAAATAATGCCCTTTCTTGATTTGTTCCTATTCATTAATTTTTAAGTGGTGTAAGGGGAGCTTGTTTAGATTATTGTGTTTTGCTTTGATAAAACTTTTCAGTTGAAAAAAATTAAAATAATGTTGTTGTTTTTTTTGACAGAGCCTAAACTTGGGTCTTGTCTGGTATGGTAGACTCCGGCCTTTCTTGCTCTTGTGCACATATACCTCTGTGTATGTGAACGTGTGAGGTTATTTTATTCAAAAAAGCAGTAAAAAGCTGTCAATGATGGATGATGGATGGATCACATGTTCGTCTAGCAGCCAGACATGACTCATTTCAAAAGCCTAGGCTGCAATCAAGAGAAGCTCGAGAACAGCAGTTACAGAAAGATTATGGGCAAGGTGCCAAAACTCAGAAAATTATTATTTCCATTAATTAATTTATTTCATTGGCTAAAATTTCCATTAGGAGAAGATTTCAGAAGAAAAAAAAAAACCAGGTAGATACTGTTATGTCGATAACTAATAGATTACAAAGTTGATAGTAGTAGTTGAGGGGGATAACATTGAGTACACTCACTGACACAAAACTTTAAGCACCTAAAATAATGGTCTCATATAGATATATTTTGGTTCATCTACATACCAGTAATGCATAAGCAAATAGTTTGATTTGCAAGGAGCTGAACCTTAAACAAACACCAGAGGATATTACTGGTGATGTAATGAAGTTGTTATCAGGCCACTGGAACTGACATTCAGTTAAAACTATAAATAAAGGATGCATTAAACAGCATTACTATCACCAAATCCTCTCTCACAAATTTGTTGGCAATTTTAACTTTTTGTTCTGTGTATTTAACACATGGAAGGACTCATGTGGAGAAAACTCAGTCACACTTTGACTTTAGTTCATGCTTTTATTCATTTGTTCTTTTAATACTACTTATGATAATAATAATACTTTATTTATAAAGCCCTTTAAAACAACCACAGCTGTGACAAATTGGTGTACACGTAAAATCAAGAAAGTTTAAACACACAAACAAAAAAACAGTTGTTAAAACATTAAGATCAATAAAAACAGTGCAGAGCAAATTCAGTCTGTGCTAAAAGCCAGGGAGTAAAAATGTGTTTTTAAAAGAGTTTTAAAACTGGACAGTGAAGGAGCTCGTCTGATGGGAAGAGGGAGATCGTTCCACAGTCTTGGAGCAGCTACAGAAAAAGCTCTGTCCCCTCTGAACGTCCGTTTGGACCTCTGTCCCATCTGAACCTCCGTTTGGACCTCTGTCCCCTCTGAACGTCCGTTTGGACCTCTGTCCCCTCTGAACCTCCGTTTGGACCTCTGTC
>NC_056506.1:18944509-18951516 GCF_014905685.2 Nematolebias whitei | reverse complement strand
CCTCCGTTTGGACCTCTGTCCCCTCTGAACCTCCGTTTGGACCGCTGTCCCCTCTGAACCTCCATTTGGGCCTCAGAATCTTCAGGAGCAGCTGATCAGCTGATCAGAGGCACTGAGCAGGAAAGTGCATGTGAACCAGCTCAGAGAGGTAAGGTGGGGCAAGATAATTTAAACTTTTAAAAACAAATAAATGACTCTTATGTTATAAAATGATAAATAATAAGAATAAAACATATTATATCTTATATCTTTATGTTGTCAATAAACATAACATTTCCTGACAGAATCTAAAAATCGTTAAAAATCTACATTTTTTGACTGTCAGAATTCTTTGACCGCTCCACTTACCTCACAGAGGTTACTGCCCTCTAGTGTTCATTAGCAGAAATATGACCCTTTAAAATCCATTCAAATGCATTTGTTGATCCCATCTACAATATTTCATATCATAAATAATGTATTCCAGGCAGGATTTATTAAATCTTTAACTCACTACTTCTGATTTTTCTTTCAGCCTATTAGGTGATGCTCCACTTCATGATGATGCTGTAAAATCACCGAGACATTATCACACCGAGACATTATCACACCGAGACATTATCACACCGAGACATTATCACACCGAGACATTATCACACCGAGACGTCTCCAGCTCGTCCAAAATGTTGCAGCTCGGCTATTAGCAGGAACTCACAGGTTTGAGCACATCTCACTGGTTCTGTCCTCCCTTCACTGGCTCCCTGTGCATACAATTCTCCTGCTGACATTTAAGTGGCCTTGCTCCCTCATACCTTTCCAACCTTCATCCTTATGTTCCTTCTCGGGTGCTGAGATCATCTGACCATCTGCTTTTGGTTGTACCAAAAACCAGGCTAGCTCAGTGGAGATTGGACTTTTTCAGTCACTGGCCCTAAACTTTGGAACAATTAGACAGGCCACTTGAGTCTTCTTTTAAATCTCTCCTGAAAACACATGAAGTAGGAGAATATCCACCTCCCCTCTCAGTCTGGATGTCTGACTGGACCTTTTTTCAGCAGTTCATTACAGCTGCACCAGCTGGTGGTATCCTCACGTGGTTTTTCAATTATTCCAGTTTATACACTGACGACACCCCATAATGTCAAACTGATAGATAGAGACGTTTTAGGTTTAGCATATTCAGCAAATGCTCATGGCTAATGAATGTTATAAATCACTTGCTGCCTTTCCATGCACAGCACCGAGCTGACATTCCTTTGCTGAGCCCAGTCACAAACAGCTCTCTCATGCAGCGTTTTACAACAGGATTTCATCTTTTAACTTCAGTGCAGTTCTTTCAAACGCGGGATGAAAAACAGAAATAGTGTGAGGGCACGGAGGAGGCAAAAAGTGTCCTCCCTAAGTCTTTCACAAATGTTTCATTACACTGCTGGCGGGGACGTTTTTTGCTGATATCACATGGCCACATGTGCCCCACCATTGTTCACGTCTCATGGATGCATCGTCGAACACACATTTAAGAAGCTGACATAATTGTGTATTCGGCACATGCACAGACGCATGGACACAAAATTACGGTTTGTTATTGTTACTGGCTGCTCAGCACCACATCAAGATTTGCTCCAAGTTGAAGCGTTAAAAGCATTTTATTTAAAACTATCTATTTGGTACTTTACTACATGACTCTTATGAATTCATGAATAGTGTGAAACCGTGAAAGAGTTGCAAGTGAGGCAAAAATTACACTAAATCTAAATTACATTAAATCTTTACCATAATGGATCTTGCTTACAGAGATGATATTTGTGCTAAAGAAATATTTTTGGCAACAAACTTACTGCTTCTTTTTTACTGTTTCTTTTCAAGGGCATCCGAGCAACAGTCAATAAAGTGACATTACCTGTGAAAGTGGAGGCGCTCGCCGCCTTGTGAGTGTGAGTGCCAGCACACAGTGAACCTGCAGTGAGTTGAATGTGAGGATATGGAGGCACAGCACATAACTGACAGCTTCAGCTGAGTTTATTTGCATTAGGAGAAGAGCTTTTTATAATTTGTTGACGAAGTCACAAACTGTTGAGAGTGCAAACAGTGTTTTCACACTATACTTCCTCCAGTTCACTTCTAAGCTTGAAGACATTTTTTTTTACGAGTCTCCTGCTGACGGAGGACTCAGAAATAGCTACCCCTTCATTGTTTGTTCAGCTATTGTGGCTCTTTATACCTCAAATGTGTTCAAGACCTTTTTGCAGATACTAGGGACAGAGAAGACTTACAGTATAAGCATAATGCAGTTTGACCCAGTCACATCACAGTTCGACCACACTGTCTGGTTGGGTCACGGTGTCCTCTGTCCGCTATTAAATGCCTGTTTGTGACAGCTCCATTTTTTTTTTATTAGCTCTGCAGGCAATTGTTTGTCTTTCTGCAGGATAATATAACAAAGCTAAGGCATTAATTACTTTTTATTTACTTATAATTTTTCAAAACTATCCTAACTCTCACAGCTCTGGTCATCCATCCACCTGCAGGCAAACAAACGCTTATCCATAAAGCATGAATAATTAGCCAGATAAGTAAAAACTTAACATTCTGTATTTTGTAGCATGAATCAAAATCTGTAGGAAAAAAATTGCATGATTTCACTGTGTCAAAGGTAGAGTTGGCTGCCATGATGCTGAGAAGGAAGGTAAATGTTCATGTTTCCAAGAGACCAAGCGGAAGAGCAATAAGGCTTGCAGCATTGAAGCAGTGTTCAAACTGTTTTACCATGGTGTGGATAGGAAGTGAAATGGAGTACGGGTGGGCCTGAAGGAGGAGTTGACAAATAATGTAGTAGAGGTGAAAAGAGTGTCAGATAGCATCCTGATGTCAGATAGGGTGATTTGCCTGGAGGTAGAAGTAGAAGGTCTGATACTAAATGTCAGTGGTTATGCTCCACAGCAGGGGGTTCAAACTTTGTTACAAAAGAGGGCCAAAATTAAAAACTTGATCTAAGCCCTGAGCCAATTTCAGTCTTCAAATGAACTCAAGTCAGACACCTCACATCTTTTCTTGGTTGCAGGTTTATCAACAATCCAATTTGACATTCTCTGTTGCTTTTCCACATCAAAATAAGATTACTGAAAAATTCAACCTTTTTTCTGCTTTCCAAGTTAGCAAACTGTCATAGGAAATTTGCATTAAAAGAATTATGCACAGTTTTTTAAGCAAAATGAGAAGCAAATAAATATTTTACATTTAAAACACCATCTTGGAGGTCCAGACAAGATGTTAACAAGGCTCAGATTTGGCTTATGGGCCTTGAGTTTAACATGTGCTCTACAGGTTATGTGACATAGAGGAGAAAGCTAAATTCTGGAATGATCTAGAGTGATAGAGAGTAGATATACGTAGTTCCCACACGCGCGACTGGTATTGCGCAATACCACTTTTCTGCCATTGCTGAGGGCCATGTGTGCAGCCCACAAGTGCAGGGGGGAGCTCCCTCCTGCAGCTGATCAGCTGATCTCCTTCTCTGCCACAAACACATTTCTTCTGCTGCAGCAGCTTTGTGAAGGTTAACCATTTGCTGTCCAGATGCACGATTGACTTTTGTCTTCCAACTTAAAACTCAAAGTATGTCGAATCGGAAAATCATCATAATCACAAAATATAAAAGCGTTAAAAGTTATTTGTTAATTATTTTAAAACTTCTATGTTAAGTTGTTTAAGTGTAATTGATCAAAAAGTACATTTCTGCTCCATGTTGCTTCTGTATGAAGGGTTAACCCTTTGATGTCCTGCTGCACTTCTCTACAACTTAAATTTCAAAACTGTAAAAAATTTTAAATTTAAATTGTTTATTTAAGGAGGGAGATTGGGAGTAACAGGTGATGAGTGATTGCAGACAAAGTTTACTGAACTTGAACTGAACTTGAACTTGGACTACTGGTCCCTGCTACACGGTGTTTCACTTATCACAGGTGGGCGTGGTCCCAAACACCCACACTAAACGAGGGACTACTGCATTTTAATTGTTTTACTCCTTTGTGTTGTATTTCTGTGTAAGGTTCTCCCAGAAGATGGATGAAACTCCACTTGGTCCAGAAGTTGTGTGCAGTCGTGCACCACAGCAACAAATGAGTGAAAATATCTATAAATTTCTATAAATGAATCTGCTTTTGAAGTACATGTGGTGTGGTTGTGAAACATGGATTCCTAAATGTACGTGTGCTTACCTTTTAGTTTGAATAAAACGGTTGCACCAAGTTTCACCTTCTTTATTTCAATAATTAAGATAGCACTCGGTTTAATACCAAGTACTGGGAAATAGTTTCATTGTAATGTCACCTCTACTAGACATTATTCTCCTGCACATAAATAAAACCTAGGTGTAGTGATTGTTCTTTGATAACTTACCAATTTAGTGTTTTACTGACATGTCCAAAACATAAAACATGAACGTTGGTGTTCCTCCTCTATGGGAGACTGATAAAGTTCAAAGTAAAAGCTATAATTAGGAATTCAAAACAGTTTAAATTAAATACAATATGAGAACTCTGGGTGATTTTATATTTTAATGAAAATTACTTCTACATGTAGCTTATCAAATATTGGGCTAGAGAATAAATACCAGATCAAAAACGATCAACAAGGAATGATGGAGACCAGTGTAGTTTCTGAGTTTAAAGTTATTCTCAAAGCTTTTTTCATTTACCGGTAACTTCAAATCGTTTAACAGATTTTTTACTCCGCTCTTGGCTGCACTTTAAACAATCAATGTCAAAATACGCTTCTAACACAATTGTGATCTGGGCGGTTAAGATCTGGAATCAGTTCAGGAGAGCATTTAACTCTACAGAGCTGTTTTTGGCACCAGTGTCAAATAATCACGTTTACTTCCTCAGTAGCTGATACAGCTTTTGACACCTGGGCCCTCCACCCTCATTCGCTCCACTCTGGGCCCCTGAGCAAGGCCCTCAACCCCCACCATCTGCTCCCTAAACAGGTCGCTCTTGAAAATGAGTTCTCGTGGCTCAATGAAACTTCCTGTATAAATAAAGGATAAATGAAGAAAAAAAACATGTAAAGTACAGACAACAATAATGTAAGAGTACTGACTGCAGCTCCTCGTCCAAGATGGCTGCTAATTAACAACAGCTGTCGGCCATCACCCTGATGAGGACCTCCTCTACATAATGCTGCAGTCCAGTGTTACTCTTCGCTGGAGCATTAGCCATCAATGGTATTTGTTCCTCCGGCCTGTACATTTACTGTTGGTAAATTTACTTACCAGCTCTTTCTTGTCTTCAGTGATCCCGTCTCCTCGGTCCTGGTTCTCCTCGTGCTTTGTCCTGGTTCTCCTCGTGCCTCGCCTTGGTTCTCCTCGTGCTTTGTCTTCCACTAGTTGCCAGCCTCCTCGGTCCTGCCTGTCAACTTGTTCTCCTCACCATCTGGAGCTCTCCTCTGGATTTGGAGTGGACCCATATACCTCCTCAAACCTGTAAGAGAAAAACCATCAGAATCAAATCTTACCTGTTCATCCTGCCGACCTTCTCTGACTATCTCCTTCCTCCCCAGGAGCTCCAGAGAAACGACTGTTGCCTTTTCCACTGTAAATAATAATCACTGTCACTTTTGCATTTACCGGAGTCTGTCTCCTTCCGGGTCTCTTAGAACTTTGGGTTCCCCCGGTCATAACAAATAGCAGTAAACAATAACGATAAACTACAGTAAAAATGCCGTACAAATAAGAGTAGTGTATAAAACAGGGTGAAATACTAAAAACAAGAAGATATTTGTTTTGATTTTTTAAAAATTGACATTATCAAATGTCTCGAAACTTTTACTTGTTTATGTAAATAAATGTCTAAAAAATAAACTTTAATATAGGTAAAAAAAAATTAGACATTTATTTTGTACAGTTACAGCTGTTTAATAAATGTGGATGTGGATCCAGGGGCAAACTATGACACTCAGAAATATATATTTTTGTTATTACTTTATGGAAAGAAAAAATATTAAGATATATATTGTATATCGTGATTTATCTTAAAATATTGATTCATATTTGTCCATATTACCCAGCCCAAGTGTAAAACACATAATTATTCCTAATGTCATGTTTTGATCATGTGTATACAACATGTTGGAGTATAAGTGGCCTGGTAAGAGTACCTAAAATGTCATTACTGTTTCTTGTATCGGTAACATACTGTCTTTAGTCACATATAAAACCAGTATTTTTCATTTGTCTTTCATTTCAACAATAGTTCTGGAAAAAAAATAACATTGTGGCTTTAGCTTGGACTTCACTTGAAGACTGGGCAAACAGAAGATAAATGGTCAGACTGACATCTTCCAGAAAAGAGTGACAAACCATGGTGGGTGAGACTCATAAGATCTAACTTAACAAACAAAATCTAAAACAGTATGACAGTTGGTGCCTAAGAGTGTAAATTATTTTAACAATGTCATCAGGACCAATGGTGGTGAGATCACCTACGTATGAGGACTTAGATCCCAGCCCCTGCTGTGTGTCAAAGTTTACTTGTGCAAGACACTGAAGCCTAAAGATGTATTTAGACATAAAGTTTTGAAAATAGTAAATATACATTATATAAAGCTTGCAGAACATAGAGAAAAGGAGGAAAATACATATATGTTGTTGAGGTCATGTTAGGGGCATTCACAGATCTAATAATTTTCACAAGTGTGCAAAACATACTCTTTTTGGAGAACTCCCCATCCCCAAAACCATAGTGGAAAATGACTTTCAAGAAAACAACAAAAAAGGTTGAATCATGTCATCTGGACTTCGTTTTTTTGTTAAAAAGAAACGTTTCGCCCCTCATCCAAGAGGCTTCGTCGGTCTGAGGCCTAGCCATCTGGTATTACCCAGAAGCCACCCTGACTCTTGTGTTCCAAGCCTGCCTCAGATACCCCTGAAGTCTGGCCTTTTCACTAATGGTTTCAAAAACACAAAGTTTGTTTTCTCAGTCATCCAGGTATATAACAACAAAAAAGGTTGAATCATGTCATCTGGACTT
>NC_056506.1:18937051-18944109 GCF_014905685.2 Nematolebias whitei | reverse complement strand
ATATATATATATATATATATATATATATATATATATATAAAAGACAGTCATCCATTATCTTTACCTGCTTCTTCCATTTTTGGGTCACGGGCGTAGCCAGTGCCCATGTCCAGCAATCACTGTGCGAGAGGCGGGGGAAACCCTGGACAGGTCGCAAGTCCATCACAAGGACACATAGAGACAAATGAGACAAACAACCATTCACTGTCTCTCACCTAGGGACCAGCCTAACATGCACGTTTTTGGTCTGTAGGAGGAAACTGGAATACCCAGAGAAAACCCACGCATGCACTGAGAGAACATGCGAACTCCACCCAGAAAGGCCCCCGGCCCGGAATTTGAACCAGGTTAACCTGCTCGTTGAGAGGCAGCAGCTCTACCAACTGCGCCACCGTGCTGCCCAGACATACAGATATTTATGATAAACTACAAACACCTGAATCTGACTCTCTCAAAGAGAGACATTCATGAGTTTTGGCAATAAAATGATTCTAAATTGAGGCACATCTTTGCTATAATCTGGGGCATACAAATATTCATATTTTAGTGTTATTATTGTTTTAATATAGGAATATAAATGAACAAAAACACAAGTCTCACAGAGACACTCAGGCTTCGTACTCCTGCAGTGCGAGGAGGTTTGTCACCCAGACTGAGATCAGTGGCGACTGTGCAAGTATGTAAATGGAAGGACTGTACATATAACTCCTTTCTATCTAATCAAGATACGTAAAGCTCTATACAACATAATCTGTGCCCTCATTTACCTAAGCACACACATTCATACAGCACTCTGTTACATCTCTACCCAGGGACACTTCAGCATGTGACTGCTGGTGGAATCGAACCCCCGACTTTCCCATTGGAGGACGACCGCTCTAACCACTCATCCACAGCTGTCCCGTGTGTACACAGTGTGTGTTGGAGACAGCCTTCCTTTGTTGGCCAGACTGGCTGATGTGTGAAGAAAAAAAGAAAACATGGAGCTGCGGCTCAATAATGTGATGAATGTTTACATTAGTTATGACTGCCCGCTTGCACGATTAAACAAAAACATATTTACTACCGAGAGAATATTGATGGTTAAATATTTTTAAACTAACTACAAAGTTGCTGTGAGTCATCAGCAACTTTGTAGTTAGTTTAAAAATATTTAACCACAAAGAGGATCACTAAAGCGAGTTAATTCATTATAATTAGGAAATGACACAAAGGAAACATCTGACACACATTTAATGCATCACGTGCCACTTCAGCCCAGCAGAGTTCTACTTCCTCTCTTTTGGTTCCACTCGAGAGAATGAGATCATCTGTTTAATAGACTAACATACCTGTCATCCACAGTTGTTTTCATGTTTTTGCTTAGGCTCATTAAACACCTTCAGACATCTAAAGGCAGAAGAACTCATTAGGATGATAAATGTTCTGCCTCTGAGTTCAGGATTACCATTACATGCAAACTACTCTGAGCAGCCCCAATCAATGCTCTATTCTTGTAAAAGAGTGGTCTTTTATTATTGTGGTGAATGTGGAATAAATGGTGCAACAAATCCGTTTATCAAAGCCTTGCACTGTCATGATGAAAAAATGTTGCCACACACATGCTAGCCATTTTCATTCTTAACCCTGCGACTCACTCTAACTCAGAAGACTCTCATACAATTTCAACATCCTCACCTGTCAGCTACTGTATTGTGACCAATTTGCTTTGCATACAAAAGCCTTTCCCTAGTCTCATCTAGTGACTGGAGACTCATAGATTACACCTCTGTTGACGCTATCAGTGGGGGATTCAACAGTGCTGTGTATCTGTTACACCAACAGTATATGTACAAATGAAAATACACACACACATTTATAAAACTGGAAGTTAGTGCATCACATGAGTTTGCCATAGGACGATTGGGGGTGTAGGGCTTGAACCCTGGTGCCAAAGTTTGAGCAATCTCAATTAAATAACAAGTGAGAAACTAAGAAATGAAGCATGTCTGGCTCACATGTTGCCTAAATTACTAAGTTCCATATCTGATGAGAAATAGGCCACTGAAGCATCCTTGATGTAAGACCCAGAGGTCAGGGCTTCCGTACCTTGTAGTCTGGGAGGGATATGGCCCCAAGGAGAGGTCCTGGCCCCCCTGGTCATTTGTCTTGGATCCAAGCCCCATCTCCTCATTTTTAGAGACCATCCTGAGCAACGCTTGAGATGACCAAGAGACAAGTCTTGAGAGGGTGATACTGTTGGATTCCAGTGTTTTCCTGTTTCCAGTGTGTCCCTGAGTCTGGGCAGCACCAACGTACAGCAGCTGTGGCCAATTCCACTGACAAGCTCCAATGGTATAAGAGGCTGAGGAAATGCTCCCTTCCCTGCTGAAGCATTAGATACCAACAAATATTGATATTCAGCCTTTCAGTGCTCCTTTCAGTAAGAATTATACTTACCTGTGTTTTCCTTGTTTCTAGAAGTCATCTCCCTGAGAACAATCTTTCAAACTGTTTCTGCTCCTGGTGTCTTCAAGATGAACATCCCTGGTACTCCTTCGAGCTCTTACCTCTGACCTAGAACTGTCTAGTTTCTCCACTGTCACTCACCACGGCCTGCCTACAACTCACTCTGGATCCCCTGCAACTCACCTGACCTCTCATCTTCTCATGACACCTGGAATCTTTGGCCCTCCTATTGATGCCAGTCATCCTCACAGAGTCCTGTAAGAAAAGTTTGACCAGGATTATCACCATCCTCTGACAGACACCTCACTCACCATTTTCCTCCTTTACAGGTCTCCCATAGCCTCCTGTAAGTACACTGTATATAATTCACTGGAAATAAACTCACCTTTTCTATGAGTTTGAGTCTGTTTCCATCTCAGTCATATCTTCTGTGGGTTTATACTCTCCATTGTGATAACATTAAAGTAAGATTATTTTGAATACAGTAAATGTTCCATGTATACCAAGTATTCACACCCAACCATCCATGTTTACCTTTTAGTGTATGTCCATCCATTCACCTTACCAAATTAAGATTAGTAGTCATATTTCTACAAAGTCTAATTGGCCCCTAATGTAATCCCAACTCTAAATTGGCCCCTAATGTAATCCCAACTCTTATACCTTTTTGGAACAATTTGTACAATGCCAGATGGATAAATTAACAGGACTGGATGTAAGAACCTTCCACTTAGGTCCCTTTTTTGTGCTAGACCTCATTAGTTGCTATCTGAGGAAGTTAATGTAGTCCCTGAGTTGGTGGATGATTACAGAGATGGCACGGCCAAACCATAAATCACTTTGACACACATACAAAGGAGGAAAGGTAACTCGTTTATTCTGCTTTTACAGTTGAAATTGATCTAGTTTCTAATATTTCCTTGATCTATTGTTACACCAGTCAGGCTTACTAATAAAGAGGGTATCTATGTACAGATATAGTGCACTATACATATAGGTTGAAATAAGTAGTGTATATTTATGAGCTTGTGAATGTGTATACTCGTGTGTAAAATTAGAGATTAAAGACATGTTCTTTTACACAAAAAGCCCAGTCTGTTTGAAGATACCAGTAGTCATTCTTGACTTTTCAGGATATACTGTACATATGATCTGATACACTCCACTCTGCATCCTCGATGAATCCCATGGCTCTAATTTGAGACTTATGATTGGCCTTAGGTGTGCTGCAAGCATTTTGAGCTTAGATGAATTCACAGTGGTACTCTAATGATGCTGATTTGGCAGCTGGGGAAGTTTGGTATAGGCTGGAAGCATACAATAGTCTCTGACAAGCTGTCAAATAGAAGCACTAATGGTATAAAATGTATCAGAAATAATTTTCAGTAATGAATATTTTCTATTTTCATTTGACAATTTGGTCAAAAAGAAAAGTTTGTTATGCTTCATTAGTAAATGTCTGCCTCACAGATTTAACAGTCAATTGTTCCATTGACTGTTACTCAAACTTTAATTTGTATTGCCTTTGTTACCATTTACGTGGAAAAATAGCATTTTCCTTCACAAAACATTTACTTCAGTTTACCTTGTTTCCAGTTGTAGAGAGAAAAGTAAGGTTCAACTTCCATCCATTCATCCATTATCTTCCGCTTGTTCCAAAGTTGGTCATGGGAGCAGCAGCCTGAGTAGGGAGGTCTAGACATCTCTTTCCACAGACAACTTTTCAGCTCTTCTAGGACTCCAAGGCATTCCCAGGCCAACCAAAAGACATAGTCTCTCCATCGTGTCCTGGGTCTTCCTCGGGTTCTCCTCCCAGTCGAACATGCCCGAAGCACCTCCCTAGGGATGTGCCCAGGGAACATACTTACCAGATGCCCAATCCACCTCAACTGGCTCCTCTTGATGTGGAGGAGCAGCGATTCTACTCCAAGTCTCTCCCGGATAACTGAACTCCTCACCCTATCTCTAAGAGAGAGTCCAGCTACCCTGCGGAGGAAACTCATTTCAGCCGCCTGTATCCACAATTTCATTCTTTCAGTCACTACCCAGAGTTCGTGACCATAGGTGAGGGTAGGAACATAGACCGACCAGTAAACAGCGAGCTTTGCCTTACAGCTCAGTTCCCTCTTCAGACCGGTACAGAGCTCACAATACTGTACCAATCCATCTGTCACTCTAATGCTCCATTCCTTCCCTCACTCATGAACAAAACTCCAAGATACTTGAACTTCTTCATTTGAGACAGAACCTCACCTTCGACCCGAAGAGAGCAATCCACCTTTTTCCAACTGAGGACCATGGCCTCAGATTTGGAGGCGCTGATTTTCATCCTAGCCTTTTCACACTCTGCTGCAAACTGTTCCACTGGTCACTGGTCCACTGACACGATGATACAAACAGGACCGCATCATCTGCAAAGAGTAGAGATGGAATCCTGAGGCCCCCAAACTAGAACCCCTCCAGTTGGCTGCACTAAGAAATTCTGTCCATAAAAAGTTATGAACAAACCGGTGACAACAGGCAGTTCTGGCGGAGTCCAACTCCCACCCTGAAGGGGTCCAACTTATTACCGGCAATGCAAACCAAACTCTTGCACCGTTTGTATAGGGACTGAACAGCCTGTAGCAATGGGCCCCCAGTCCCATACTCATGGACCACCCCCCACAGTGTACCTCGAGAAACACAGTCAAATGCCTTCTCCAAGTCCACAAAACACATGTAGATTGGTTGGGCAAACTCCCATGACGCCTCGAGGATCCTAGTGAGGGTAAAGAGCTGGTCAAGTGTTCCACGGCCAGGACAGAACCTCCAATGTTCCTCCTGGATCTGAAGTTCGACCAGTGATCAGACTCGCTTCTCCAGTACCTCTGAATAGACCTTATCAGGGAGGCTAAAGAGAGTGATGCCCCTATAATTGGAGCACACCCTCCGTCCGGTCCCCCTTTTTGAAGAGGAGAACCACGGTTATGGACAGACCAACCCTGAAGTCAATATTAAATGGTGACATGTACTAAACAGCACTTCATAGTTCAGCTTCAACTCATAGAGGTAAGTAAGGCTGTGATAGAACCGGAGACAAACACAAATGCAAAATGTAAGTTTTTAATGTGTTGTTTTCATGTTTGTTACCCAGATGCAGGGACTAAAATGACAAAAAGTGTTTGTTTCAATTAATATTGCCTAATGAAAATAAAAATTACAATATAAATGAATGATTATATAGTGAAATGATGTTGTGCACTCACCTAGCTTCTTGTCTAAGTTAGTGCTCTTGAACTAATCAAACAAATAGTGGCATATTTATCAAATTTATTAAATGCTGGAGGGCACTATGAATCATACAGATATGACCCTTTTTATGGAGAGTCATTTCATTCAAAATTAAATAAATAAATAGTGTTATTAAAAAACTTATTAATAAATATTCCATTAGATAAATGAATGTTCCCATGAAATAAAACATTTATATAGAAATGTTTAGGTTTTTTTTTCAAGACTTTTTATTCATTTCAAGATTTATTTATTTATTTAATAATGGAGTTTCATTTTGTGACGTTTTTATTTTGTAAAGCTATTTTACATATTTCAGGGGCTTTTATTTTTTAACCTGTTTTTCATTTTAAGCACTTTTTGTTGTTATATTCAAATGAGTGGGCGGAGTTTTTTCTGTGCTGGATGACACACCGAACCAATCCGCGATTTCTCAAGTTGACAGACCAAATGTAGTGAGCATATTCATTCATTCAACCTTTATTTATACATGTTAAACCCACTGAGCCTCGAGGACTCATTTACAAGAAAGACCTGATTTCAACAAAGAATGATGACAACAATGGACAGTCATTAAAGAGGCATACAGATTTTTTTCTTTTTACAAATTAAAAAAAGATGGAAAAAAGTAGCAAAAACAGCTAGATTCAAAGGCGAATGTAGAAAACTAAAAACAGGAACATGTCTGCATTAGTCCCTGCCAGGAGACAACAGATTCTTAAAGCCACTTAGAGAGGTCAAGGTCGAGAGCTTCAAATCTTTTTGTAAGATATTCCAGGAAACAGGGGCGGAGTAGGAGAAGGCCCTTTTGCCAAGTTCAGTCCTCACTGAGGGAACACTGCAGGTAATAATAATATTATAATATATAATATCAACAGGAACATCCAGGCGTACTGCTTTCATGCTTGAAGTTTGGACGTCTTTAACAAATACACTGTACTCAGTTTCTTTGAAGCAGTTCAGAATTTCGTCATCAATGTCTAAATCTTGAAGAGCACTTTTTCGTCCGAGCATTTTGAGAAAGTTTTCAATACTGGCCAAAATAGTGTCAGATGTTAATTCATTTTGCTCAGTTTCATTAGCAAACCTTTGCATCTCATCTCGGAGTTCTCCAATGTCCTCCATATTGCCCGCTTGTCATTCTGACTTTCTGAGCACAGTTAATTCATGATTTGAAAGTAGCTGGACCAAGCAGAGCTCAGCGAGGGGAATACTTTGCTGTGATTGGTCAAAAAAGTTTGACGTATGTCTTTTTGCAAAGCAGATGCAATCCGCTAATCCTGGCCAAACCTTCACACACACACACACACACACACACACACACACACACACACACACAC
>NC_056506.1:18932499-18937041 GCF_014905685.2 Nematolebias whitei | reverse complement strand
ACACACACACACACACACACACACACACACACACACACACACACACAAAATCCCACCCCTTCATTTGAATATAAGAGCATGAAATAAAAAGTGCTTTAAATGAAAAACAGAGTTAAAAAACAAAAGCCCCTGAAATATTTAAAGTAGCTTTACAAAATAAGTGTCACAAAATTAAACTCCATTATTAAAAAATAAATAAATAACTAAATAAATCTTGAAATAAATAAAATAAATCTTGAAATAAATAAAATGAATCTTGAAATAAATAAAAAAATCTAAAAAAAAAAAAAAAAAACCTCAACATTTCTATTTAAATGTTTTATTTCATGGGAACATTTATTTGTTTATTAGAATATTTATGAATATTTTTTAAATACCACTATTTATTTATTTATTTAATGTTGAATGAAATGGCTCTCCATACAGTTTGATTTCCGTACATCTTATCACCCTGGAACACAAAATAAATGAGCCTGATTCTTTGATAAACAAACAAAAAGCATGTCCTCAGACTTCTGTATGGAATCTAAAACAGTCATTCTGTCTTTGCTTCGGTGTCGATTGCTTTAAACCCAATCTTCTTCCTTTCTCTCTTGACAGCTACTAAAAACAAACCCAAGTGTCTCTTTTTCTGGCTGATTGTGTTTGAATGACATTTCCTTAGTTTAACACTCGCTTTAGTTCTGTGACATTTTGATATGATCGATCGTGACGCTCCTAAAATCTAATTTTGTCATGTCATATTTACAACGTGGCCATCATACAGCACAGAACACATGGTGAATAAACAATTTGTCAATTAAGTTTTTAGTTAAATTAAAAAAACTGTTCAACACATCAGAAAAAAAGACTAAGCAGCATCCCTTTAAAAATGTTTACATCTAAGATAAGATTAAATAAAAAGAACTCATTCCATTTAATATATATATTCAAAAAAGTCAAGTATTTTATTTTGTTAAAATATTTTTGGTGTGTTTATATTCTGTGTGATAAATGATCTGGATTACTGGATCTCTCACACTTCATTAAACTTTAGTATAATTATTAGGAAATCTGTCGATAAACGATGTTTTGAACAAACCTCACAACATCAGTAAGACAGACTTTGTTGTCACTGGCATGCTATTCAAGCAATGATGTATAAAAATGATTAAAACAAGATCATTTGTTACAAAATGAAGAAGCTAAACTAAAAGAACATTCAGCAAAACTAAAAACCCAAATTTTAATTTATTTCTTCAGTAAAATCATTTATTTGTGCTTACATTCTTTTTGTAATTGTGTGTGTGTTGTAAAACTTTAAAATGTTTTAGGTGCTAAACAACCAATGTTCTTCAACTTTAATTATTGTAAATAAGACATCAATGCAAAACCATTTTGTTCTTCCTCCGAACTTTCTAAAAACATTTCTGTTCTGACATTTGCCTTCAAATCATTTTTCTCTTATTAAAACTGTGCTTTTCCTGCAGAAAAGTTTGAAGCTCCTCCTGGACAGACCAGCGTGTTTCTTTTTTTAAGCAGAGAAACAGACTTTCAGATTTCTGCTCATGTTGTCCAGAGGCGTTCCTTTGTTTCCACTGGAGCAGAAGCTGATGCAGGAGCTGCTTTAAATCCACCCAATCAGGCTCCGAGCCTCAGAAAGCCCCATGTCTGGGGGCTTTGGGATTTATTGGTCACTTACGATCATCAACCATCCAAGTGGGCCTCCAGGGATACGACAACAGGCTTGTCAGAAGAGGGACCTTTGGTGATGTCAATTGTGGGTTCACAGGACAGGGCCAGCTGGGGCATGCTGAGGGCTGGTTGACCCAGTGAGGCTACCATAAATAGAAAACCGTTGGTTTGGTGGTGGCCAGTCCTTGCTGCACCCTTCATCACCTTGGTGCAAAGCTTGGAGGAGGATTTAAGGCTGGAGCCTTGTCGAAGGGCTTCACATCCCACCAGGGATCGAAAACATCTGTAAAACTGGGACAAAATACAATGGAGTCATTAGAAATACACCAAGATGATAGGGCTGCTCCATCTCTCTGATTCATTTGCATTATTTATTGAGCCCATCGGGACAATTAATAAGAGAAAGAAGGGAAATTAAGGCAGTGACAATAGCAGGAGTTGAACACCAGGTGGCGATGTTTGCTGATGATGTGTTGGTCTACATGGAGGAGACAGAGAAATCATTTATAGATCTAATGTACCTTTGAAAGAGGTTTGGAGATCTGTTGGGCTATAAGTTAAATATTTCAAAAACACAAGTTATGACTTTGAACCACACAGCACCAGCAAACTTACAGGGTAGATTTAAGTTAAACTGGGAAGCTGAAGGAATAAAATATTTAGGGTAACAGCGACTAAAGACTTATTAGCTCTATTAGACTAATTATGAGCCAATATCCTTGAAGATAAAGGCATATCTACACAGGTGGAGCCTTGTCTAACATTTAAGCCTGAGCTCAAGAGTAAATGCAATTAAGATGTCGGTGCTCCCAAAAATATTGTAACTATTCAGAACTCTCCCAGTTGAGGTGCCAGACTGGCAATTTAGGGAGTGGGATAGGCAGATATACCAGTTTATGTGGCAAGGGAAAAAGACAAGGGTCCACTATAAAACTTTACAATTAAGCAAGGAAGAAGGTGGCATGACACTCCCATGCCTTAAGTATTATTATTATTATGTCTCCCAGCTTGTTCCACTTCTCTACTGGTGTAACGAGGATTACAAAATGGTAACTGCATTTCCTTCACAAGCCCTGATTGGTGATAGGAGCCTGGTGGTCCAGTTGGGGGAGACAAATTGATGGATAAATCTAACATTAAATATTTGGGGGAAGGTGGTTAATCTGACACAAATTGATAAAATGTTGAACTTGTTCAGGTGACAAAGAATTCCCTCCCAACCAAGACTGCACTTTTAAATCCTGGATAAAGAAAGGTCCTATAACTTATCTGACATTTACAGAAAATAACATTTTTCAAAGTTTCCAGTTTATGCAGAACAGAATTGCAAAATAACAGAGTTTACAACAGCTGATACTGAGATTTATAAGATTTTAGAGTCAGCGTATGGGTCAAAGACAAATATTGATTGCTAGGATATATACTGCTTTGTTTACAAATGATAAAGACAATGTGTCTCAGAAGAAGCCAATCATTACTATATGTTCTGGGGGTGTCCGAAATTGAGTACTTACTGGAGAGACATTCATAAAACCTTAAACTTGGTTTTTGGAATTGAAATACCATTTAATTTTGAGACTATTTTGCTGATGCTGCTATCCAGGAACAGAAAACTATTGCAGGCCTGCTTTGTGGTGAGCAAGAAAAATGTTACTAGAAAATGGCTCAACCCAACTCCTCCTACAGTAGAAGAGTGGCTGGATATTTTCTTAGAAATATTCAAGATGGAAAAGTTAACCCATACCCTGAATATCCAAAGAGATCAATGTTACCGAAGTGGATATAACATGTAACCCCAACTAGAGGCGGATTTATATAACTTCTGTCATGACATTTGGGGTGGCTGTGGCTGAGTGGTTAAAGCAGTCGTCCTCCAATGCAAGATTTGGGGGTTCAACTCCACCAGCCGTCACATGCCAAAGTGTCCCTGGGCAAGACACTGAACCCCTCATAGCCTCTGATGTGTGTCCCATCAGTGTATGAATGTGATAAAGCTCTGATTAGTCTCTAGAATGATTTGTTCAATTAGCTTTGTAGAGATCTAGTAAAGTGCTGTATGAATGGGTAAATGAGGCACTGATTGTGGTGTAAAGCGCTTTGAGTATCTCAATAAGATAGAAAGGTGCTATATAAGTACAGTCCATTTACCATTATATATGACTCCTCCCCCCAGCTGCTGAATGATGTAATACTGTTTTGTATTTTTTCCTCTTACCCCCTTTTTATTATTATTGTTTACTTTTTTCTCCTTGTAACCTCCCCTGGTTCTGATGTACATAGTTCTTATCTTTACTATTTTGAGCTATTGAGATGATACATCTTGGGAATATTTGTAAGTTAAGTGAAAACTAAGAAGAATGTTCTATCAGTTTGTTTGTGGGCTCCACTGTAAATAAATGCATTTGTAAAGTTTGAAAATGACTGCAATTGATAAAGATTGGAAAATGGGAAGATGTTTGTAATATGGAATATCTGCTATGGATCTGATCGGTTGGTCTCTCAACGCAATTGATAAAATTTTCTCAGCGATGAGACAAGCTTCAGGCGAGCCAACCTGTCCTGACGACACGCATGCAGCTGGATATGTCTCTGGGAGAACTGGAATGTGAGGTGTCTATCTCTGCTGTCGATCGAGGATGTCAAAATGTGAGTGGGAAAAGTGAAACACCCACATCTGCCTCCACTAGGCTTGGGCATCGTTTGAATTTGAGCAATTCCAGTTCCAATTCCGGTTCCTATCTATTCCTGATTCTGTCATGAATCACGTCTCTGTATTTTGATCTTTATCACTCTGTTCACTAGTTCTGGTTTCTCAGTCCTGTTCTGTTCTTTTCCTCCTCACTCCTTATCTTCTTCTACCTGGTTCTC
>NC_056506.1:18882372-18897499 GCF_014905685.2 Nematolebias whitei | reverse complement strand
GAGATCGATATACACAACTTATCAATATGTTTTTATCATTCTTGTTAATTATTTCTATTGTTATTATTTCCATGATATTATCAACAACTATTGACATTTCATTAATTAATTTACATTTTATTTCATTTTTAACAAATAGAGCCACTCCACCACCTCTTTTGTTGCTTCTGTTCACATGATATAATTCATACCCTTCCATGTGAACATTCTTTGTGTTTTCATCGTTGAGCCATGTCTCTGACAGTGCTATTATTGTAAAGGTTCTGTTTAGCTGTTTTAAATAATCTGTTATTTTGGATATATTTGCATTTAAACTTCTACTATTAAAGTGAATAATAGAGAGACCTCCATTTGTTATATTGATATCATTAAACTGTTCTTTATTGTAATATTCACAGTCTTTTATTGCAGGTAAAAAAAATTGTATCTATCACATCTTCAACATTGTATATTTTAAACTCTAAGTCTTCGTATGTTGCCATGTTATAATGTATTTGTTTGTTTTACATTTTGTTAATTTCTTGTTTGTGAAGTTATGTCAATGAGTTATCATCTGTCATCTCCTGAGCTCATTTTAGTTTTTCCAGATCTTTCAGGTCTTTTATTATTTTAGCCTGAGATCCTTCCTGTATTTTGATCCAGATGTTTCCATTTCTTGTCCAAGTTGATGATATTTTTTTTCAGTTATTTCAACAACCTTGCTTCACGTGCAATATTTCCATTTTTTTTAGTTAGGTGTTCGTTTATGTAAACATTTGTTCCCTTCAGTTTTTTTGCTTGCATTATTCCTTGTTTCTTGATTTCCTGCTAATGAACTTAATGACTATGGATGGTTTGGCTTTATCTGATTTGTTGGGCAGTGTGTGACAGATTGAAATGTCCTCATGTTTGATGTCAATGTCTTTGTTTTGTAAAAAATTCACTTCTTGCTCCTCCAGAGTCTGTAGTTCTTCCTGTGGTGCATCTTCTGTAGTGCTAGTACCAGCAACAACTCTTGCATAAGTTTGGTTCCTAACTTCCAGTCCAGTGATCACCAAGTTGTCTATTTTTGTGTATTGTTCCAAGTCGTCTACTTTCTGTTCCAGTTCAGCTATTTTTCTGTCTTTATTAGTCATCAGTTCTTTCAATTGTCTCACTTCTTCAAACAGTCCTGTCAGTTATTCACATTTAGCTGATAATTTAGTCAGTTCAGCACTCAAAAAGTTCAAAGATTTTTTAACTTCCTCCATATCTTCTGAATTATTTTCCGACAATTGTCTCTTATCTCTGTGTTTGCTCGGCATTACTCACAACACTTCTGGATTATTGGTCTCAACTCTCAGAAGCACAGGATCCAAGCCACGAGGTTCACAAGCTTATGTTGTTAGCTTATGTTGTTAGCCGAGGCCTAGCTAGGTCTAGTCGAGGCCTAGCGGCAACAACCTCCAGGTCCCACGTGGTCTCACGATTCACTCGGTCCAGCAGTTCGCAGCCCCAACGGTGACAGACCAGGTCCCGGTTGTAACAGCTCCCAGATCCCACAGCTTTAGGAAGGGAGGAGGACAGAGCGTCTTTGTTTCCATAACATCCAAGGAGAAAATTGAGATTGACCGACTTCTAAAGCCAGGTCCAGATTCAGATATCAACATTGTTTGGGTCAGGCTGAACTCGTAAATTTCCGTGTCTGCCTTAACAGTCTCGCTAGTATATTCTCACATGGCCTTGGACCCGGTCCGCCGCCGTTAGGACCTGCGAGCCGCTGAAACCGAGCCGTTTACGGCGGAGACCCAGTCCGCCGCTGTTTGGACCTGCGAGCTGCTGAAACCGAGTCGTTTACGGCGGAGACCCAGTTCGTAGCTGTTTTGGACCTGCGAGCTGCTGAAACCGAGCAGTTTGCGGAGGAGACCCGGTCCGCCGCTATTTGGACCTGCGAGCTGCTGAAACCAAGCAGTTTACGGAGGAGACCCGGTCTGCCGCTATTTGGACCTGCGAGCTGCTGGAACCGAGGAATCTAGACTAAAGGTCGTGGACCTGTGACAGAGCTAAACTCTGTTTAAACTCTGCTAAAGTATAGGCTGCTCCGTGTTTATATTACAAACCCAAAAAAGTTAAGTCAGGTCCTCTGGACGGTTTCTTTTTGTTGAAATGTTTTGTCTTTCATCCAAAAGACTTTATCAGTCTGAGGAGCCACAACAAACTCAGTCTTATAAATAGCACCTTCACATAGAGGGTCAACCAGTTTGATAGTGATAAGCTGGTTTCTGGAGTCCACCCTCTCTACCCCCTCCCCCCGCCCGACTCATTTGAGGCAGTCATTGCCAAAGTGGTTCAAAACGTTGTTTGAAAGATTAAAAGTTTCAACAAAAAGAAACCGTCCAGAGGACCTGACTTAACTTGGATGGATTTGTCTACCTGGATTATTGAGCATGAATCAGGAAACAGTAGTCCCTCACTACTTCGCGATTCATTTTTCGCGGATTCGCTATATTGTGGTTTTTCAAAGATTGGATGACACACAATTGGCTGATTGATGGAAGAGCCATGGGTTGCTTATTTAAAATAAATTATTTTAAAGGATTTAGCATCTGTGTGTAGACCACAAGTGCAGGAGGAAGCTCCCTCCTGTATTTCTCCTCCTGCTGCTGCAGCTTTGTGATGCTGTCCAGATGCACTGATCGACTTTTGTCTTACAACTTATTATTCAAAGTATGTCACATTGTAAAATCATCTTAATCACAAAATATAAAAGTGTTAAAAGTTATTTTTAAATTATTTTAGAACTTCTATGTTCAGTTGTTACAGTGTAATTGATCAAGAAGTACATTTCTACTCCGTGCTGCAGAGCTGTGTGAAGGGTTAACACTTTGATGTCCTGCTACACTTCTCTTCTCTACAATTTAAATTTAAATACTGTAATATTTTAAATAAACAATCCATGCTGAATGGATTGTTTATTTAGATTGTTACATTATTTAAATTTAAATAGTTTATTTACACAAAGAGGGAGATTGGGAGTAACAGGTGATGAGTGACTGCAGCGTGGCACGTCATGACAAAGTTTACTGAACTTGTCAACTTCAAGTTCAACTTGAACTGAACTTAAACTTGGACTACTGTATCCCTACTTCACTGTTCTTCACTTATCACGGGGAGGCAGGGTACGGAACACCCACGATAAACGAGGGACTACTGTATATTCCAAATCATTTCCTGATAATAAAGTGAGAAGGTTGTAGAAGCTGTGATTTGTAGACTTTCCTGTAAACTCTGAATTCTGTCATTGGGACATTTTAACACGTCCCTACAGATTAATTTTCCACTTCTAACTCAATGTTTTTGCGTGAAGGACTTTTTTACACAGGAGAAGACAAAACTTTGTTCCAACGTATGGGAGAGTTAAATAAAACTCTAAGATCATTACAATTTATATAATAAGAGAGTTTTTGCCTTGGTTTTACAATCAATGCTATCATTGAATTCACTGGTACCAGATCTTAATAAGCGGCTATTACAGGTTTACCCCCCAAAAAAAAAAAAAAAAAATCTGACTAAACAGTTTTTAATAAAAAAAATAATAAAAATCCAAAGAACTCAAAGATAAACAAGAAAAGAAAAAAAAATTATTTGATTTAAAAAAGTGGCATTCATTGAGATTATTTATTCAAATTGAAAAATGTGGTTTTTCTCTGGAAAAAAATTCATTTGCATTTTCCACTGATTGGTTAAAATAAATTTAACTAAGTTTGAAAAACTTAGGGACAGTTTTAAATTAGATAAACAATATGTTCAGTGGGGTAACACGGTGGCGCAGTTGTTAGAGCTGCTGCCTCTCATCGAGCAGGTCGCCCCAGTTCAAATCCCGGCCTGGGGGCCATTCTGGGTGGAGTTTGCATGTTCTCTCCGTGCTGCGTGGGTTTCCTCTGGGTACTCCAGTTTCCTCCCACAGACCAAAACATTCATGTTAGAGACGACTGATAGGTAACTCTAAATTGTCTCTAGGTGAGAGTGAGAGAGTGAATGGTTGTTTGTCTCGTTTGTCTCTATGTGTCCCTGTGATGGACCTGTCCAGGTGCCCCCCGCCTCACAGTGATGGCTGGATATGGGCACCAGTGACCCCCGCGACCCAAAAAGGAAGAAGCTGGGAAAGATGATGGATGGATGGATGAATATGTTCAGTGTTCACCATGATTCAAGTTTTATTCCACACAGCAGCTCAGTCAACATGCTCCTGTGGGGTAATGGGGGCTGTGACGTGGTATTCTTGTTTTTTTTTAGCTCGGTTGGATGTGGAGGAAACGAGTTTCAGACAGACATGTTGAGTTTAAGGGTCCAGTCATTCTTGTGTGGAATCAGCAGGAATCAAACAGAATGCAGCTTGAAAACCCAAGATGTAATAGAAATGTCCTGAGTGTACCAGGAAGGCTGCAAGAATGGTCTCTGATAGAGACTGAATCTAGCGTTCTTAATAGCAGACCAGCATTTCAACAATCAGGCTATTCAGGGGTTTCTGGGCTGTAGCACGTCTGCCCCGAATATGAACCAGCACTTGACTCTGGTTCCCCTCTTTCTTAAGCCACTATTCCATTAAGTGCCACTCTAATCACTGTCAGGATTTTCAGGCTGAGCTGAACAAGAACGAACCCATGTGCAGACAGGACGCAGAGGCCAGGACGTAAAAATAATAATCACTTTAATAATCAAAAATAAATAGCTGACGTGGCAGCAAAACTCACAGACAGGATCAGAGTTATACACGGAACACAGGAGACAAACCAGGGGCTGTACCAGACGATGCACCAACAATGACTGAGACACAGACCAGAGCTTATATACACACAGACTAGATGAGACAAATTACAAACACCTGGAGGACACGCGGGTGGAGCTTATCGAGGTAATTACTGAGAGACACTAGGGAGTACAGACACAGCGAGACTGACAGAGGGATACCATCCTTACAGTACCCTCCCACCAAGGATGCCCCCTGGCGTCCCCAGAAAGCTCCCCCCAAAAAACTAGGGTGGGCGGAGGGAGGAACTGCAAAGATGGAGGGCACAAGGAAACACTTGAGTGGGGCCAGGACAAAACACACACACAAGGAACAAACAAAAAAGAGCCAAGTAGTCAACAGATTGTTCCAAGGCAGACCTAGTCCAAAAACCCTGGGGCAGGTCAGGCGAGGAATCGGGACAAGGCGAGGAGCCTGGACAAGGCAAGAGACCAAGGCGAGGTGAGAGACCAAGGCGAAGTGAGGGACCAAGGCAAAGCGAGGGACCAAGGCGAGGCGTGGGACCAAGGCGAGGCGTGAGACTAAGGCGGAGTGTGGGGCCAAGGCGAGGCGTGAGACCAAGGCGGAGTGTGGGGCCAAGGCGAGGCGTGAGACCAAGGCAGGGCGTGGGGCCAAGGCGAGGAACCTGGATGAGGCGAGGATTGGACCCGAGGACAGGGACCTGGATGAGGCAAGGTGTGGACCCGAGGCGAGGCGTGGACCCGAGGCGAGGCGTGGACCCGAGGGGCTGAATGCGTGGGATCCACCTCGGGGGCTGCGTGCAGCATGGGATCCACCTCGGGGGCTGCGTGCAGCGTGGGTCCACCTCGGGGGCTGCGTGCAGTGTGGGATCCACCTCGGGGGCTGCGTGCAGTGTGGGATCCACCTTGGGGGTTACGTGCAGTGTGGGATCCACCACGGGGGCTGGATCTTCTGCGACAGGATCTGCAGCAAGCATGGACGGTGTGTCTACAGAGGCAGGGTCTTCTGGTGCTGGTGCTGAGTCAGGTGCTGGAGCAGGGGCTGAGTCCCTGGAACCTTTCTGCTGTTGACCCTTGCTGTGGTGGCGACGGTGTGGTCCAAGATTGGGCCGGGGCTCCTCCTTGGATTCAATGCCTCCCTCGGATATTGACTCTGCAGCCAGGGAGCCTGGGACTTGTTCTCCAGCTGGGGTGTCTGGCTCTTGGGCAGAGCCAGCAACAGGAGGTTCCGGATCTGAACCTGGAAACGGAACTGGTACTGAGGCAGAGTCATGCTCTATTTTCAAAGTTCTGAGTCCAGTAAGAAGCTGCTGATATTCAGGACGTTGGATTAAACCGGGTTGGGATAATAGAAACTTTTCGGCAAGGGAGAGCACCATATCTAGACAGTCTGGGTTATTTTTAGCAGAAAAAAGGAGGCTTTGCAGAGTGTGGTTTATTTGAGATAATTCATGGGGTTAGAGCTGAGAAGTCTTCGGGATAGTTTTGTGAGGAGCTCTATTCAGGGGCGAGGGGTCAAGATCCGCCCTCACCGGAAACCTCGGAGGTGAGGCGACGGGACCTGCCCCCATGGAGACACTGGGACCAGGTTCAGGAAGGTTTCTGCCGCTCCGGCGGCGGCGAGAAGGCTGAGGGGCAAGAATGGAGCAGAGCTCGTCCTCCGGCTCTGCGTCCTCTCCCGACGTCCACCCCGAATAGCCGAACAGAGCTGAGGATGAGGAGGAACTGTAATTGTGGGTCACACAGTCTCCCCTTAGCCGGGACCTTCTCTTTTCTTCGAGGACCAGGAGGGGGGAAGGCAGGATTTCCACCTCCTGGCAGTAACTTCTTTGTGCCGGCACGGGTTGAATCTGGAAACCGCCACACCGGAACACGATCTCCTCCATCTGCGTGAGCTCAAGAGAACAGGTAAGCGAGGTCGAGGAATTCTGTCTGCTGGTTCTGATTTTGGTCGGTGCATACTGTCAGGATTTTCAGGCTGAGCTGAACAAGAATGAACCCATGTGCAGACAGGACACAGAGGCCAGGACGTAAAAACAATAATCACTTTAATAGTCAAAAATAAATAGCTGACGTGGCAGCAAAACTCACAGACAGGATCAGGTCAGAGTTATGCATGGAACACAGGAGACAAACCAGGGGCTGTACCAGACGATGCACCGACAATGACTGAGACACAGACCAGAGCTTATATACACACAGACTAGATGAGACAAATTACAAACACCTGGAGGACACGCGGGTGGAGCTGATCGGGGTAATTACTGAGAGACACTAGGGAGTACAGACACAGCGAGACTGACAGAGGGATACCATCCTTACAATCACTTTGTTTCTACTCAGTTTTACTCATGTGTAGGTCTGTCTCCATTGAGGGTGTGTCGCTCACTCATTGGGCGGGATTGTCAGCAGGCCCGTAGAGGGCGTCCATCTCGGCCAACACCCTCCAGTCCCTTCAGTTCGAACCGCTTCACCTGTTATGATTCTTTATCATCTGGTAGTTTGACTTATTTTTTTTTAAATTGTCATGGTACTTTTTGTAAGTACGAGTGTAGGGGTGTAAGGGTGTCCAGTTTCATTCATTCAACCTTTATTTAGACAGGTTAATCCCATTGAGCCTCGAGAACTCATTTACAAGAGAGACCTGATTTCAACAAAGAATGATGACAACAATGGACAACAGCAACAACAATAGACAGTTATAAAAAGACATACAGATTTTTTTTTTTTACAAATAAGATGGCAAAAAAGTAACAAAAACAGCTAGATTATAAGGTGAATGTAGGAAACTAAAAACAGGAACATGTCTGCATTGGTCCCTGTCAGGAGTTCAACAAATTTTTAAAGCCACTTAGAGAGGTAAAGGTCGAGAGCTTCAGATCATTTTGCAAGATATTCCAGGAAACAGGAGCAGAGTAGGAGAAGGCCCTTTTGCCTAGTTCAGTCCGCACTGAGGGAACACTGCAGGTAATAATGTCCTGAGAGTGCACGCTGTAGCTACACTCACACAGAGACATGTAGGAGGAGATGTATGAAGGTATGAAGGTAACAGCCCAAGAAGTGATTTAAATGTTATGTTTCTCCCTTCTTCATGTCTCATTTCTGCTCAGTCATGTTCCACTCAAGCTCTGCCTCTCAGCCACACCCACTTCACCTACAGCTCAATCAGTCTTATGTGCTGCACCTGTTGTCTGCCCTATTTAAGAACTCTTGTTTCACTGCTCCTTGCCAGATTATCTAATCGTTTTGGTTGTAGATGTCCAGCGCTTCATTTATCTTGTCTGAAACTCATGTCTTGACCCCACACCTGCTTTCTGGATTTGCCTCTTTGCCTGCCTCTTGTCTGCCCTCGTTCTGCTCCTCTGATCCTGGTGATGACCTTTGCTTCTGGCCCCTGGACTCTGGTTTTTGGATCACCCTTTGGACCTGTTTAAAGACCTCTGCCTCTCCTAAAGGACCCCATCTTTGGATACACCCCCCCCCCCCCCGGCCCCCACCCTACTCATTGCTATTGCAGCGTACCTCTGCAGCTGTGTCTCCACCAGCTTGGTGACATCATCCACACAAGCTTTGACAGGTGTAAATCACGATACCTGCCTGAGAAGGTTAGTGACTGTTGATTTTTTCAAACAATCCCCTAAAGACCCACAAGCCACTAACTTTCATATCTTTGCAGTTTTGTTCCTACCTCTGGATCCTGACTCCCACCAGCAGCTGCAAATTAATAAATCTTTTAAACCTTCTTGTTGTTCGGCTGAGTTTACGAATCTTAAAAGCTGATTTCTGACATTAAAGATGAAAATGTACCAGTGGGAGAGTCTGTGTGAAGTTAATGATATCCAGTTAACCAGTGAATACAGGTGCAGTGGTGGCTACAATAATCACAGCCAGTTATGAATCTTAGTGCACCATGATAGGCAGCATCTGCAGGGTTCTTGTAGGAGCATTCATGTAAATAATGTCACCCTAATCAATGGAGGGAAGGAAAGTCAGTTACAGGGTGTTTTCTAGCATTCAGAGTTAGACAGGATCTGTTTCTGAAAAAGAAACCCAGTTTAACTTTCAGTTTCTTTACTAGGTTTTCCACATGGAGCTTAAAAGAGAGTTGCGAGTCGAACAAGATACCCAAATATTTATAGGAATCAACAAACTCAATAGGGACACCATTTGAGGATACAGTTGGAGGAAGAACTACTGGGACTGACTTCCTGTTTGAAAAAAGCATCCCTTTGGTTTTAGTTTGAATTTTAATTTTCCAAGGAATTCTATCAGGGAGGACAGAGCCTCAGATGTTGCTGAGGGCAGATGATAACCTACTAAAGATAAGATCTGGCTTCCATTCAAAGTGATGTTTATAGCCAAGGCCTCAAACTGGTTTGAGATTGTTTTAACAGACACAAGACTAGAAACCACAGAATCTCTGATGTAAATAGCGACCCCCCCCCCCCCGTCTTTAATTTTTTTGAAGATCACATCCATAGATGTTAAATCCATTGATTACCAGTACAGATTTGTTGAGCCAGGTTTCAGAGATGAAGATTACATCTGCCCCAGAAGAATTGACCAGAATTTTCAAGGCATCAAGTTTTCTCAGAAGGCTACGCGTGTTTACATGCAGAAAATGAAGTCCTGACATGTTTTTAAAGTCATTTGGTGTGCTGTAATTATTAGTGGGGGGTCCAGGGTTGGGCTGAATCCCTGAGAGCAGTAACAACATTATTATCAGACATTTTGTTTTTCGTGACTGATGTGTAATTACAGGAGTTAACAGTGTGACAATTAGCCCCCATAATTGAACCATGAGAAACATTAATGAAGACGCGATCATTCAGAACCCAAAAACAGTGAAAGTTGCAGTGATGGGCAGATCCAGATGTATGAACAAGATTCAGATCCAGATGTATTAGCAAGATTCAGTGACTCCAGATAGTCTGATATCTGAAAATAATGACAATATAATGAATGGTGCAGAAAAGTCTCAGACCATAAAGCGTCTCAAATCAAATGGGCAAACAAATCCGACGAGGTGGCCCAACTACAGTTTGAGTTGGGCTGACTGTGAAGATGGATGGATGCTCCCATGAGAAACAGGAGCTGGGTCCAGAATCAACAGGCAGAGACAGATAATTTGCAGCAAATAGCAGAGTGAGCTGCCAGAAAATCCTCCTGAAATGAAAGGCATGGTCCTAGTTCGTTTCAGGTCAACAGGGGACAACAGTGTGATCCAGAATAAAAAATAATTATTATCCAGGTGAGTTTGGATGGAAGCCTGCAGCAACTTCAATGCAAACTCCGGACTTCTCTCGAGCACCACACAGCGCTGCTCCTCCGCACTTCACTCCACTTGTCTGTACATCACCTTGTTCGTCTGCTCCTCCGCACCCCACAGCATGAGATGCCGCATCCGGCGAAAAACAATGAGACTGACCGGAGAGGCTGAAGTCATCACTGGTCCGGTTCTGCTCCAGTCCGGCTCTGGCGCTCCACAGCACGAGAGGCTACCTCTGGTGAACAATGATGAGACTGACAGAAGAGGCTGAAGTGGCTGAAGTCGTCCCTAGTCCGGTTCTGCTCCGGTCAGCTTCTGGCGGCACTTCAAAGCATCAGAGTGTCTCCTCCAGGCGAAACACAGCGATTCCCACGGAGATGGACAGTCCTTCGTTTAAAGGTAACAGGCTGCTCACTGAGGCTGAGACCAGCTCTATTCAGGACGAAGTCCCCCACAGCCAACTCGGTTCGATTCTGGTCCTACGCGGGGACACAGGTACACTTCCCCCATATCGAATGAAGACACCGTGAGGGGCCAGTCCAGTGAAAAAGCCAGCAAAATACCACCCAGCGATTCTTGTCAGAACCAGGTAGAACCACATGGTCCAGATGATAAGTCAATTGGAGTCCAGAGAGAGAGAAGAAAAAAAAACACTGGACCTTTGTGCGACGACTCCCCAGCTCGAGGGGTCACCTGGCCGGCAAGGTGCGCTCAGAGTGACCTGTGGGGTGGGAGCGGCCAGTCCTAGATCAAAATAATTTTTTGGAAGGTCCCGTCCGGCTCTCTGAGTCACTGAACACCAAATTCGGTTGGAAGGGGGACCAACTTTAGATCGGTTCGAAAAACAGGTCAGTTTGATGATAAAAGACTACAAAGAAGCCGGGGGAGCTACCATCCATCAGCTTACTGGAACCGGAAGTTACTCCAACACTTGCCGGTAAACTCGCTCGTTCCTCATTGCTCCATCAAGCTCACGTTGCATGTGCTCATTGATAAAATTGATAAAACTGTTTGCACCTCATTATTTGACTACAGAGTAACCAATGATTTGCAGCTCTCCATCTCAGCAACGTACACTCAATGGTCAGATTGAAAATGGAGCTTCAGGAGGAGTTTGCAACTACTGCTTTGGTTCATCCAGTGACTCAATCCATGGGCCAATCAACATCTGTAGTTTGCTGATGTCAAAATCACTTGCTCAACTCGATTGGAACCACAGCTGAGGTGATTCCAAAAGCCAAGCAGAAACAGGTAATGGAGACACATTTGGTCGATGCTGAATCTATGCAAGCTG
This sequence comes from Nematolebias whitei, assembly GCF_014905685.2. Classification (NCBI taxonomy): domain Eukaryota; kingdom Metazoa; phylum Chordata; class Actinopteri; order Cyprinodontiformes; family Rivulidae; genus Nematolebias; species Nematolebias whitei. The sequence goes on along the minus strand of NC_056506.1, from coordinate 18,886,208 downwards.
AGTAAAGCCACACCCATGGACAAGGGGATTTAGATGCATAAAACCCCCTCAATGCAGAATGAAGTTCCAACAGCTGAGTATCATTCAGCGGTGTTTTGAATTAGGTCCCGATTCATCTGAGGGTCAACCAGACTGGTCCAACTGCTTTAAAGTCACATTCCAGCAGCAGCTGAAATAGTCCAACGGCTATCCATTGCATTTGAGCTAAATTCATTAAATATACAAAGTTCATTTTGGAGGCAATCTAGATGCTTTCTGAACAGTCAAAGGACTAATCTGATTGTGCATTACATTACATTTTCACTGGGCTGGAAATATTGTCTGAACATCAAATATCCTGAAAACATGCTGCTGAGGAAAAGGTATGGTTAAAGTTCTACAATACAAAGAGTGACACACAGATTATTCAATTCTTCAGAGCAAAACAACAGTTGTTTATGCTGAGTTTTGACTGTCTTTGTCATTGTGGTTGGGTCAAATGCAATTGCTTTGAAAAAGTAGTCTGTTGGTCAGATACTAACATTAGCTATTTTATAAGAATAATCTAATGAATTAAATGAAGTTAATGAGATCTTACACTCTAAATGGAAAGAGACTGTGATAACTTGTATTGTTACACTTTTTTGTGGAGAACAAGATGAAAAAGAAGAGGAAAACCTCAGAGAAAATTCATGGATGTAGAAAAGACCATGAAGGTGGTCAGGTATCCTTTTTACCCTCTTCTCTTTTCCAAGTCGCTGGGAGCTGACCCAAATGTTTAGTGAGGGTTTGTTGGGAATGCCTGGCAGAAGAACCTTTTCAGAAAGATCTTCAACTCACATCTCCGGGAGAACTTTAACCGCATCCCAGCTGAGGTGGGGGACAATGAGTCTGAGTGGGGCATGTTGTGCAACTCAATTGATGAAATGGCTGCCTTGAGCTGTGGTTGCAAGTTTATTGGTGCTTCTTGCAGTGGCCATCCTCGAACTTGATGATGGACACCCTGTGTTAGGGAGGCTGTCAAGCCAAAGAAGGAGTCCTATCTGTCCTTGTTTACTGGTGGGACTCCCGATGCAGCTGGGGAATGCCTGAGGGCCCAGCGGTCTACAGCCTTGGTTGTTGCTGTGGCAAAACCTTGGATGTGAGTGGAGTTTGATGAGGCCTTGGATAAAGACTCTTGGTCAGTTCTGAGGAGATTCTGGCAAACCATCAGGCAGCTGAGGAGAGGAAAGCAGCACTTTACTAACACTGTGTTCAGTGAAGTCAAGATGTCATTTCTAACCCGAACCCGAAGCCCTGCCCCACCTGACCCGGATTTGGACCGGGCCGGGCCGAGCCATAATAATGTGCTTAATGTGGGGACAGGTCTTTTTATTGCGTCAGGAACGCGTGCGGCCGAAGATCCAATATATGCAAACATGGCTTGCCATACTGCACCAGCCACATGTGGCCATTTGACCGCATGCTTACCAGCCAGTTGAAATCGGTAAAAAGTTCAGTTAAGCTTCAGATGGACTACTGTCAGCGATCCATCAGCCCATATGGATGTTCATTCAGCCGCTACATTCAGCGAACACGCGCAGCCAAGACCCAAACAGGTGAGATCACAAAATATCCGACATGTCAGAGCAGGATGCAGGCAGAAGCAGGGGAAGCATTTAATGCACTTTGACAGCTCCTCAGTTCTGATCTTCTGCCCCCTCAGCCGCGTGCATCCGCCAACTGTTTATAATAGTCGGTGGTATAAGCAGTCAAAGCTTAATTAAAAATGTCCGATTTTTTTCCAGTTTCGGACCTGTAATTACTGTTAATTCGTCAGATCGGGTGGGGTTCAGAGATGATGGCTATGGGCTGGGGCCAGGTCGGTTCGGATTATTTGGACTCGAGTGCAACTCTACAGTGAAGGTGGGGTGCTGTGGACCAGCTCTTTACCCTCACTTGGGTTCTCAAGGGGTCATGGGAGTTTTCCCATCCAGTCTATATGCGTTTTGTGGACTTGGAGAAGACATTTGACCGTGTTCCTCACTCTGGGGGGTGCTCCATGAGTATGGGATTGGGAGCCTGTTGTTATGGGTTGTTCGGTCCATATACAAACGGTACGAGAGTTTGGTTCACATTGCCGATAGTAAGTTGGACCTCTTCAGGGTGGGAGTTGGACTCCGCCTGGGCTGCCCTTTGTCACCGATTTGTTCATAACTTTTATGGACAGAAATTTTTGGTGCAGCCAGCGGGCGGTGGGATTTCGGTTTGGTAGCCTCAGGATTCCATTTCTGCTCTTTGCAGATGATGTGGTCCTGTTGGCGTCACACATATACACTCATACACTCACGCCTGAAGATTCCTGCTGGGGGGAGGTAGGCAAATGGATCTTCATCCTCAGGATCAGACGTGTGGAGACACATTTGTGGCTGAGGAGGTGGACTGTTCCTCATCCTGTAGCTCCAGAACCATTGCTGAAGAGGCCTGTGTGGCTGAGGAAGAGGATGGTTCTTCATCCTGGCCTGTAGCAGGGGGTGCCCCACAATATTTCAGAAGTGTCATGAATTTGTATTAAAATATTGAACATTAAACCTATGTACCATGTATCAATTTTGTCATTATCAAACATTCATAATTCTATGCCTCGCACTTGTTATTTAATAGGCTATAAAACCGTTGTTGAGAAGTATCTTTGTGCAATACTAAGTAATTACAGCAGGATGACGTAACTTTTCCAAGTAATGTAAAGTGATTTAGGGACTGTCATACAGACAGCAAATGGCGAACAATTAAGATACAGTAAAAACAAACAGGCCTACATATACAGTATGTCCAGTTAGAGTTAATAAGTTAACCTGTTCTGGTCCATCTTCCATGTGTGTAATTGGCACTTGAGTGGAGTAGGTTTTCACCGCCCAACATGAGTCAAAACAACCTGGCTTAAACTGATTCACCTTTCTTGGTATGGAGATTCATTTTTGCATTTTTCTTTCAGCAATTTAACACTAATAAGCTATGAACTGTTGGTTATATTCACAATATTATGAATGAAATGTACTTTGGGAGCAATTAATGGTGTAATTTACTTAGTGAACTAATTGTATTAGTTGTGCTATTAGATGCATCCCTGGCCCAGCAAGATAGATGAGAAAATCCCCCGCCCCCTCCCCTCCTTTCATGTGTGTCAGCCCTCAGCAAAAGATACACGGCCTGCACCTGGCAGAGGGTGCCTACTCCCCGCAAATGGAAGATAGGCAACTGATATGTAGGCTAGACAGACCATAGGAAATAATGTGGGGGTTTTTTTGGATGGGGAGGGAGGGGCTGGATGCTTGTGCCGCCCTTGCCAAGATGCCGCCCTGGGCAACTGCCTATATCCCCCATATCAGAAACCATCACTGACAGCTGGATTAATTTTTTTCTGAATAGAGAGCACAAAGTGTTCACAGAAAATAGTGAAATGATCTTGTGAAGACTTACCCATAATTCCAGGAGTTTAGGCATCCTCGTCAAGAATTCTGGCCTCTTAGTTGTAATCGACCCAGACTGTTGTTCAGGACAAATGTGCACCAGCTGCTTCTTGGATCTGTACAGCATTTTTAGTCTTCAACTCGCCTCAACTCAGTTTCCATAGTAACGGGCTGGGAGGAATTGAAGACTGAAAATGACATACAGGACATTTGGTGTCCCGCGTTCAGAGTGTAGCTTGTTTTTACACCCCTTTCAGGGCAATGATGGGAAGAGGATCACAGAGGTCTAAAGGTCTCTGTGAGGACTAAATGTCTCTGTGAGGTCTAAATGTCTCTGTGAGGTCTAAAGGTCTCTGTGAGGACTAAAGGTCTCTGTGAGGTCTAAAGTGCTCTGTGAGGACTAAAGTC
>NC_056506.1:18870678-18882362 GCF_014905685.2 Nematolebias whitei | reverse complement strand
ACTAAAGGTCTCTGTGAGGTCTAAAGTGCTCTGTGAGGACTAAAGTCTCTGTGAGGTCTAAAGGTTTCTGCGAAGTCTAAAGGTCTCTGTGAGGACTAAAGGTCTCTGTGAGGTTTAAAGGTTGCTGTGAGGTCTAAAGTTCTCTGTGAGGACTACAGGTCTTTGTGAGGTCTAAAGGTCTCTGTAAGGTCTAAAGTTCTCTGTGGGGTCTAAAGGTCTCTGTGAGGACTAAAGGCCTCTGTGAGGTCTAAAGTTCTCTGTGAGGTCTAAAGGTCTCTGTGAGGTCTAAATGACTCTGTGAAGTCTAAAGGCCTCTGTGAGGTCTAAAGGACTCTGTGAGGTCTAAAGGACTCTGTGAGGTCTAAAGGACTCTGTGAGGACTACAGGTCTCAGTGAGGAGTAAATGTCTCTGTGAGGTCAATTAGCTGACGAGAACAAAGATGTTCTTCCAGATAACAGTAACATCTGAAAGCTCTGGATGTGTTCGTTTCCGTTTTCATGTCTACAGTAATCTAACATTTGACAGGACCTCTGTGGGGAAAGTCTTCACATTATAAAGAAAAGTGCCACACATGCATGGCTTTAGAAACAGTGATAAAGATTACTTTGTCATTTCAAAGCTACACATAATATTCTCTATATCACATACACAACACGTTTCTGACAGTTGGGTGGAAATACATTTTCTTAACAGTACTATGAGCCTCGCAAAGACCAGAACAAGGAGAAGGTTTTATCAGTCTGCTCCAGTGTGACAGAGTCATCCTCTCTTACTTTTCTTTTTCCTATGTTGAACCATATTGAATATTTCACAAGAGAACAAAACATCTTTAATCTTCAGTATAAATGAGTTCTTTTCCTTTAGAATTCAACCTGATAAGTATGTACAGGAACAAAGATAATAACAGTTTTGATGTTACCTTTTGAACTAAAATATGAGTCCCAAGTAATTTATTTTCAGTTATTTTTTGTACATTAGTATTCTTTTTTTTTAATAGAAAATTTGGTTGTTTGTTTTTTTTCCATTGAAGTCAATGCATTTTCCTATCTACGTATATATATTTTACATGAAATTGTTTTAAATAAAATAAAGCAATATGCAATTACAGCAGCACAGTGGCACAGTTGATAGAGCTGCCACATCTCAGTGAGAAGGTTGCCAGTTCAAATCCCAGCTAAGGACCTTTCTGGTTAGAGTTTGCATGTTTTCCATGTGCATGTGTGGGTTTTCTCCAGGTACCCCAGTTTCCTCCCACATCTCAAATACATGCATGTTAGGCTGATTGATAACTCTAAATTGTCCATGTGTCCCTGTGATGGACTGTAGACCTGTCCAGGGTGTCCTCCACCCCCTGCACAGTGATAGCTGGACATGGGCACCAGTGACCCCCGTTACCCGAAAAGCAAGAACTGGGTAAAGATTATGAATGGATGGAATATGCTGTTAATTTAAGTTAGTCAGATCTAATTAACCAACAAGGAGTCCTTAGTTGATAAAATAAACTCCATCCTATTATTGATTATTTTCATTGGATATGGAGTATTGATTCAAGAAATACTTAGGTAAAACTTTTTTCTTCTTCTTCTTCTTTCGGCTGCTCCCTTCTTCAGGGGTCACCACAGTGAACTAAGTCACACGAAGACTTGGCGATTATTTTCACGCTGGTTGTTCTTCCTGACACAACCACAGACCACTGAGCAACCACAGCCCTCTGTGTGGAGCAGAGAGCTGCTATCTAGGGTGTCCGGTGGAGCAGATGGGGGGTTAAGGGCCTTGCTCAAGGGCCCAGAGTGGAGGGTGGAGGCAGGTGTGGGTGCTTCACCTTTCCCACCCACATTTTGATGTTGTCGGTACCGTGAGATGAACCAGCGATCTTTCGATCACAGGTTCACCTTCTCTAACCCCTGCGCCACCATTCCCAAATATATGGTTCATGGGCAGAGTTAACATTCTCAGACAAAACAATAAAAACATCCATAAACTTTGATCAAAAATTCCCCAACAGGAAAGTAAACAGATTCAGTTTAACAGAGTAGAAAGACTCTCTGACATAAAATCTTTTTATATCAATAAATGACTTTGGTCAGTTCGAATGGCTTTCCTTGCTTCATTTAGATAGCAATTGATTTTTTTCTGTAAAAATTGATTACATTTTTTGTAAATGTAATGTTGTTTCTAAAAATACTTCACACATTTTAATTTGGAAAAAAATTTAATCTGTTCAGTTACACGTTAAAAACATAATTAGGAGATACTATTTTGTTTTACCTAAGTGAGGGTAGTAGAGAGAGGAATGAGGAGCAGCTCAAAGTTCTGTGAACTCGGCTGAAATGATGAGTATAAAACAGGGCTACTCATTTGCCAGCCCGTGGGCCAGGTGACTTCAGTCCGGCCCAATTAATTTTTTTTTTTTTAATTATTATTATTATTCTGGGTTTGGGTTTGGTTAAGGTTCTGTTTATTGCATGCAAGATCCAATTCAATAAAATAAACAAAGTTAAAAGGTAACAACAGATCATTGTAATACTTGGTTTATTTACATAATGACTGGATGTCCGGCCCTTGAGCTGCTGGCTTTCAGAGACTGTGGCCCCCTGAGCAGTTTATTGAATAGTCCTGCTATGAAAACGAGTTAAGACAGCTCGGGGCAGATTCTCATGACTGGTCTAAATGTTTGTACTTTATTAATGTAACTTGTCCTTAAAAGCTGACCTTGCAAGTAAATGCCAGTTAAAATCTTCTCCTGCTGTCGAGAGAGGACATTTTTGAGTAAGTAAGATGAAGTGTGAATATATTTCTCCAACATTTCCTTCACCTTTGCACATTTAAACAGTTGCGTACTCTTCAGCTCGACACGTCATGACATGATGAGTGGCTGTCATCCTTTTTCACCTGGCTCAGCTTTGAATTTAAAAATAATTGTTTATCTGTGTTGCTTGTGCTTGCATTTGGATGTAAGGGCAATATCTCCATTTGCAAGTTTCTTTAACACAAATTTTGTCAAAATTTCAATCCCGGACTCCTTAGTGATTATTTCTGAATAATCTTTCTAACAATAATAAATGTGGAAGTGTTGTAACTTTTTTAAACCACTTTAAGACTCAACTATTGATGTGCCACCATCAATTCAAATGATGGAAGAAACCACTAAACATGGCCAAAAATATCCAGAATTATTCATCAAAGAAAAAACTGTCCCCTGGTCCAGTTATTTCTGCAGCAAAGTATTCCTTTGGGTCAGAGAATGTGGGTCAGTATGTATTCACCAAAGATTTTTGCTGAAAATAGGTTAATCTAAATTTTAGGAACAAGAATCCTGGAGCTGTTTCACCTTTTTTATTTCTGTGTCCAGCTCTCAGCTCCACCTTGGCTGAACCTGAAACTGTTGAAAAGACAAATGAATGCTGAAAGATTCAACAAAAACATGTTTTCTTCATCGGTCAGTGGATGTAATTAAGTAACAAAAATATGTATAGGTGCTTGGTCTGTTTTTAAGGTCTCCAGTGATTCATTAGTTGGACATGAAGTCTATATTTATATCTATACAGCGATTCCTTTGGGATTCTCTGCATGTGCCTCTAAAGCAGGGGTGTCAAACCCACTTACAAAAGAGAGCCAAAATTAAAACCTTTTTCAAAATAAGAGCCAGTTTCAGAATCTACATTAAGTCAAGTTCAATTCAATTCAAATTCAAAAACACTTTATTAATCCCAAAGGGAAATTATTTGTTGTTGTAACTCGTTATCCTCATTTCATTAAGAGATGTTATAGATGCTGATGGATGTAGACAGGAAGGATCTCTTATAAAGATCCATCCCACAGTGGATCCTAAGAAACTGGCTGCAGATGCCGTCCGATCCGTCCACCCAGACTAAGCTGGCCTCTCTCGGTTCCCCCGAGCTGTAGAATCGCCTGAATGCCAAACAGAACTCCTCCCAGAGCGATGGCCAGTCCTCCCAGCAGTCTGCCGAGCTCCTCGTCGCTGCAACAGCCAACTGTAGGTGCCGAGGGACGATCCTGTCCTTCTGATGTCATGAGCTGTGTTTCCTGCTAGTTCCAGGATCTCAGTGGTCAGGCACTCGAGCACAGATGGCAGGTAGATGAGAATGCATCCACAGAACATCCTTTCAACTCATTTGAGATTTGGGTCTGTAGTTGAGATATTATTTGAGCTTTTGAGATGTTAATCAGCTGCTGTTGTTTGTAGTAACTGCCTTGTTGCCATGGTTACACATCATAACAAATGTCCAAAACTAAAAAAAGTTTCAGTACAAATACTTCCAGCTGCACAGCATCTGATACCAGAGGAAACTAATCATCCAAAAAATGTGATTTACATCCAGAAAAAGAGGAATTAAAGTTTCAAAAAGCAAAATCTCAGAATGAAAGTAACAGAGCTGCTCCAACATGCAGCCACCTTGAGCGGCGCAATTCAGTTAGATACCCAACATCTTTTCTTGGTTGCAAGTTCCTCAACAAGTGTTTGATTGGTCTCATTTGACATTTTCGTTTGCATTTTTGACATCATAATCAAAGACTACTGAAAAAATTAAAGTGATAAAAGTATTTTACATTTAAACTAACATCTTGGGGGCCAGATAACATGTTAAGGAGGGCCACATTTGGCCCCCGGGCCTTGAATTTGACACATATGCCTCTAAAGCCACAACACAAGAATTATTTTACAACACGTCTGTTTCTTTTACAGCCCTACCTGTTGGTGCCTTTCAACCTGTCCCCTGTTCCTCAGCCCCCCCAGCAGGACTAACCTGAGCAGAGTCTGTTCTGTCTGGTTTAGTTGCTGAAGGCCCAAATATGTGTCTGTTCACCTCAACTCATGAAAGACAGATACTTTATTATCGTTCTTCTGCTGCGATGATCGTTCAACTAATGACCACGGGTTTCAACACTTTGAAAACTTATTCATGTATATTATCAGATGAAAACACTTTGTCCTAAAAAGAAAGAGCAAGGATCTGTCACTTGGCTTTTTTATTTCATGTTATGTTCCACGGTTTCATGTTAGTTAAAAATCATTGGGAAAGATGATGTGTGGTGGCAGCCCAAACACCAGTAAACACAGTTAAAACTGAGATCACCTGGGTTCTGTATTCTTAATGTAAAAATGGACTCCATTAGTTTGGATTTTTTAATTCTATGAAGTTATGAAGATATACTAACCTACCTGTTGTAAAGAGTAATAATGTGCAAAAAAAGCTAAGTCATCGTTTTTGAAAAACTCAATAACTCAAATCTACAAGGGATGTTTAACAAAATCTCCACTTTAAAAGTGTGTTTCAAAAAACTTTTTTTTTTCTTTTTCCCACAAATAACAGCATTTACACATGGATAAGAGACTCGTCCAGGAGAAAAATGTTGAATATCCTGTGGGGTGGCACGGTGGCTCAGTTGGTAGAGCTGTTGTCATTCAGTAAGAAGGTTGCCAGATCGAATCCCAGCCCGGGACCTTTCTGGGTGGAGTTTACATGTTCTCTCCGTGCATGCGTGGGTTTTCTCACTGGTCACTGTCACTGTGTGACAGGCCACCAGTGCCCATATCCAGCAGTCACTGTCCAAGAGGCAGAGGACACCCTGGACAGGTCTGCAGTCCATCACAGGGACACAAATGAGACAAACAACCATTCAGTCTCTCTCACACACATAGGGACAATTTAGAGTTACCAATTAGCCTAACATGCATGGTTGTGGTCTGTGGGAGGAACCAAAGTATGGGAATACTACAGGAGTACTGCAGGAGTACTATGAGAGTACTATGGGAATACTTGAAAAAAAAAACACACATGCATGGAAAGAATAGGCAAACGCCACCCAAAAACATCATTGGCCAGGATTTGATCTGGCAACCTTCTTGCAGAGATGCAACAGCTCTACCAACTGAGCTACCATGTTGCCCAGTATACTTTTCTAAGTATTATACTGAATTTTCTGTGATCGACAGGAGAACTGTGCAGGGTGTACCCCGCCTCTCGCACAGTGACTCCTGGAGATGGGTACAAGTGACCCCCATGACCGAGAAAGGAAAAACTGGATAAAGATATAATGGATGAGTATTACATTTTTGTAAGATTACAGATGCCAGCAAGAGTAAAATAATTGTTTCATGACATTAGTGCATTAGAGTTATTTGTATGGTACTTCCCAGCAGGACAACTGTGTGGATGGATAGATGGGGCGGCTGTGGTTGAGTAGTTAGAGCAGTTGTCCTCCAATGCGAGAGTTGGGGGTTCAAATCCACCAGCAGTCACATGCTGAAGTGCTAAGTTTCTCAGGTTTATACTTTATATTGCACTATTGTTTACTCTGGCCTTGCACATCCATTATCTACCTCTCATCATGTTATTGTCTTCAGTCAGCGTCCCTTTGTCTCCTGTTAGTCACTATTGAGCACGTTGCATCAGAGGTCCTGCTGCTGTTCACTTTTATATTTTTTTATATTTTTTTATATAACTAGTTGTGTTAGTTTATTTTTGCTAATGTTGTTGTTTGCTGCAATTTGAGTAGGAGTGTAACGCAATTTCAATTTCTATGTATGTCCTGTACATATGCAGAATTGACAATAAAAATCAATCAATCAATCAATCAATCAATCAATCAATCAAGTGTCCCTGGGCAAAACACTGAACCCCTCGTAGCCTCTGATGTGTGTCCCATCAGTGTATGAATGTGATCTAAAGCTCTGATTAGTCTCTTTAGAATGATTTGTTCAATTAGCTTTCTAGAGATCTAGTAGAGTGCTGTATGAACGGGTAAATGAGACTTGTAGTGTAAAGAGCTTTGAGTATCTTGAAATAAGATAGAAAGGCGCTATATAAGTACAGTCCATTTACCATAAGGATGTTCTCAGAAGATTAGAGAGGAATCAAGCAGGTGGTGACTCCCTTCAGATGGGAATGAATAAAATAACTTGTTCATGCTGATTTTTCAGAGAAACGTGGTGAAATGTTGTAAATTAGATTTCTCTCCTTGCAAGATTTTAATTCTCGATTGTTGAATGATTAGTATAAGGGATTTGTTTAATTTGTTTGTTCCACTTTGGAGTAAGCTGTTGGGGGAAGAATCAGTTTTGTGTTGTGTCTTTCCTTGACTGATGAATCCTTCTGGATGGAAGGTGAAACGTTTCAGCACAAAAAAAAAAAGAAACTGTCCAGATGACCTGACTGAAAATTGTTGGATTTGTTTAATCATTTTTCTATCACTATATGAGTGTTTGAGTTCAATCTAAAGATGTACATGTTAGGTTACATGGCAATTCAAACTAACTTTAAGGCTGCATAATTAATTAAGTGAATGTATTTTTGTAACCAAACATGAAAGTAGATTTTTGTCCCTCTGAGTGCTGAATTGTTCTTTCAAAGGTACGAACAATCTTGTACAAAAATGTAAAACTTCTATTAAAAAGTGTCCTCTTACAGTACAGCATGTGAGAAATTGTTTTTAACTTTTTAGAACATTATTTAAACCTTTATTTTACCAGGAAGAAATCCATCCATCCATCCATCCATTATCTTTTACCCGCTTCTTCCATTTTGGGTCACGGGGGTCGCCGGTGCCCATGTCCAGCAATCACTGTGCGAGGGGCGGGGTACACCCTGGACGGGTCGCAAGTCCATCACAGGGACACATAGAGACAAACGAGACAAACAAACATTCACTCTCTCACTCTCACCTAGGGACAATTTAGAGTTACCAATCAGCCTAACATGCATGTTTTGGTCTGTGGGAGGAAACTGGAGTATCTGAAGAAAACCCACGCATGCACGGAGAGAACATGCAAACTCCACCCAGAAAGGCCCCTGGATCGGGGTTTGAACCAAGGACCTGCTCGCTGAGAGGCAGCAGCTCTACCAGTTGCGCCACCGTGCTGCCCCAGGAAGAAATCTATTGAAATTATTAATCTCTTTTACATGGATGTCCTGGAATTCTCTGGGCAAAACACTGAACCCAGCAGCACTACAGTTTAGTGGTTAGCACTGTTGTCTGACAGCAACAAAGTCTTGAGTTGGACCTTTCTGTGTGGAGTTTATATATTCTCCTCATGGTTGCTTGGGTTTTCTCCAGGCACTCCAGTTTCCCCCCACAGCCACCCCACCACCACCACCATCACCACAAAAAAATATAAAAACCTGCATGTTAGGCTGCCTTCAGGCCCTCCCTTGCAAAAGAAATCTGTGATCACAATGGGATTTGCTTGGTTAAATAAAAGTTAATAAATAAATAGCCCCTCATTGCTCCAAATGTGTGTCCCATCTGTGCATGAATGTGATCTAAAGTAATGATTATACTCTACAGAATGATTTGTTCAGATTTGCTTTGTAGAGATCTAGTAGAGTGCTGAATGGATGAGTGTGAATGGGTAAATGATAGATCATGTTGTAAAACACTCTGAGTTTCCTGGTTAGTGAGATGGATGGATGGATGGATGGATGGATGGATGGATGGATGGATGGATAGATGGATAGATAGACAGACAGAAGTACAGCCCATTTACAAATTTCAATTCAATTCAATCTTTATTTAAACAAATAAGTCACAATGAGTGAATCTTACAGCTCTGTGATACGTAAACATTTATTAGAGACAAATTAAGTAGATCCAAGACGTGGTTATTAATTAAGGGAAATACGTCTTTAAATAATCTGGTTGGGATAGGATCTAGCAGACATATGGATGGTTTGGATAAAGCTATTATTTTTGACAATTCAGAAAGCTCCACAGGACAAAAATAGTTCAAACATAAATCAGGTTCTAATGACATTTTTAAAATTGTCTCATCTGACACAGAACCAGAGGCGATACTAGAAATGTTGGTTTGAATTTTTTCCCAAATTGAAACAATTTTGTTTATAAAGAATCCCATGAAGTCATCACTGCTTATAGATGTAGGGATACACTAATCAACAAATAGGATTTTTCATTAGACTAGCTATGGTACTGAAAAGGAACCTGGGGTTATTTTTATTCTTATTAATTACAGATGAATAATATAAAGTTCTAGCTTTATGGAGTGATTTTTTTGTACATTAGCAGGCTATCTCTCCAGGGTAAGTTAAATTCCTCAATGTTAGTGGAGCATAATTTCCTATCTAACGTTTTAGACGTCTGTTTTAAAGTACGTAACTCATAATTGAACCAAGGAGCTAATCTCCTCAGATTCATTAATTTCTTTTTTCAGTAGAGCAGCTTTATCGAGTGAAGTTTGCAAAGTAGTTGTAAAATTATCAATTAGATGATCTAAGTCACTGATCTCTAATGCATTACTCTGCAAGACAGAGGAAAATGATGAAAGAGAATCTTTAAATTTGGTTACAGCATTTTCTGACGCTTGGTGATTTTGTAGTCTTTTAATGTAAACTCAAAGGTAATTATAAAGTAGTCAGACACAACAGGACTTTGAGGAAATATTACTAAGTTATTAATCTCGATACCATAGGTCAGAACCAGGTAATGGGTGTGATGATGAGAGTAAGTAGGTGTTCGGACGTTTTGGGTAAAACTAGTTGACTCTATTAAGTTTTTAAAGGCTATGCTTGAGCTATCACTTTCAACATCTACATGAATATTGAAACCACCCATTATTACAACTTTATCAGTATTTAGTAGTAAGTCAGTTAAGAATTCTGAGAATTCAGACAATAACTGGGCATAGGAGCCAGGACTGTGAAATGCTACCTAAACCAAAAACCCTGGCTGAATGCAGAAGTCCACACCCTGCTGGAAGCCAGGGACACTGCTTTCAGGTCTGGCAACTCACAGGAGCTGAGAAGGACAAAAAAAAAAAAAAAAGTTGTCTGCTGGTGTTAAAAAGGGCCAAAACCACATATGCACAGAGGATCCAAGGACATTTCTCCTCACAAGACCCATGTAGCATGTGGAGAGGGGCATTAAGTGCATAATAGACTATAAAGGCAGGGGTGCACAATGCCCTAGGGATGCCCTCAACAAGTTCTATGCACGCTTTGAAGACCCGAACAGACCACCCAGCATCAGACTCACCTCACCACCAGAAGAGGAGTTTTTCAGTGTGACCTCAGCTGAAGTAAGGAGTACTTTCAGGAGGATTAATCCTCACAAAGCAACTGGCCCAGACAACATCCCGGGGAAGGTACTGAAAGACTGTGCCGATCAGCTCTGTGTGGTTCTGGCTGACATCTTTAACTCCTCCCTCACCCTGTCAACATTTCCCACCTGCCTGAAGACTGCCATCATCATCCCAGTTCCAAAGAGCTCTGCAGTGACTGGTCTGAATGACTAGTAGGCCTCACCCCGATAGTCAATAAATGCTTTGAAATACTACGCATTACCCACATCAATGCTACCATCAACATGAGTGAGTACCCTCACCAGTATGCATACTGTAAGAATTTATCAAGAGGATGCCATCTCATCCTCTGTGGTCCACACTGCTCTCACCCATTTGGAGCAGAAGGACTCCTATGTCCGTATGCTCTTTGTGGACTTCATGTCTGCCTTCAGTACCATGATTCGATAGATCCTGATGGACAAACTACTCACACTAGGACTAAGCCCCTCCATATGCAACTGAGTCCTGGACTTCTTAACAAACAGACCATAGTCTGTGAGGATCCACAACTTCTCATCCTCCACCATAACCCTCAGCACTGGCTCCCCTCAGGGATGTGTGTTGAGCCCCCTCTTGTTCACTTTGCTCTCATATGACTGTGCAACTACCCCTCCAGGCTGTCATATTGTAAAGTCTGTGGATGATACAGTGGTGGTTGGATGCATCACAAACGATGAGTCCAACTACAGGCAGGAGGTGAAACACCTGGAGAGCTGGTGAGGAAGAACAACCTTCATATCAATGTGAAGAAGATTAAGGAGATGGTTGTGGACTTCAGACGGAACAAAAATACCTACTCCCCCCAATATAGGAGGACCTGCAGTGGAAGTGGTCTCCAGCTATAAGTACTTGGTTGTTCACCTGAACGACAATCTCAGCTGGGGCAACAACACCACCAACCTGATCAAGAAAGCTCATAGGAGACTCTACTTCCTCAGACGGCTGAGGTGAGCTAGACTGGAAAGCTCAGTCCTCACCTCCTTCTACAGGTGTCCAATGGAGAGCATCCTGTGCTCCAGTATCAATGTGTGGCATGGAGGCTGCACAGCTGCAGAAAGAAAATCTTTGCAGAGAGTGGTGAAGGCTGCACAGAAAACCGTTGGGAGTCAGCCTCCACACCATCACAGACATCTACACCTCTAGATGCAAGAAGAGGGCCACCTGTATCTTGAAGGCCCTCACTCATCCAGCACACACTTTTTGCTCCGCTCCCCTCAGGCAGAAGGTTGAGGAGCATATCACTGTGAAAAAATAAAATCACTGTAATGCCACATGATTGTTGATATGAACTGCTGACTATCTATGCTGCTGATTTCATGCTGCTGTATTCATTCGTAATCATCTGCTCATACAGACTCATGTTCATGCTGCTGTTGTTCGGCGTATTGTTTTTGCACTATTAAGTGTTTAGCGTATTCTAAGTTTAGTGTATTCAAAAAGCGTTCAATACAAAAACAACTGGACTTTATTTGTAACAGAAGACGTTTCGCTCCTCATCCGAGGAGCTTTCTCAATTCAAAGAGCAGAGAGTGAGAGATACAGGTTATAAGGCTGAGTGAGATAAGACACACACACACATAA
>NC_056506.1:18850585-18870278 GCF_014905685.2 Nematolebias whitei | reverse complement strand
ATTTGAGAAAGCTCCTCGGATGAGGAGCGAAACGTCTTCTGTTACAAATAAAGTCCAGTTGTTTTTGTATTGAACGCTTTTTGAATTCATCATGTCCTGGATGACTGAGAATCTTCACCAGCTTAGTTTAGTGTATTTCTTAGTTCATATCTTAGATCGGGCAGCACGGTGGCGCAACTGGTAGAGCTGCTGCCTCTCAGCGAGCAGGTCCCTGGTTCAAACCCCGGTCCAGGGGCCCTCTGGGTGGAGTTTGCATGTTCTCTCCGTGCATGCGTGGGTTTTCTCCGGGTACTCCGGTTTCCTCCCACAGACCAAAACATGCATGTTAGGCTGATTGGTAACTCTAAATTGTCCCTAGGTGTGAGTGAGAGAGTGAATGGTTGTTTGTCTCGTTTGTCTCTATGTGGCCCTGTGATGGACTTGCGACCCGTCCAGGGTGTACCCCGCCCCTCGCACAGTGATTGCTGGACATGGGCACCGGCGACCCCCGTGACCCAAAATGGAATAAACGGGTAAAGATAATGGATGGATATCTTAGATCTTATTACTGTTTTTCTTTTATAATTATACTTTTGTTGGATGTATCTGGGAGTCTGTGTACACAATTTTGTTCTACCACATGTACAACATGTGATGCGAATGACAATAAAGAACCTTGACCTTGACCTCTGGTGGGAGGACAGCTTCTCCTTGCAGGAGAAATAAAAACTCATTGGTTGTTGTGTAACCAAAGTACCTAAACACAAGCTAACATTATTAAGAATGTTCATTTCCCTGCTGTAAATTGGCTATTGATTATCACCGGAGTAGAAAGTCCGACATCATCCTCTTCAGTTCTGGTCCGCTCAGCAGTTACTTCTTTCAACTGGCCGGACAGTGCGCGGTCAAACGGCTGTGTGCAGCTGGTGACCTAAATTGGATCGTCAGCTGTTCGCATCCGCTGACGCAATCAAAAGCCTGACACCGACTTGGCCCGCCCATCCAGCACATTATTTTGGCCTGGCCAGACCCAAATTTTGGGTCAGGCTGGGTCGGGCACGGGCCCAGGTTAGAAATGACAGCATTAGGCACAAAAATCACAGCACCAACTAAGGACCTGACATGGCAACTACAGCAGATTTGGGGGATTCGTGTAAACACAGAAAATGTGCTGTGTCAAAGCAGATTTTTTCCTCAAATAAACATCCGAAAAAAACTAAGCCACTGTGTCCATGTAAATGGAGCCTTAAAGTACACCAACGAGACACATATGGCAATGAGGGGTTCAGAGACATTTCAACATGTGACTGCATACTGGTGAACTTGAAACTCCAACTCCTTCATTGCAGGCCAACTGCTTCAGGACTTTAAAGGCAAAATATTTTTCAGACTACAAGATTTAAACACATAAAATCACCATTGCATTCATTCATTTATGCATACTTTAAAGCCCAGCTTCAGTCCTTCTCTGGCCCTCACCTGTTTATTCATGAAGACATAGATGACTGGGTTGATAACGGTGCTGGTTTTAGCCAACACTGAAGGGATGATGCTTGCCTCAGGTGTGACCAGGCCTGGAGGTCCGAAGGTTGCCAACAGGGCCATAATCCCATATGGAAGCCAACACAGTAGGTAACAGATCACCATGACCACCACCATGAACAGCACACGCTGCTCTCGATTTTTGCTCAGTGATGCATTGATCCCACTCACCTGGAGGCAGTGAAGGAAAAGAGAAAGACCAGAAGAGTTTAATTATTTGGCAGTCATCCATGGTGATATTTATTTTGGCTTTTAGATTTGAATTTCTTTCTAATCCACTAGAAGAGGAAACATTTTGAAATGAAATAAGTGAGTTTTCAGGCAATATTTAAAAGACTGTATCAATTCTGCAGTTTGAATATCAAGTGGCAAGTCTGTTCTAGATTTTGGGGTCTGCCACTGCAAAAGCCCAATCCCTCTGGGCTTTATTTTTAGCCGTTGGTTGCACTAAGAACATTTGACTGAAGGATCTCAGTGTGTTTTGGGTTTACAAAGTCAATTAAAAGTTAAAAAAAATTGGGAGCCGAATCATTTAAACTTGAAAAGAGAGTAAAATAACAAACAACAAAATTAATGGACAGAGAGTGTAAATCTGTTAAAACTGGAGGGATATGATCATGTTTTTTAGCACCTGTTCGTGGTCATATTCTATTGTCTCTACATAAAATTATTTACCTGAATAATGACCTGGTACAAGTTTTGTTATGTTATGTTGTTTATTTGTCGTATACAGGTTAACACAAGGTCAACAGCGCAATGAAATGTTCTGGATGAGAAGAACCGATTTGTTCTACTGGGTGACTTCAATGCCCATGCAGGCAATAACAGAGTCATCTGGAAGGGGGTGATTGAGAGAAACAGTTTCCCTGATCTGAACCTGAAGGGTGTTTGCTTACTGAACATCTGTGCTCAGTATGGGTTGTTCATAACAAACACCATGTTCAATGAAAATGTGGTTCACAATTATACTTTTACCAGGCTACCTTAGGCCAAAGGTTGATGGCTGATTTTGTAATCTTGTCTGAAGTGTGGCCCTATGTCTTGGACACTGTGATGAATAGAGGGGCAGAGCTGTCAACTGATCACCACCAGGTTCTGAGATGGAACTGGTGGTGAGGAAGGCTGCTGGAGAGACCTAGTAAACCCAAATTTACAGTGAGGGTAAACTGGGAATGTCTGATAGAGCCCCCAATCCATGCGACCTTCAACTCACACATCTGGGAGTGTTTTTCCTATTCAATCCAACCCAACTTTATTTGTAAAACACTTTATACACCACAGCAGACCAAAGTATTGTACAGAATCACATTAACACATGCCTCATGCAAAACAAAATAGAATTAAAAATGCAAGAAAGCACACCCTAACCGTAACATACCATACTGTACAATACCATACCATACAATACCATACTGTACAATACCATACCGTACCATAACATACCATACCATAACATACCATACCATAACATACCATACCATAACATACCATACCAGCTTTATTTTTAAAGCACTTTAAATCCCCATAGGACAAAATTGCTGTACACATAATATAACAATCATACAATCAGTCAATATAAAATGATTAAAATAATTACAATTATTAAAATAATTAAAAGTCAACATCACAGATGGTGTCAAAGGCCAGGGAGAAGAGATGGGTTTTAGGAAGGGATTTAAAAACAGACAGGAAAGAGGCTTGTCTGATGTTCAAGGGAAGGTTATTCCATATTTTCAACTTTGTCTTTGGCACAGTCAGGAGCTGACCTCAGGATCAGCTGACCTGAGGGATCGAGAGGGTGTGTATGGATGTAGCAACTCAAACAGATAGGGCGGGGCAAGTCCATTAAAAGCTTTAAAAGCAAATAAAATAATTTTAAAATGTATCCTAAAATGTACGAGCAGCCAGTGCAGAGAGGCTAAAACAGGAGAAATATGGTCAAACTTTTGTGTGCCAGTTAAGAGCCGTGCAGCAGCATTCTGTTACTTCTGAAGGCGAAAGATACGTGTCACTGATTCCTGTATAGAGTGCGTTACAGTAGTCCAGCTGAGTGGTCACAAAGGTGTGGATTACCGTTTCAAAATGCCGCTGAGAAAGAATTGGTTTTAATTTAGCTGCTTCAGATGGGAAAAAAAAGATTTAACAACTGCTCTGATGTGACTTTCTAACTTTAGTCCAGCATCAACTTTAACCTCTTGTAATAGTTGGACTAATATACTGAGCCAAGGAAACAACATTGACACAGGGGGTCTCAGTGGAGCTTCCAAAGACCATCACTTCAGTCTTTTCCTCATTAACTTTAAGAAGTTTACAGCCGGGCAGTATGGTGACGCAGTTGGTAGAGCTGCTGTCTCAGCGAGCAGGTTGCCCCGGTTCAAATCCTGGTCCAGGAACCTTTCTGGGTGGAGTTTGCATGCTCGCTCCGTGCATGCGAGGGTTTTCTCCAAGTGCTCCGGTTTCCTCCCACAGACAAAAAACATGCATGTTAGGCTGATTGGTAACTCTAAATTGTCCTTAGGTGTGAGTGAGAGAGCGAATGGTTGTCTGTCTCTATGCGTCCCTGTGATGGACTTGCGACCTGTCCAGGTTGTACCCCGCCCCTTGCACAATGATTGCTGGACATGGGCACCGGCGACTCCCGTGACCCAAAAAAGGAAGAAGCGGGTAAAAGATAATGGATGGATGGATAGAAGTTCACAGTCATCCAGATTTTATGTCCTCAAGACATGAAAACAGAGGGTCCAGAGTAGGCATGCACAATACATACGATAGAAACGATAGGCATTTAACCTTTGATAGAGATTTGTATTCTCCCGGCTAACTGCAGTAATGCTGTGTCTGATGTAAAATCAGAGTTGTCAGATTTAATTGCTACTTCTTTTTGTTGAAAACTGTGCGTAAGTCAATGGTGGCTCCATAGATATTTTTCTGCAGGTGCTTTTTTTTTTGTGGGGGGGTGGGGGGGGGGGCTAAGCATTTTACTGAGGGTGCTATGAAGGATCATTTGTTCTTTCAGTTCTCAAGGTCAAGGTGTCTTTACTGTCATTCACATCATGGTACATGAGGTGGAATGTACACAGGGCCCCAGTTACATCCAACAAAAATACAAATTGTAAAGAAAAACAATAATAAGATCTAAGACATGAACTAAGAAATACACTAAACTAAGACTCCACTAAGCACTACTAGTACGAAACAATGTGCCAAACAACAGCAGCACAAAGTGAGCAGATGAAGATGAATGAACGCAGCAACATGAAATAAATCAGCGTCATGGATAGTCAGCAGCACATATCAACAATCAAGTGGCATTACAGTGATTTTTTTTACAGTAATTTTCACGGTGATAATCCTGACTAGGGATCCATGAGTCTAACAGCCTCAGGATAGAAGCTTGTAGCCATAACGAAGGGTGGGATGGAGGAAGAAGGGTGACACCTTTTCCATCTCAGCTCCACTACATTTGTTTTATTTGTTTTTCATTCATTAAAGAGGGACACCAGCTGGTCCGTTTACTGACCAACAACTACTTCATTAATATATTCACCCTTTAATGATCAGAATCAATCACTGAAGTTGAATCTGTTAATTACAGCGAGTTATATACCAGAACAAATAAATATTCATGTAAATGAAGAGACCAAATTTGTCTTTGAAGTTTTTTTACAAAAGTAATCAAACTAAGAATCAACAACAATAATAAACAAACAATAATAATGAATCAATTGAGGCTTAATTCTCTTATCTAAGACGAAATTGACTCTTTGAGCAGGAATTATTTCAGTTTTATACATACGTGCATGAATTTAGACAAAGTTTGACTATTTTAATAAATAGTTTACTTTGGATTTTTGTTGAAAGAAGTTATTTAATGTGATCAGATAAAGTCATTTATTATCACTGCAAGCAGGAAAAGATTTATCAAGTTGTTTCAGCTAAAAATGGCATAACCAGAGGCAGTTTCTGCTCCTTACCGAGTCAGAGTGGAGGGCACCACTCGTCTTTCTGGGGTTCTGCTGGTGGATCAGACCAGGATAGACCACGAAGAGGACTCGCCGGGAACTGCTGCCCAAAGGTAGCTGAACGTGCTGGCTCCATTCTCCAGCTGTCCAGCGCTAGCGTTAGCAGCATTCTCCATAGATGTGGAAGGATGACAGTAGGCTTGATCCTTCTTCCAAATTATTGTTTATTTGTTGGTTGTAGTCTGCTTCCAAAAAATCCTCCTTATTTGATTCCATTCTAGGCAATTTGGGTAATAGAAACGGTCCATTTTTGCATTTTGTGAACTTTTCAAATATTTACTGAACTTTCAGTAACTTGAATTTTCATTTCCAGTTCGGAGGTTCATTTCCTGTTGTGAGATCGGATTTTTTTTAACTCAATCCAGATGACCTGACTGAAAAATGTTGGATTATTAAGCATGTTGATTTACCTGCTGTAGCATTGCTCGACGGCTACTGATTATCACCAGACTGGGAAGTCTGACATCTTCCTCATCAGTGCTGGTTCTCTCTGTGACCGGTGTCGAGCTGGAGCTGTTAGACAAAGCAGTCCTGCTTGGCGTCAGGTCCGTCAATTCATATCCAAAATCAAGCTTTAAGTTTTGCTATTACTGGGCTTTAAACCCAGAGGAAGGACCTTACAGACAGCTGTCCCAGGCAGTGTGCATGCACATTAGGTGAGTGTACAAAATTCACAGCCCCAACCTGGCATGGCAACTACAACAGATTCGGAGGGTGGTTCCTGGTTACATGTAAACACTGATGTGCTCCGTGTCAATGTGGATTTTTTCCTCGAATCTACATCAGAAAAAACCTACGTTTCCCTCCGCCGTGTCCGTGTAAATGGAGCCTTAGCTTAGCTACAGAGAAGTGCTTGTTATGTCCCCATGACTCATCACTTAGCAGAGGATGGATGTAGGGGGTATTCAGCACATCACTCTGTGTCCTGAAACTGCCTAAAATACACTCAAATCCACACTCATGCCTTTACCAGTAAGACTACCCGCTGTTCAGTTCTCAGCTTGAGTGTTATTGATGACCTCAGTATGCTTCTCTTTTAATGCGTAAGGGAAATATTAAGCTCCAGAAGCAAATTAATCATCTAGAAGAATATTTAGATTAGACTATTGTTAGAAAAGCCAATTAGCCAAGATGTGACATGAAAATTTATAATCTCCAACTTCTACAAGTAATCATTTATATTTAGTGTAACAGTGTAAAAATTCAGATAGAATGATGTTAAAGTTCTTGACAAGGCCTTTGAATAAAAAAATAAATAAAAATGTTACTTGCTTCCCATTACTCGCAGTAAGAGTGTGATGGATTTATTTGAATATGAACAGAATGTATGCAGTGAAGTCATGATGGTTCATCGGCATGTTAAGGCCTAGGGTGGAATGTAGAGTGTGGATGCCATGTGTATTGGTGTGGTTGGGTCATCAAGAACCTAAAGCTGGACCGGCCACGCTGGTCAGTCTGGTCTATGAGACTGTGACTATGATCATGGTGATAGAAACATGTCATGAAAAATACTTTACACAAATATGGCAATTTTGGTGTTAGTTAGGTTGGCATGTCATGATCTTCTAACTGGTAGATGAATCCTGGTCAGTGTCGATTTTAGCCTTTTTTGGGGGATGCTCAAGCACTCCTGAATTTTAACTCAGCACCCCTGAATTTTTTTTTTTTTGGGGGGGGGGGGGTTCTGAGTTTGGGTTTTGGGTTCTATTTATTGCATTTATACTGTGGCTCTAAAGTGTAAATGAATAACATTTGAAAAAAACAGAATTACATTTGAAAAAACACAACAAAAACAACAAAATCACAACATTTGAAAAAACGGAGTAAAATTTGAAAAAATGGAATCATATTTGAAAAAACAATATTACATTTGAAAAACGGAATTATATTTGAAAAAAACGGAATCACATTTGAAAAAACAGAATCACTTTAGAAAAAAAGGAATTAAATTTGAAAAAATGGAATCACATTTGAAAAAATAGAATATTGTTAGAAAAAACAGAATTACATTTGAAAAAAACAGAATCACATTTGAAAAAATGGAATATTGTTAGAAAAAACTGAATTACATTTGAAAAAACGGAATCACATTAGAAAAAACGAAATTACATTAAGCCCAAGTGGAAGTGGCCGAAGTGGAAGTGGCATGAATCACATTAGTAAAAACGGAATTACATTTCAAAAAACGGAATTACATTTGAAAAAAATGGAATCATATTTGGAAAAAATGGAATGACATTTGAAAAAAAAAAACGGAAATACATGAAGCCAAATAGGAAGTTAAAAAAAAAACAACCTTTTTTAACAGCATAAAACCAAACAGCAGAACAATATACAGTACATCCTGATGCATGCTCAATAATCCAGGTAGAAAAATCTAAAAATGTTAAGTCAGGTCCTCTGGAGGCCTCCGTGTTCAATTGTCTCCCTCTTACAAATGCTGTTATTGCTAGTATCACTCAGCCTCCTGTGAATAGCAAGTGCCCATCAGGGTGTTAACGATCCATTGTTAGGCTGATGATCCTCCTTGATCATGTGAACAGCAAGTTTTGAATGTCAACAACAAACTGGTTGATCCACTATGAGAAGGTGCTATTTATAAGACTCAGGTGAATACAGCTCCTCAGACTGAAGAAGTCTTTCGGATGAAAGACAAACGTTTCTATAATTTTTGTTGTTGTTGTTGTTTTAACATCCAGAGGAGCTGACTTAACTGTTTTAGATTATACAGTACACACATCTCCATTATGTGTGTACTGTATATTGTTCTGTTGTTCGGTTTTATGCTGTTAATAAAGTAAAAAATAAAAAAACCTTCCTGTTTGGCTTAATGTAATTTCGTTTTTTCAAATGTAATTCAGTTCTTTCAAATGTGATTCAGTTTTTTCAAATGTAATTGTTTTTTCAAAAGTAATTCTGTTTTTTCAAATGTAAATCCGTTTTTTCAAATGTGATTCAGTTTTTTCAAATGTAATTCTGTTTTTTCAAATGTAATTCTGTTTTTTCTAATGTAATTCTGTTTTTCAAATGCAATTCAGTTTTTTCAAATGTGATTCAGTTTTTTCAAATGTAATTCTGTTTTTTCAAATGTAATTCCGTTTTTTCTAATGTAATTCTGTTTTTCAAAAGCAATTCAGTTTTTTCAAATGTAATTCTGTTTTTTCAAATGTAATTCCGTTTTTTCTAATGTAATTCTGTTTTTCAAAAGCAATTCAGTTTTTTCAAATGTGATTCAGTTTTTTCAAATGTAATTCTGTTTTTTCAAATGTAATTCTGTTTTTTCTAATGTAATTCTGTTTTTCAAATGTAATTGTTTTTTCAAATGTAATTCCGTTTTTTCTAATGTAATTCTGTTTTTCAAATGCAATTCAGTTTTTTCAAATGTGATTCAGTTTTTTCAAATGTAATTCTGTTTTTTCTAATGTGATTTGGGCCACTTCCGCTTGGGCTTAACGTAATTCTGTTTTTTTCTAATGTGATTCCGTTTTTTCAAATGTTGTTCATTTACACCTTAGAGCCACCATACATTTATGATTCAATGCAACAAAATAAACAATTTTAAAAGGTAACAGATAATTGTAAAACTTGGTTTATTTGCATAATGACTTTAATTGCAGTTTAAAATGAGTTTTAAATAACTTTAAATTTGTAAAGAAACTTTTTTTTATTAGACCTTTATTTATACAGGTTCAGAGTCAGAGTCAGAGTTTCTTTATTGTCATTCGCACCTCATGTGGTACATGTGGTGGAGCGAAATTATGTACACAGGGTCCCAGTTACATCCAACAATAAAATGTATAAGGAAAACAGTAATAACATCTAAGATATGAACCAAGAAAAACATCAACTAACTATACACTAAGCACTCATAACATAAAACATTGAACATCAGCACAAACATGAACATGAGTCCGTGAGCAGATGTGCACGCATGAACACACCAACATTGAAACAGATCAGCAGCAACATGAAACAGATCAGCAGCAACATGATATGGTTTTTCACAGTGATTATTCTAGTTAGAGATTCATGAGTCTAACAGCCTCAGGGTAGAAGCTGTTCCTCAGTCTAGTGGTTCTACACTTAATGCTCCTTAACCTCCTTCCTGAGGGGAGTGGGGCAAAAAGTGTGTGTGCTGGGTGAGTGGGGTCCTTCATGATGCAGGTGGCCCTCTTCCTGCATCTGGAGGTGTAGATGTCTGTGATGGTGGGGAGGCTGATTCCAACAGATTTCTGTGCAGCCTTCACCACTCTCTGCAGAGCTTTTCTTTCTGCAGCTGTGCAGCCTCCATGCCACACATTGATGCTGGAGCACAGGATGCTCTCCACTGCACATCTGTAGAAGGAGGTGAGGACTGAGCTTCCCAGTCCAGCTCGCCTCAGCCGTCTGAGGAAGTAGAGTCTCTGATGAGCTTTCTTGATCAGGCTGGTGGTGTTGTTGCTCCAGCTGAGGTTGTCATTCATGTGTACACCCAAGTACTTGTAGCTGGAGACCACTTCCACCGCAGATCCTCTTATGTTCAGGGGGGTGTAGGTGTTTTTGTTCCTTCTGAAGTCCACAATCATCTCCCCTGTCTTCCCCACATCGATGCGAAGGCCACTCTCTCTGCACCAGCTCTCCAGGTGTTCCACCTCTTGCCTGTAGCTGGACTCATCATTGTTTGTGATGCATCCCACCACCGCTGTATCATCTGCAAACTTTACAATGCGACAGCCTGGATGGGTAGCTGCACAATCATACGTGAGCAATCATAGGTTCCCACTGAGCCTTGAAGACTCATTTACAAGAGACACCTGTTGAAACTGAAAGTAAAACTGGATTTCTTTTTCAGAAACAGATCTGTCTAACTCTGAACCAGAGGGCCACTTCATGGCCCTGCCTGTCAGCTGGTCCCAGACATTTATACAGACACACCCAACACCGTGTGTGTCTACATACAGACAGAGGTACAGGAAAAACCTGCAGTATTCAGATCTGGGCCAAATCCGTTTACAAGTCGCCAGATCTGCAAAACCTTCACCGGAGGATTTATATACAGTACATGCACCAGCTCCAGGTCGGGCTGAGATCATGAGCCTGCCTGACACTTGCAAAAAATATTTTGGCTCTCCTCTCTCGTCAGGATCTGGACCAAATCAGCCTCAAAATGAAATAAGAATTATATATTTGTGCCATATAATTTATCAACAGATAATTTTTGCTGTCAGGGTACAAATAATTGCGCGGAGTTTGTCATTGTGCTGCGATGGCAGGTCACTTTGCAGAAAATTTAGCCAGAGGAGGAGAAAAAGAGAACGTACCTTCTCATCTCTGACATAACAGAAGAAAAAAATAATCAGGCACGTACTGGCCGTCGTTCCCCAGAACCAGCAGGTTCTGGAAGGTGTCCCCAACCGTGTTGGTGCTGCCGGGCGTGCCACTGGTAGGAGAAGTCGTGTGGGATGTGGGGGCTGCCGGGGGGCAAAGGAAGAGCCGTCCGCAGCATTTTAGGTCCAGCCGGGGGTGCCGCTCAGGCTGTGGTTCTGATGGGGGGCTTGGGTCTGGAGGTAGGGTGTGGGCAGTATAGCTGGGACTCTGGTGGTGGGGACGTAAACCGGGGAGCTGGCGGGGGAGTGGAGGTAGCTCCGGGTGTCATGGCGGGGGTAGGGGGGCTGGGAGGAAGACAGACTCAGGCTCTGATACATCTGGATCCTTTCAGAAACTCAGAACCAAAAATAAAAGTAAATGTGTCCTCGTCTGTTGGTTTGGAGCTGCTGCTCATGAGAAGCTGGTTGCGTGTGCACTAAAATGAAAAGAAAAACGTAGAGAAATATTTGGGTCCAAAACTGATTGTTGTTCAGTCAAACTTCTTGTGCTAAAGTCCAGAGAAAGAAAGAAGGACCCAGATCAGTCCAAACCACTTTAATCAGAGATCAGAACCTGAGTCAATCCCCCACAGATCTCCTCTCTCTGAACTCTGATCAGGTCTCCTGCTGCGCGCACTCGGATGGTCTTTTTACTTTTTATCTCACCAGATACAATTATAAAGCACTCCGGGTCCAGCAGGTCCCAGGGCGGGCCGAGGCTCTCCAACACGCTTCGTGCGTAAAAGCTGCACATAAAGACCAGAGGTAGAGCCCGAAACGTTGA
Organism: Nematolebias whitei; assembly: GCF_014905685.2. NCBI lineage: Eukaryota > Metazoa > Chordata > Actinopteri > Cyprinodontiformes > Rivulidae > Nematolebias > Nematolebias whitei. Next base: position 18,858,606 of record NC_056506.1, on the reverse strand, counting down.
CCCGATGTTTCTTCTTCTTCCAACAGCGATTATGAGAGGGTGACACACAAAACAGATGCTATTCATTTCATCCTTAGATAAAGAACTTTACTAATTGGCTTTTATGCATGTGAATGTTCCTGTAAAGTGCCCTGACACAACTTTGTTGTGATTTGGCGCTATATAAATAAACTGAATTGAATTGAATTCATTTCTGTAGGGTTTCTGGGGTCTTGTCTTACATGTTGTGTTGTCCCTCATGTTTGCCTGTCGCCCCTCAGATTTCTCCTCCTGAGTTCCAGCACTGTCGCACCTGTGGCTAATTCTAATCACCGCAGGTGTCACTCATTTCACCTTGTTAGTGTCTGTATATATTCAGCCCCTTGGTGTCTTGTCAGTGTCTCTGGATTGTCCTTGTCCTAAGGCTTCATGCTCTGTATCCCTGTGGGCCCTCCTAAAAGAAAGTTTGCTGCCCCGACAGCATTTTGTTTTGTTTATTTAATTAATAAACTGTTTTTACTTATTTACTGGAGCCTCATTCCCTTCCTGCACGTAGGTTCGAACACGCTACAGTCAGATCATGATAGAATCCAGAGACCATACCGAACCCAGCAGGAAGATAACTCTTTTTGAGTTCCTAGCCCGCAAGGCAGCGAAGACCGCTCAGCGTGAGGAGGAGAGGAGAAAGACTTTGTACTTAGGTACGCGCCTGGCTTTTAAACCTGGGTCTTTTGCCTCACCACCTTGCCTTTCTTCACCTCCACAGAGCGGCAGCTCCTCGCAACCCACCTCCTCCCCAACCACCTCCTGCATTCCTGGAGCGGTCTTCAAAGGGAGGGGGGCAGTCTGCTCGGATTCACCGCAGGAGGAACGGGCGGCAGAACTGAGCTGGCTCCACCAAACTCCAGCACGTCCCTCCTCAGACACAACCCAGTCATGCCCGTGTGTTTCCCTTCGTGGGGGGGAGGACGTCGCACCTGTCGCTGGGGGGGAGGAAGCCGTACACCCCTGCGTACCTGTCGCTGGGGGGGAGAAACCCTGCAGCCCCAGCGATCTCTGGGGGAGGATGATCACTGTGGAGGATGTCATCTCCAGGTACACCAGGGCTGACAACTCTGACACCTCGCCTGAGATGTGGGAGCAGTTCCGGCGGGCATGGATGGAGAGGCGCATGCTGCGCTCGCTTCTGCTCGCTCCTGCCCATCCTGGTTCACCTCTCGGCTCACCTCCAGCTGATCTCTCTCCCACACCTCCAGCTGTACCTGTGTGGTCTTCCATGCCAGCAGCTTCAGGAACTGAAACGCTGGTCGCCGCACCAGCCCTGGACTCACTGGTTCTCACTCCTGCTTCCTCCATGCTGGGTTCCGCCTCAGCACCTGAAACGCTGGTTTCCGCAGCAGCTCCTACCATGCCGGGTTCCACCTCAGCACCTGAAATGCTGGTTTCCGCAGCAGCTCCTACCATGTTGGGTTCCGTCTCAGCACCTGAAATGCAGGTTCCTGCACCAGCTCCTACCATGCTGGGTTCTGCCTCAGCACCTGAAACGCTGGTTCCCGCACCAGCTCCTACCTCGCTGGGTCCCGTACCAGCACCAAGGCTGGTCTCGTTCCCGAGGCCCTCGCTCATCCTCCAGAGGTCTTCGTTCCCGAGGCCCTCGCTAATCCTCCAGAGGTCTTCGTTCCAGAGGCCCTTGCTCATCCCCCAGAGGTCCTTGCCCATCAAGCCGCAGCTGTCCCGGGGTCTCCTCACCTGCAGTTGTTGTCTCCCCATTGGCCATAAATGGGTGGTCTCCTGGCTGCCCGCCAGACCTCTGGCCTGCTGATGGATGGTCGTCAGGTCGCCCCCCGGATCTTCTGTCCTGCCGTGGAGGATCTTCTGTCCTGCCGTGGAGGGTCTTCTGGCCGCCTGCCAGACCTCTGGCCTGCTGATGGATGGTCATCAGGTTGCCCCCCGGATCCTCTATCCTGCCGTGAAAGGTCTCCTGACCTCTCACCTTGACTCAGGGGGGTTTAGGGTTTCTGTGTTTTCCCAGGTTCCTGCCTGTCGGCTTTTCATTTGTTCCTTCTGCGCCATACTTTTGTCCTTTTGGTGCTCTCCTTTGGGCTTTCAGTGGTCATCCCTTGAGAGGGGGATCCTGTAGGGTTTCTGGGGTCTTGTCTTACATTTTGTGTTTTCCCTCATGTTTGCCTGTCACCCCTCAGCTTTTCTCCTCCTGTGTTCCAGCACTGTCACACCTGTGTCTAATTCTAATCACTGCAGGTGTCACTCATTTCACTTTGTTAGTGTCTGTATATATTCAGCCCCTTGATGTCTTGTCAGTGTCTCTGGATTGTCCTTGTCCTAAGGCTTCATGCTCTGTATTCCCGTGTGTCCTCCTAAAAGTAAGTTTGCTGCCCCGACAGCTTTTTGTTTTGTTTATTTAATTAATAAACTGTTTTTTTTACTTATTTACTGGAGCCTCATTCCCTTCCTGCACGCGGGTTTGAACAGGCTACAGTCAGATCATGATGATTTCACTAATAACGCTTTACTAGTGATAAACAGAGAAATGTCTATCTACACCACTCTGTGGAAAAAGAACACCTTATTCATGGCTGCAGTTTGTTACTTTTTTTTCATTTCCAAAAAAAGATTTTTGTTGCAAACTTTTCAAATCTGATGACTGTGAAAGTATCCATTTACATTAATTACTGTGTAGCAAAATTGAACTTGAGTGCCTGACATTCAAGGTGCGTGAACAGAGAGTGCAAGGTGACGAAAGACCCCCACGGTCCCCCCCACCTCAAAAATGAAAACATGTACAAACCAGTCTGGTCTAACTTTATCTCCCGGCCCCTTAACCTGAGCAGTACCTCTGTTGATCTCATTCCTAATCTTATCACCTTTACCTTGTCACTCCTAAAGAGAACCTCAACATCTTCATTTCTGCTAATTCCAGTTCTGTCTCCTGTCTTTTTGTCCATGTCTCTGTCTCCAGACCATACAAAATAGCTGATCTCACAACTGTCTTGTAAACTTTTCCTTTGACATTTGCTGACACCCTTTTGACATAAATCACTCCTAAAACTTTTTTCCATCCTGCCTGGACTCTTTTTCACCTTTTGTACCACACTCTCATTTGCCTGAACAGTGGACCCCAAGGAATTGAAGTCCTACACCTTTGTTACCTTCGTTCCTTGTAGCCTCACTGTTCCACCAGCCTCCTTCTCATTCACACTGTCTTACTACAGCTGACTTTCATTCCTCTTCTTTCAAGTGCATGCCTCCACCTCTCAAAGCATCTTCCACCTGTTCCCTGTTATTACAACAGATCACAATGTCATCTTCAAACATCATAGTCCACGAGGGTTTCTGCCTGACCTCATTTGTTAGTCGGTCCATCACCAGAGCAAACCAGAAGGGGCTCAGAGCTGATCCTTGATGCCATCCCACCTCCACCTTGAAGCTATCTGTCACTCCTACAGTGCATCTCACCACTGTCCTGCTGTCCTCATACATGTCCTGTACGAGTCTAACGTGCTTCTCTGCCATTCGAGATTTGTTCATACAATACCACCCCTCCCTCGGCACCCTTTAATATGCTTTTTTTTAACCCACAAAGACACAATGGAGTTCTTTCTGACCCTCTGTACTTCTCCATCAGCATCCTCAAAGCAAATACGGCATATGTGGTGCTCTTTCTTGGCATGAAACCATACTGCTGCTCACAAATAGTCACCTCTCGCTCCAAGTTTAGCTTCTTCAACTCTCTTCCAGATCTTCATTGTGTGACTCATCCACTTAATCCCCCTGTAGTTGATACATCTCTGTATATTAACCTTGTTCTTAAAAATGGGCACCAGCACACTTCTCTATTTCTCAGGCATTTTCTCACCCTCAAAATATGTCATTGAATATTTGAGTCAAAAATCTCACTGCCATCTCTCCAAGACATTTTTAAACCTCCACTTGTATGTCAGCAGGTCCTACGGACTTCTCCTTCTTCATTCTTTTCAGAGCTTTCTGAACTTCACTGTCACTAATATTTCCTACTTCCTGGTCCAAGCTTCTAGGGCATCTACTCTTCTTCCCCTTTCATTCTCTTCATTATTTAGCTCCTCAAAGTAATTCTTCTTCATCCTGTCATACTCTTTTCACTTGTTAGAACATTACCATTCCTATATTTAACAAGTTTAACCTTCTGCACATCCTTTCCAGCCTGATCCCTCTGTCTTGCCAATCGGTACAATTCCTTCTTGCCCTGTTTAGTGTCCAACCTTCCTTACACCTCATTATACACGTTATGCTTTGCCTTATCTACCTCCCTCTTTGCTCTATGTTGCATCTCCTTTTCATTCAACCTTTATTTATGCAGATTAGCCTCACTGAGCCTCGAGGACTCATTTACAAGAGAGAACTGTTTTAACAAAGAATGATGAAAACAGTAGACAACAAATGACAACAGTAGACAATCATAAAAAAAGCATTTAAGTTGAAAAATAAATGGAAGAAAACGATATTTAAAAATGAAACAAGAACAGCTACATTATAAAACAATGTAAAATACTAAAAACAGGAACATGTCTGTGTTGGTTTTTTGCCATGAACATAGCAGTTGTTTTGAAGCCACTTACAGAGGTCAAAGTTGACAGCTTCAGATCTTTATGCAAGGTGTTCCAGGATATGGGAGCAGAGTAGAAGGCCCTTTTGCCTAGTTCAGTCCGCACTGAGGGAACACTGCATGTAATAATGTCCTGAGTGCACATGCTGTAGCTGCACTCACATAGTGACATGTAGGAGGAGATATACTGTATGAAAGCAACAGACCAAGAAGTGATTTAAAGATGAAAATGTACCAGTGAGAGAGTCTGTGTGAAGTTAATGATGACTAGTGCTTATAGTCCTGTCTTCTCTCTTCAGTCCTCTCACTGTCATATTTCTTTTGGGCTAACTTCTTTCTTTGAATATCTTCCTGCACTTCACTATTCCACCACCAGGTTTCCTTATCATCCATTCTCTGTCCAGATGACGCACCAAGTACCTTCCTACCTGTCTCTCTAATTACTGTTGCTGTAGTAGTCCAGTCATCTGGAAACTCTTAACACCCAGACCCTTTAACAGCTCCTCTCTGAACTTCTCACAAAATTCTTCCTTCTTCAGATTCCACCATTTGGTCTTCTTCTCTGATTTTTAGTATATTTCTCCTTCACAACATCCTTCTACACACAACCATTCAATGCTGTCTGGCCACACTCTCCCCTGCCACAACCTTACAGTCTCCAATCTCCCTCAGGTTTCCTCTTCTGCACAGAATGTAGTCGACCTGTGTACTCCTTCCTCCACAAAGACAATCACGCTATGTTCCTCTCTCTTTTGGAAATAAGCACTGACTACAGCCATTTTCATTATCTTGTCAAAATGCACAATCTGTCATCTTCGTTTCTATCCTTGACACCAAACTTACCCATCACTTCCTCATCCCCTCTGTTTCCTTCACCAACATGTCCATTCAGGTCTGCTCCGATCACCACTCTCTCCTCCCTGGAAATACTCTATATCACTTCATCCAGATCCTTCCAAATTTAAATTTTATCCTCCTCATCACATCCAGCCTGTGGAACATAACCACTGACAACATTTAGCATCAGACCTTCCACTTCTACCTTCAGGCACATCACCCTATCAGATACTCTTTTCACCTCTACTACATTCTTTGCCAACTCCTCCTTCAGGACCACCCCTACTCCATTTCTATCCACACCATGGTAAAACAGTTTGAACCCTGCTCCAATGTTGCGAGCCTTGCTGCCCTTCCACTTGGTCTCTTGGACACATAAAACATCTACCTTCCTTCTCTGCATCATGTCAGCCAGCTCTCTGCCTTTGCCTGTCATTGTCTCCACATTTAGAGTTGCAACCCTCAGTCCTACATTCTTCACTTTCCTCTTCTCCCTCTGTATCCTGACACGTTTTCCTCCTCGTGATCTTTGACTAACAGTAGCACAATTTCTGCCCACACCTTGTTTGTCAACAGCACCGATGGCGGTCGTTGTTATGTTGTAACCGATCCGGTATGGTGTCACTTTGATGAACTTGCATGTTAGTTTTGGCAAAACAGTTTTACACTGGATGCCCTTCCTGACACAACCCTCACCATTTACCCAGGATTGGGACCAGACAGAGAGACACTGGCTTGTGCTCTCTAGTGGCTGGTTTTGAAGGATTATAATATACAGTAATACATATTATAATGTATTAGAAAACAGATGAATGGAAAATGTATTTCCAGTACAAGCAACTTTTCTCATTAGTACATCACAAGTTTTTTTTTTAGGTTTTTTTTTACAATTTTTAAAATGTCCATTTCAAAGTTTTGTGAATACCCTGCAGATCAGGGAGCTGAAGATAATGCCTTGTTTAAAGTCAAACATTCACTTATGGCTCAGTAGTTCAACAAGGATGGTTTTGTTATTTATTTTTCATTTAATTTTTTTCTTAAAATAATAAGACGGGAAATAATATCTTTGTACATTTTTACAGATGCCTTCAAATGTTAAAGCAGAGCACTATCTAGTGGGCTAATTAAAAACAAAAAAATAGGGATAGAGAGAAAAAGAAAAAAAAGCATTACTGAGAGGAATGCATTGCTTTATGAAATTATAAAAAATGGAAATTAAAAATGCATTTATAATTTTTTTTTTTTTCATTTAGCCTTTATTTATCCAGGTTAGTCTCATTGAGCCACGAGAACTCATTTTCAAGAGAGACCTGTTTAGGGAGCACATGGTGGGGGTTAAGGGCCTTGCTCATGGGCCCAGTGTGGGGCGAATGAGGGTGGGGGCAAGTGTGGGTGTTTCCCCTACCCCACCCACAATTTTGATGTTGTCGGGGCCGGGGCGTGAACCGGCGATCTTCGGATCATAAGCCCACCTCTCTAACCTCTGCGCCACCACTCCCCCCAATGAAATAAATAATAAAATAAAATAATGAAATTTCTCAGTGGTCGATTTTTCACTAGACAACACTGCAGTAGTAAAGTTACCGTGAGGTTACAGGAGCATTTAAAAAAATTCTGACAAAGCAGAAAAACACTTAGAAAAGACGTGTTTATTGACTGCACCAAAATAAAATAATTAATATAAGCATCAATTATAAATTTGTGGGTGATTCCCCCCCCCCCCCCCCCCATAAGATGTTCCAAGGGCTAAAATTTAAACAATATTTAATTTGACCCAGCTGGTGTAAAACCACAAGGCCTGACAAGAAAATTATAGAGCATTCTTTTTGCATTATTATTGTATAAGGAGCAAAAGAAGCACAGATAAGAGTGCATGTGTAATTCAGCACAAAGAAGGGATAAAGGGCTTGAAACAGAAACAAAGGAGCTGCAGCTGATATAGAACAAACAAATGACGGGGAAACTAAAGTAAAACTTGCAGACAAAGAGAAACAGAGAAAGATAACACTAAAGTAGTACTTTCTATTAGCTTCCTCTGCATTTATACAAAGAAGTGAGTGCGCTTTCAAAAAGGCAAGCAGATAAGGTGGGCCAAAGAGAAAAAAAGAAAGTGAAGGGAACACTACTGGGATTAGAGTAATTGTTATTTGGTGTCCTCGCAGTGTTACACAGAAACTGCACTAAAGATAAAGAGCACAAGCATGGTAACACAAACACATGGTAACACAAACACATGGTAACACAAACACATGGTAACACAAACACATGGTAACGTGTTGTGTGTCTGCGAACACTGAGTGTTTAATTGTTATAACACAAAAAAACTGCAACTTGCTTTTTTTTACCTGTTGTTTGTTGAGAGGAGTCTTCGTAGGGAGAAGGTGGACAGTGTTTAACTCAACCTCTGCTCATTTTCCTCCACTCAGTCAGAGTAAGAGTGAAAAACCAAACATTTGTTACCTCGGTATCGCAGCCCATAGCCGAGGGGGAAGTCGAATGTGCTGCTGCTCTCAGCCCTGAACAGGCGACTGCTGCAGAATTTTTATTCACCAGATCTCAACCAATATTCATCATGTTCCTCAAAATGGAGCAATTTTATCCACCA
>NC_056506.1:18846788-18850485 GCF_014905685.2 Nematolebias whitei | reverse complement strand
GGGGGGAATGTTGGACACCACAGATTAATCTACGGCCATCCCAATAATGGAAAATATACTTTACAGGAATATAACAATTAGAAGGCATAGTTTTCTTAAATGATTAGGATGACCTGTTACTTATATATGGTGGCAGCCATCTTGGCTTCTGACATGACACCCAACTGTCAGTAGGAACCTTTCTTACATCTAGATGCAGTCACACACCAAATGAAAGTCAGTACCGCACATTTTTTCAAGTTATCGCTCTCACAACACACATGGATGGACAGAGGGAATTTCCAATTCACCTTTTTGCTGCATGACAGGTGACACAGGTGACGAGTGTTAGTGCTTCCCCCTGTAACAGCCCTGCCAGGATCTCAGTAAAATCTGTTTCACCATCAGCTGACAACATTTTGGCTAATGTACTGTTTGTTATACATGATGGCCTGGACTATCTTTTTATACGGACGTTTTATGGTACGGTCTCCTTCTGACGTAAACTTTCTCCTGCCTGGGCCATAACTTTTGATCCACTCAAGGTATTTAATAAAACTTGAAGCATCATCACTAGACAGTCGCATAATATTTCATCACGACAGCTCTAAGGTCGCAAATCAAGGTCAAATGTTACATAAGGTTTTTTCTTGTCTGGGCCTTTGCTATACTGTATAAGTTGTCAAGAGGTGTGTAATGTGCCATATGTAGTATTCGGCTTAGGAATACTTTAAGCTTGTAGTATTTTGATAATTTTCTCTCTATCATATGAATCAAAAGTCTTCTCAAAGTCTACACAATGTATTAATGTTCTCAATGCTTTGTCAATAAGTGGAAATGTGTGCTGCTGTTGTGTCCAAAATAAAATTACCTTAAGCTGCCTACTTTGAGGTTTTTATGTAATAAAAACTAAACATATAGCAGATGGAAATCATACTTTAGACCACAGGGTTTGTGTGTCTTTTTATAAGGTTTTGCCGTGAAATTATCCAGACAACTGTGTGTACACAGATTATTGTGATTGTGTGGACCGTGCATGCTAAGAGCACCATGTGTCATGGTAAAACTCCCATTTTACAAGTGGTACTAAACTCAAAACAGACAAACAAACAAGACTAAAGGTTCAAGCGCAAGCAGAAGAAGGAAAACGAGGAAGCTTGTTTTAAGAAAATCCTTTGCAGCTCCACAACACATGAATCTATTTCTCAGGAACCACTAAGACATGAAATTTCAGATTTTCTTTAAAACAGTCAGTAGACAAACCAGCACATTGGCTCCATTTGTCAGGCTAAAGTGAAAACTGTAGAAACAAAGTTAGATGTTGCACAGCTTACTCAGAAACCAGCACGTGAACTCCTCCTTGTTCCCTCACGAACTCACCTGTTTGATTGCGTACAGCAGCTTCCCATAGCAGAAGACAATCACCAGAAAAGGTCCAATAAGGCAGAAGAAAAACAGACAGATGATGTACGATATGTTGTTCGCTGTCTTGGCTGTCCAATCAACGGAGCAAGTGGTTCCTGGACCTTCTAGACCATAGTGGCTCCAGCCAAAGAGTGGCGGCAGGGTCCATAAAAGGGAGTAAACCCAGGAGAGGAGGATGCCCAGGGAGATCTTGCGGTAGTTGGAGGCGTCCGCCTCTGTGGGGGTTATCATGGTGCTGTAGCGCTCATAGGAGAGGACAGCCAGGGAGATCAAGGACACGATGCCTACAGCGCAGACAAGACACACAATGAACACTTGTATCAATTAACAAGCACACAGTGTTAAGTAACCTCTAACATAGAGATGTCAAGAGGGATTAAACGCTGCACACAGGTAGACAAGAATAAAAAGTGTTTAAGTAGGTTCCTGCCTGTCTAATTGGATCATAAATCAGGGACTGAAGGGCTTTGCCTGTCCAAGTGCTTCCACTGTGATAAAAAGCTTTTACAGCTCTTTGTCTGAGCTCAGATGTGCAGCTGAAATGAACTTCATGGTTTATCAGTTCGCATGCACTATGAGACGTGGCTTAAGAAAAATAATTGGCTGACTGAGATGTGCTACGGATAATGGAATCCAATATTTTAGTTCCCGTTGTGTGGACTGCACTGGATACCCACTGTTTTAAATTAGGAACCTGGGTGTCACTTGAAATGCCTTTGACAGAGGCAGCACAGAGCAAACAACAGACACTTCAAGGAACTTTCCTTTTCTCTGTGAGGCCCCTCGCTGAACGCTCGTGTCTTGATGTGTTTGTGTTACACAGAGCAGAAGCAGGAGCCCGGCGCTCGATGTTGATGCTGACCTCTTGGCCTTTTCCTCGTGTTTGCTGTTTGTTCTGAAGCCGTAATGATCCATGGGGCTGTCAGTAAAGACCATTGATTTTCAGGAGCAATGAAGGAGGCTTGAACCCAATGCTTTAGCCTTTCACCAACTCAGCATGATGAATGGATTACGGTAAAGTAAAACAGGAAAAGATGTGGTGAGACTTAATAAAAGGAGATGGAAATAAATTTTAGGATTCTGTTTTTGTATCTGCTTGCTTTGATAGTATAAATAAAACACGTTGAACAAACTGCAGCGGTCCATAGGCCTTTGGGTATTAAATTCTCTTTGCTTTTCTCTGCTAACTGATTAGCTCAAGGCTTCCATTTGATTTGTTTCTGCTACACTACAGAGTCAACACACTCTTGTGCTTTTGTTTGATCTGGTTGAACTCACAGCAATCATCCTCAGACATATTTCAGAGTATTTGAACCAACAGAACTCACTGCAGCATCATCTCAGCCTCAAAGTGATCGGTCTTTTTTCTGTCAATCATGGAAAAACAAGAACAAGAGAACTGTCCTCTGATGAGCTCCAGTCCCATCTAGACTGGAGAGACTGCCTGTTGTCAGTCGTCTTCAGAAAACTTCCCATATCATGATTGACTGCAGCTCGTAGTTTTTCTTTTCCAGCTGTTGGACAACACTCATAATGATAAAAATCATAAATGATCAACACTTAGAACAACAAAAATCTCCAAACCTCTCAAAAGGAAAATTTGAAGCCATTTCCAAATAACTTCAGAGCTAGGCTAGACTGTGGAAGTAGCTCAATTTATGCATGGTTTGTTCGTTTAGCTCATTGATTCCGTTTCCTGGACAAACGGAACATGTAGTGAATAATTTCTCACATTGTGACTAAGCAAGCTCCCACGGGGGGGAAACATTATTTCAGAGGACAGCTGCTTCGGCATAATGTGCAGAACTGCAGATTTTTAACTCAGGTTAGTAAGGGCTCTCCCCTGAGCCCTGTTACAGGTATGGGATGTTGCGACAAGTAACAGAAGACTCGTCTGTGTGACTCTCACTGTCCTGTTCACTATTGGTCAGGAGTTGAAGGGAAGTCTGAGATTCTCATCATTGTGTGTTTCTATACAATAGGGAAATTAGTTCTCTGCATTTAACCCATCACACCTGAGATACACCCAGGTGGAGCAGTGGACAGCTATGTAGAGACCCAAGGAGCAATTAGGAATTGGGTGTCTTGTGCTGAGGCGCCATGGCATGTGGGCATGGCTGGGGATCGAACCTGGGTCTTTCTGGTTCAAGGTCAGCTGTGCTGCCTCTACCTCATCGCAGCCCTGAGTTGAAATTCAGTTGAAAGAAGAAAACAGAGCTGCTGTGTTCTGCAGTTAAAATGATGCATTCATTACCTGCAGTTACCATGACACGTTCATTACCTGCAGTTAGCA
>NC_056506.1:18843420-18846778 GCF_014905685.2 Nematolebias whitei | reverse complement strand
ATGTTCGTTACCTGCAGTTACCATGACACGTTCATTACCTGCAGTTACCATGATATGTTCATTACCTGCAATTAGCATGATATGTTCATTACCTGCAATTAGCATATGTTCATTACCTGCAGTTAGCATATGTTCATTACCTGCAGTTAGCATGATATGTTCATTATCTGCAGTGAACATGATACATTCATTACCTGCAGTTAGCATGTTATGTTCGTTACCTGCACTAAGCATGAAACGTTCATTACCTGCAGTTAGCATGATGCATTCATTACCTGCAGTTAGCATGATGCATTCATTACCTGCAGTTAGCATGATGCATTCATTACCTGCAGTTTGCATGATGCATTCATTACCTGCAGTTAGCATGATGCTTTAAAGGCATTTATTTTGCATTCACAGAAATATCATGAAATTCCTGCAAAATGTAAGCCAGGCCGCACCAGAAGTGTTACAGCTAGCTGCTACTGCCACTGTGTGCTTTATGAAAGAACATATGCATGAACCATTATGTTTTATGATGGTCTCTGCCTCGTTCAGATAGCCATTTGTTGTCAGTTTGGCCAAGATTAAACTCTAGTTTCTCTAAACTGAGATTAAGCCATCAACAACAGGTGGAAAAATGTACAGATGCACACTTGAAAAATATCTGAATTATCCCTTGAATGTTTTTAACTGTGATTTTGATGCAGATGTGGAGGATCACGATTGTTAGTTCACGGTTAGAGCTTTCAGAGCCAACTTTTGAAAGCTTTGTTCCAGTTTGTCAGAGCTGGACTTCAGAGAGATCATTTTATATCTGATCCTGAGTTCATGAAGTTTTGGGGAATCGCTCAACAAACTGAAAACATTTTGAAGGAGTTCAACATCTCATCTTTTCCAATATTTAAACAAAAGGCTGTACAACATTTAATTTACGAGCATTGCCTCCCAACCTGTTCAACACATTAGCAGACTGCAGGTGTGTTTCTGTAGAGAATGTTTTCATCTTGTACTGATGTCAACAAAAAATAAAAATACTGCTTCAGAATCAAAATACTTCAAACTGCACCACCTCATTGTTCCATTGTTTACATCAATTACAGAAAGCAAAGAAGCTGGGAAGAAAAAATGAAAAGAACCAAACTTAAATATGTACACGTTTTTCCATCCATCCATTTTCTTTACCCACTTCTTCTTTTTGGGTTGCGGGGGTCACAGGTGCCCAAATCCAGCAGTCACTGTGCGAGAGTCGGGGGACAGCCTGGACAGGTCTCCAGTCCATCACAGGGAGCATAGGCATCACAACCATTATATGTGAAGGGAACAAGTCCCCCCCACATTAAAAAAAACGTTCATTTGGACCCCCCCCCCCCACTTTTACTATCACTTCACCACTTGCTCTCACCGAGATTGGATGCTTCTCCCTTCCCTCTCTGCTTTGCTTTGCTGCTCTGTCTGTCTGTGAAACTGCTTCTGAGCCTCTCTTGCATCTTCTGAACCATAATTATGGACTTGTTTTGATCAGTTGCTCCCTCAACATAATTTACAACATTTCTTCGAAGAGAAGACGGGCTTTAGGTGAGCCGATTTCCTGTTGGCACACACACAGCTGGATATCTCATTGATTTGGAAGACGATGATGTGTCTATCTCTGCTGCCATCTGTGGATTTTAAGGACGCATATTTAATTGGATTTACAATAACTGGTTCCTGCTTTTTGGATTCGGCTGGTCGCTGGTTTATCTACAATCAAGGAAGTCGTTTGCAGAAAATTTGGACCCGATCACGCTGCTTGCCTTTATGATGGCTTGGTTCGTGTCTCGAGTACCCAGACTTTGGGCTGAATGGATCAGATCTTGGGGATTTTACTCAGTCACGTTTCATCGGTATGTCCATGTAATATGGACATTTCGGAACCGAGTGGACCAACACAGACTCAAGGTAGATGTCATTAAGTTCTGCCTGTCCCCAAAACAACTGTGTGTTTATCTGAAGTTGGCTCCCTTGGCTGGCCTTGAAGGCCATCTTATCTGAATTCGCCTGGAGAACATGTGATCTGACGCTCACCACCCTCTCCCTGAGGAATTTCCAACTGATAACCAGACGAAACCAGCTGAATAAACTTTGTGTCATCATTTCAGGACTCTTGGATTCTCATAGTCGTTATTCTTGGCCATTCCTCGACATACCTCGAGAATGTTTATGGATCTCACCGGAGGACATTGACTGATTATTCCTTCCTTATCAGAACTCTTACAGTCACCTCGAGAGCATCTATGAACATTGCTGACCGCTCTCGTCTCCCCGTCTGCAGATTGTCTACGTAAATATGTGCTTGTTTGTGCGAGGTGTTTTTTTTAACATTAGAGGTTTTTTTTTTTTTCTCAGGCAGGAAAAAAAAAGTCTGATAGGAATTTTTTTCACCTCCAATTCCTACGTGTGTCCAGTTAACCACTGTTTTTGTCTGTCCAAACAGGTCTCAACTGTAAATGAGTCTTTGAGGCTCAATGTGATTTATCTGTTTAAATAAAGGTTGAATGAATGACAAAAACTATGAAACATTAGTTCAGGCGGTGCAGTTTCTCTTTCTTCGTGAACAAATCCATTCCACTTGACTAATAGGAGAATACTCAAACCACTAAAACTCCTCTCCAGGTTTTCCAGGTTACCTCCAACTCTAAACACAGCAGCCTGTTGCCACGGTCACAATATAAGGAGGTCACAGAATATGGTGTAACACCTGCAGTGTTTCTGTGTGTCTCCTCCTGCCTCGGCAGAAAACGCGCACAGGTCTAGGAGATGGAGACACCTCTGTGTTACTCGCTCGCCAGTTTAGCAAGCTTTGTGCGGGCCTGACGCTCTGTATTAAAGTGTACTAAAGTGAAAATTACTTTAAACCCACAGCTGAATTTACACAAACTTTGTGAGAAACATGTTTTAAATGTGTGGAATTAAAGGAAATCCACTCACTTTGGATGTTATCAGCCATAAAATGGCCGTTATTAGTTGTTATCTCCATATGTAGACCTACTAGGAGGTAGGTGGGACAGTTTGACCGCTACATATGGGGATGATAACAACTAATAACGGCCATTTAATGGCTGATAACATCTGAAGCCGCTTGGAAAACTAGGTGAAATGTTGCTTTTTTGTACACTAGTGAACACCTTTTTTTTTACGCGCGCACACACACCTACACACATCGTCGTGTCCCTCCCACATTACAGATGCTTCTGACGCCCTTGACAGGGCCACATAGAGACAAACGAGACAAACAACCATTCACTCTCTCACTCGCACTTAGAGACAATTCAGAGTTACCAATCAGCCTAACATGCATGTTTTTGGTCTGTGGGAGGAAACCGGAGTACCCGGA
>NC_056506.1:18830687-18842954 GCF_014905685.2 Nematolebias whitei | reverse complement strand
AGAGCTTTAACCGAACATCTGGACTGAGGAGAGCATCTGTTAGAGCTTTAACCGAACATCTGGACTGAGGAGAGCATCTGTCAGAGCTTTAACCGAACATCTGGACGGAGCATCTGTCATGTCGGTATAAAAGTGAGCGGGTTGTGACGCAGCTCCATCATCTGTCACCTGAACGAGACAGCTGTGAACAGCAGCAGCATCTGGATCATGTTCTGGCTCGGTTCCCGTGCTGGTCGCAGTGAGCTCAGTGTATGTCGGGCTCTGAATGGAGACTAAAATCACGACAGAAGAAAAGAAAGGCGCACCGGACCCGCAGTCAGATTACTGGAGTTCTTTCAGTTTTGTTGGATCGGAACCTGCTCGCGCACCGAACGCGCTCAGCTCGGGAGCGCAGTTACTCACCACAGAGGGAGTTGGCGAAGCCGTACCACACGCAGCCCTCCTCCCCCAGGAGCCAGCGGCCCTGCGTGCTGGCGGCGAAGCTGAGCGGAGTCCCCAGGACGCACACCAGCAGGTCGCTGGCGCAGATGTTCACCAGCAGCAGGTTGATGGGGGAGCGCAGCGGCTTGTAGCGGCAGAACAGCACGAGCGCCAGCAGGTTGTTCACGAGCCCGAACGTGCCGATGAAGCCCAGACACACAGCGACCACCAAGTGGCCCGTGGGGCTGAGGGTGGTCCGCTGTGAGGCGCCCCCCTCCTGCGGCGGCTCGTCCGCGGCGCACAGAGAGAGGCCGAGCTGCGCGCAGCCGCCTCGGCTCGTGTTGGCCACGATCATGGTGCTCAGGCTACAGGAGCATCTCTGCTTTCACACAGCGGGGAATGAAAATAAAAGTCAAAACAATAGAAACGTTCAAAACAAGACGGAAGTTGAGCCCAGCTGCAGACTGAAGGTGCAGAACTGGAATTATAAAACTTTCTCAGTTTATAGAAAGGGGAGGGGGCTGCTGAACAGTTAAAAAAAAGTCTAAAGTTGGATTGGAGGCATATTTGCTCCACCGTGTGGCAGCCTAATCCCCCCCCCCCCCCCCCCCACACCCCATAGAGGTGATAACGGCTGCATGGTCGGGGGGGGGGGGGGGGGGGTGTTACAGCTGGGGCTGAGTACTCTGTTCTACTCAGGTCCACCTAAAGTGTAAGGAACTCCATCTTCTATAATTACAGATCTTCATCCATCCATCATCTTTTACACGCTTCTTCCAACTGGTCATCGGTGCCCATGTCCAGCAATCACTGTGGAGGGGCGGGAGACACCCTGGACAGGTCTCCAGTTCATCACAGGGACACATAGGGACAAACAAGACAAACAACCATTGACTATCTCACTCACACCTAGGGACAATTTAGAGTCACCAATCAGCCTAACATGCATGTTTTTGGTCTGTGGGAGGAAAACCAGAGTAATTCAATTCAATTCAGTTTATTTATCACCAAATCACAACAAAGTTGTCTCAGGGCACTTTACAGAAACAAACATTCACATACATAAAACCAGTTGGTAAAGTTCTCTATCTAAGGAATCCAGCAGACAAGTTGAGTCTTGGCTTCGTTGCAGTCTCCCATCCTGAGCAAGCACAGTGGCAACAGTGGAAAGGAAAAACTCCCTTTTAAAAGGAAGAAACCTCCAGCAGAGCCAGGTCCAGGTGTACCTGAAAGACAAAAAACACATGTTAAGGATAGAAAAAATAATTACAAATACAAAACAGGTTGAGCAGAGTAAGTAAAGTAGAGTGAAAAGTGTGGTCAGTTTGTCCTCCAGCAGTCGAAGCCTATAGCAGCATAACTAAGGGACAGCTCAGGAAACCCAAGCAGACCCTAACTATAGGATTTAGCAAAAAGGAAAGTCTTAAGCCCAGTTTTAAAACTGGATAATGTGTCAGCCTCATGGACAGAGATTGGAAGTTGGTTCCACAAGAGAGGAGCCTGATAACTGAAAGATCTGCCTCCCATTCTGTTTTTGGAATCTCTAGGAACCGCAAGTAAACCTGCAGTCTGAGAGCAAAGTGCTCGGTTAGGAAAATATGGAACAATAATAATAATAATAATAATAATCATTTTATTTAAAAAGCGCCTTTCATGACACCCAAGGACACTTTACAGTAAGAACAAAGATCAACAGGAATAAATTACATAAAGAATATAAAATACATAAAGAATATAAAATACATACAGCAAAGTTAAGGATAAGCGAGTCTAAAGAGATGTGTTTTCAGAGCAGTCTTGAATATAGAAAGAGAGGTGGTGTTTCTTAAGTCAGGGGGTAGAGAGTTCCAGAGATGAGGAGCAGAGCAGGTGAAGGCCCTCTCCCCATGGTGGAGAGGCGGGCAGAGGGTACATGGAGGTGTAGTGAAGAAGAGGATCTGAGAGAGTGAGAGGGGATGAAGATGTGTAGGAGGTCAGATAGGTAAAGAGGGGAAAGGTTGTGGATAGCTTTGAAAGTGAGAAGAAGAATCTTGAAGACGATGCGTGATTTAACCAGGAGCCAGTGGAGCTGCTGCAGGACTGGAGTGATGTGTTTATAGGAGGAGGTTTGAGTTATGACACGGGCAGCTGAGTTCTGGACCAATTGCAGCTTCTGGAGAGATTTGTTGGGGAGGCCATAAAGAAGGGAGTTGCAGTAGTCAATCCGAGAAGTCACAAGACTGTGAACAATGATAGCTGTGGAGCGGGGTGTGAGAGAAGGGCGGAGACGGTTAATATTTCTGAGATGGAAACAGGCAGACCGAGTGACGTTGTTGATGTGTGAAGTGAAGGAGAGAGTGGTGTCGAGGATGACACCAAGACTCTTGACCTGAGGCGAGGGGGGTAGCAGAGAGTTGTTAAGGGGGATGAGAATATTTTCTGATTTTGAAAGAGTTTTTGGTACCGACAAGAATGATTTCTGTTTTGTTACTGTTTAGTTGTAGGAAGTTGTTAAAAAAACAGTGATTTAGCTCATTGAGACAGTCGGTGAGGATGGAGTTTGGTTTTGTTGACAGGTAGAGCTGTGTGTCATCAGCATAACAGTGAAAATGGACACCAAATTTACGGAAGATGTGACCTAGAGGAAGGAGGTAAATGATGAAGAGGAGGGGTCCGAGGACAGAGCCTTGAGGGACACACGTGGAGACGGGGGAAGACTGGGAACGAAAGGATTTGAGCTGAATGGATTGAGTGCGGTCAGAGAGATAAGATTTGAACCAGTCTAACGGAGTACCTGAGATGCCAATGGAGGTTAGTCTGTTGAGGAGGATAGAATGACAGATTGTGTCGAAGGCAGAACTTAGATCCAGTAAAATGAGGATAGACAAAAGAGCAGAGTCATCAGCAAGAAGAAGGTCGTTAGTTATTTTTATTAGAGCTGTTTCGGTGCTATGGTGGGGGCGAAAACCAGATTGAAACTCTTCATAAATGTTATTGTTAGATAGGTGAGAGCAACTCACTAGCAACTAGCAACGGCTTTTTCAAGAACTTTGGAAATAAAGGGCAGATTAGAGATTGGACGAAGATTACCGAAGTTGGTAAAGATAAGATCTGTAATATAAGATGGAGCTACGTTGTTGAGGGCTTTGTAGGTTAGAAGTAAGATTTTGAAATCTATTCTGGATTTGACAGGGAGCCAATGGAGAAAAGCTAAAACTAGAGAAATATGATCTCTCCCACTAACTCCAGTTAAGACTCTGGCAGCAGCATTTTGGATCAACTGAAGACATTTTAAAGATGAATGTGGACACCCAGATAATAAACCATTGCAATAGTCCAGTCTAGACGTGACAAATGCATGGGCCAGTTTTTCTGCATCATTTTTAGATAAAATGTTTCTAATTTTAGTGATGTTACGCAGGTGGAAGAAGGAGGTTCTAGTAACGTTTTTAATGTGGGGGATAAAAGACATGTCCTGATCAAAAATAACACCAAGATTTTTAACATTAGAGCTGGAGGACAGATTAATGCCATCTAAGGAGTACCCAGAGAAAACCCATGCATGCACAGAGAGAACATGCAAACTCCACCCAGAAAGGCCTCCGAACCGGGCACCTGCTCGCTGAGAGACAGCAACTCTACCAGTTGTGCCACCATGCTGCCCAATTACAGATCTTATTGTTCCATATTTTCCTAATAGAGCACTTCACTCTCAGACAGGTTTACTTGTGGTTCCTAGAGTTTCCACAACTGGGAGGCAGACCTTTCAGTTATCAGGCTCCTCTCTTGTGGAACCAAATTAGTTTCTGTCTGTGAGGCTGACACATTGCTAGGCTTAAGTCTTTCTTTTTCACCAAATCCTAAAGTTAGGGTTGGCTTGGTTTCCTAAGCTATCCCTTAGTTATGCTGCTATAGGATTAGACTGCTGGAGGACAAATTGACATCATTTCCTCAAATGAATAGTTACAAATTAATACAAATAGTTTGTATTTGTAATTATTTCTTCTTTTTTTTTGTCCTTCTTCCTATAGAAAGACCTGCTCACCTCCACCCTGGACCTGCCGCTATGTGTCTGTCTCTCCTTCCTGTCCTCTCAAACCAGCCGGTCAAAGCAGATGACCACTTGTCCTGAGCCTGGTTCTGCTGGAGGTTTCTTCCTGTTAAAAGGGAGTTTTTCCTTTCCACTGTTGCCTCTGTACTATCTCAGGATGGGAGACTGTGATGAAATGAAGACAACACAACCTGTTTAGATAAATAACGTTACTAATTGACTTATTATGTATGTGTGTATTTTGTTCAGTGCGCTGAGACAACTTCTGTTGTGAATTGGGGCTACAAACTGAAAAGAATTGAATTCTAGCTCGTCTGAGAAGTTAACCCCACACCTTTCGTAACAGTTATAAAGTTAAACAATCTCCATTTATACAAATGTTTATTTGAGGGTAGATAGGATGGGAGGGGGGGGGGGGGGGTTCACCATGTATGTAACACTGCTTTTATCAGAAATATAACAATGAATGTTATATACAATTATTTATTTCCAAGACAACATCAGTTCAGTTTTATTGCCAAATGTCTTGCTGTTTTTTGGAACAACAGCTCTGACCTGGCGGCTCTGCTTTGATGGCAGCAAAATACCGGCAAAATGCTAAAACCATGCAGAGCATCACCCCTCCCCCCTATACATCCAAATATATATTACCTTGTATTGAAAAGAGCTGCGTGCAGACAGACACCTTGTTCTGTGAAGGCTGGAGTCAGGTATATTTTTGTCCCCTCCAGTGCTCTGTAACCTTTTAGCTGTTTCCTGCTTTGCATGTCTGCCTTTTTATTTAAACAGTGTGTCCATGCTGGCAGCAGGTGCAGGCAGATAAAGCCTGGTCTCTTTCTGAATATATATCCAGGCACAAACAAGATGATGCTCCAAAACAAAAAGTCAAGTGCAGATTCAAAATGTCAGCAATTATCTGAGAATTAAAAGCTACATGTTGTTGTGAAATGTTGGCATTTGGTGCAAATGCAATTTTCCTAATTCTGCTTGGAGAGGCAGTATTGTGCTCTCTGCATTTGTTCACTTTAAATGCAAAAGGAGAGTTGAAGGATCAGATGGGGAAACTCAGTCCACCTCCATGAGCTGTCTTATAACACCTCCCCACCAAATAGACCACTTGTCACACTGAATGAAAGGTGATTACCTATAAAAGCTGCAGAGATGTTTCCTCAGACAGAAACTTCTCCATGTGGCTGACTGAGGAGGCGATGGTGCTGTGAATACCATCCATCCATCCATCCATCCATTATCCTTACCCGCTTCTTCCTTTTCACGTCGCAGGGGTCAAAAAGCAGAAACCCTGCTATCATGGTTCCAATTATAAAAACATCTTCGGCATCTTTCCGAGACAATGCAGAAAGACACATCAGCTCCCAAACTCCCCACAGATCCACAACGTATCCTGCCGCATACGTTTCAGCGGAGCATGAGGGCTCTCCAGGACCCTGTCGCTTTGTTGAAAAGATTTTAACGATTGGGTTGAAAGTCCAGCTGACCAGATCCATGACGGTAGTTTGTTTCAAACAATGCGTCAAACAGGAGCTCTGATACACATACAGAGAGCAAAAAAAGCAGGATGAGGATAGGAGAGCAGGAGGAGGAGAACAAGTGTCCGCCTTGCACGAAAGCGAGTGAGGAAGAGACATTAGAACAAATGCAACACAAACGATGAGGTGCGTTTATTGCTGAGCTGAGATTCTTGTGGTCTAGCTGTGACGGTCCTGCCCACATCGAGGCAGAACTCTGCTTAAAGAAAACAAAACCAGAGCCAGGTCAGACCGAGGCTGGGCTGACTGAGACCGGTCCAGGCTGGACTGGGCTTTAAAGCATATTACTCCCATCCTGGCGTCCCTTCATTGGCTCCCTGTGCACTACAGAATTAATTTTAAGCTTTTGCTGTTTGTTTTTAAATGTCTGAACAACCTTGCCCCACCATATCTGTCTGAGCTGCTTCAGCCTTACTGTCCACCCCTATCCCTACGATCAGCTGATCAGCTGCTGCTGACAGTCCCTAAAACTAGGCTGAAGCTCAGAGGTGACAGAGCGTTTGCTGTTGTTGCTCCCAGGTTGTGGAACACTTTACCCTTGAGTGTGAGACAGGCCTCCTCTCTTCCTGTTTTTAAATCTCTTTTAAAGACACACTTTTATTCTTTGGCTTTTAACACGTGATCTTATCTTTTATGGCTTTTTAATACACCTGCTGTGAAACTGGTATGTGAATGGTTTTTATGTTTCTTTGTGTATGCTTTGTATGTTTTTATTGTTTTGTTTGTTTTTATTGTTTTATTGTACAGCACTTTGGCTACCCTTGTGGTTTTTAAAATGTGCTATATAAATAAAGTTGATTGATTGATTGATTAATGCATAATGTAAAGGAACATATATCTGTGAGATATTATCCATAAATTAAATGGATTCTTTGTTTGTGTTACACTCTGGAGGCATATCTATTGGCAGTGGTTTGCTCACCTTTGCCCACATCGTTTGATCACCATAATCTATAATCGCGTCGAAGCGATTTATAAAATCCTGGCCAACCAAAAATGGGAATGAGTCAACACTGGACACGTGTACTGGGTGGTATAGTGTCATCCTGCCAACCTGCATGTGAACCATTGCTACAGCTGTCAGGGTTGTCCTCTTCTCTGAGAGACCCTGCATTTCTATAGCACATTCTGTGAGAGGTATCATCCTGTTAACACCGGCAGCGGCTGTCCTCAGCTCCTCGAACAGTTTAGCTGACATAATTGTTATGTCTGCCCCACCGTCCAGGAGTGCTTCGTGTGTGAGGACACCTTCGAGTGTTACTGACAGGTACGCCTTCTTGGCGACCCCCCTTCTGATAAAGTTACACAGAAACCTCTTGGGTTTTTTCTGACGCTTCTTCACACGTTCAGCCTTGTCTGTGTAATCTTGGTTTGTCTGAACCGTCAGAACAGCAGTAGCTGTTTCTGAGTGTTCAGCTTGCGATGACTCGTCATCGTTTGTGTGTGAGTTTACCCCCCCCTCTTCCGATGAGGGGTTGTTGGAGGCAACAACAACAATGTCTTGGTGTGTTTCACCGACATCTGTGATGTTGTCATTCGCGCCCTCAGATGTAATAGTGATTACATCACTGCATAGTGCTCCAGGTCGGTTTCCCGTGTCAGTGTGTTTCAAACTTTCTAAAAACCTGCGTAGTTTCTCTGTCTCTTCCGAGCTCAGAGGTGTAGGGCCTTGTTTCTGGAACCTTTGTGATTTTTTCGCCTCGGTTCGTTTCGTCCGAGGTGGGGGACGGTTAGGTACGTCTTTTGGGGGTTCCTTTTCGGACCTCCCCTGAGAATATGGGTCCTCTTGGATCCCATATCTTTGCGTCCTACGCACACCCCATTTACGATAATCACGTTCACCCTCTGAAAGAGGAGCTTTTTTGTCCCAGCGTGTACCTTCATGACGCGGTTTGTTAGTTTGAAAAGCCTGCTTTTTCTCGCAACTTTCTTAGGAGGAGGCGGCGATGCACGCCTTCCTTCCAGTTCTACGGAGTGGGGTTTAACCTTTACACCAGGAAACACTTCTATGGGCATCTTAGCATGAGAACATGCCTCAAACACATTCACAGCGCACTGTTTAATCTCATTGATGGATTTTTCTTTGAAATTCGCCATCATTTGCACTGACGTTTTAAAGTCAGTGTGGAGATTTTTGCTGAAAACAAATTTAAAACCTTCTTCCTCCTCCATTCCGGTTTCATTTCTGTTACCAAAATAAGCTTGGAAGATTCTTTTGTAATAGACTTTTGGATGTTCATGCTTGCCCTGGGTGACCTTGTCAGCAGCTGGGAAACCAGCAGGTCCCGTGCAGGGGTCGTACTCTCTGATCAAAGCTTCACACAGAAGGTTGTAATCCCTTCTCGTTGCATCAGGTAGATGCTCGATGAAGGTGAACACCTCTCTGTCCGAAGTGAGCCTTATCAGACTGATTTTATCCTCAACCGTAGCATTAGGATAACCACTCAGTCTGAAATCAAGGTCTTTGAGATACGCTTTTGTGCCCGTTGAACCCATTGGACCAGGTACAAAGCGCTGTACATGTTTTGAGATTTTTTGCATATCATCTATTGAAGGAGGAAGTTTCAACGGTCTCTCTTGCATGGTTGGTAGTGGAAACTTGTACAGGTCTGTCCCTATCACCTGAGATAAGGGTGGAGGTGTGTCTCTACACACATGTGGAGGTGGCAGAATGGGATTAAGAGCAGGTTCACCAAAATCTTTCTGAGGTGATGGCGGATGACCTGGACTCCGACCTTGGTCTTCTCTGAGTTCCAGACAAACTCGCCCCACGTCAGAAATTTTATTTGTTGCCGCGGCTAGTTTCTCCT
This sequence comes from Nematolebias whitei, assembly GCF_014905685.2. Taxonomy (NCBI): domain Eukaryota; kingdom Metazoa; phylum Chordata; class Actinopteri; order Cyprinodontiformes; family Rivulidae; genus Nematolebias; species Nematolebias whitei. The sequence goes on along the minus strand of NC_056506.1, from coordinate 18,834,147 downwards.
CACAGGCTTTTAAGCGTTCCTGTGATGTTTGACATTCACTTCGTAAACGCACACCTTGTAGGAGTAACGCCTCATTTTCCAATCTGCATTCGTTCAGAGCTTTTGATGTGAGCTGCAACTGTTGTCGTAGCACATCGTTGTCTGAATACAATGCTTGGTACTGAATCTCTCTATCCCTAATCTTCTCCTCATATGAGTGAGCTTGTAATGACAGCTGATTTTCTGAGAGCTCCCTCTCACTTTGCACCTCAACTGCACGTGTCTCCTCATCAAGTTTAGACTGTGCCATCAATTTGAGATACCTCTCCCTATCTGCTGCATATGCCTTAGACAGCACGTCGTTTTGTTCAACCTGTTGATCCAATTTGTCTTTGAGAAGCAGAGAAATTTTAGCTAACCGTTCAAGGCCCTGCTTTTTATTCTCTTTAACCGTGGCTCCTTTTGCTAAACTTGTCAGCTCTTCAGCTGTTTGAGATTCATTAATCCGTTCTAATTGTGTGCCAATAATTGGGTTTGTTAAAATATATAAAGCTCCTTGGATGATGTCATCTTGTTGACTGTCATCTTCTGGTTGGGAGTCTAAAGGGTCAATGTTTTCCTCTTCTCCTGCCATTATCTTCTATTTAAAAATTAAATAGGAAGATGTGGTGTTTTAGGTGGTAAAATAAATCAGAAAAGTTTCCTTTTTCTGATATAATTACTCTTATTTAGTGTTCTAGCAATTAAACGTATATTATCTTTTCAGCAAATGAGTAAACTTTATCAACTCTGTGAATATCTGGACTGTATCTTTAAAAAGTTTCTAATTTTTCATTTTGCACCTCCGTTTGAGGAATTATCAGTGAATGAAAAATGTCTTGGTAAATGCCTTTCTGGCATAAATACCTTAATCACTTTTTAAATGCAAGATAACAGTAATAACTCAGCTTGAGGAACGTTTATTAACTCAAAAATGCTTCTGACAGAAATAAACACGTTTAATTTCACCAAAATATCCTAAAAACGAAGTGAAACTGTGATTTCAAGTTTCCAACAGGAGGTGGCAGTATAACCTTATTTTATTTTAACCCTGACACTGTTAGTGGTGACCAGTAGGAGTCGCGATGACTTCCTGTGGCTTTGGTGACATCCGGTCGTTAGCTGTTAGCTTAAAATTAGTATCGGCTAGCGTGGTCGAAAAACACCATTTAATGACGGATTTAAAACTTAAACGTGGCAAAGTTTCAGCGATTAGGCTTTAAATAAACGGAGCAGTGGATCAGAACCAACTTTAAAGCGTTTTTCAACTTTAAACAGCAGATTGAAATTCCCTATGAAGATGAGCTTCATTTCCGGGTCACGTGACTGAATATTAATGACAGAGCAGCGGCGGGGTGGGTTTTACAACCTGACATCAGAGGAAGTGACGATAGACACGTCACTCGTCCCTCCAGCGAATCAGAGCGTTTAAACAGCGGCTTTCGACCAATGACGCTTCGTCTTTTCAGCTAGCGTGTTAACATTTAGCCTGAACAACAAAGTCCGGTCAACTTTCGTCATTTAAACTGTCAAAATGCACTATTTTCTGTTAAAAATGTAACGAATAAACTCTCAAAAGCTTACTGGGACGGCGCCAGTTCAAAACAGCAGTTTCTTTCTTCAAACACGACTCGTTCGAACTGAATCAGAACCGAGCCGGACCAGAACCCTCTTCTGGACCACAGTTTAAACAGAATAAAGCGTTTTACCACAAACCCAGCTTCAGTTACACAACAGATGTACAAATTCAGCTTTCAAACGAACACATTGGCTTTATTTTCAGCTTTCAAAACACCACAACTGTAAACATTCTCCGAACCCCACAGCTACAAAACGCTGCGTTTCACATAGCAACCTGCACCATTAAGATAGTTTCGGTTAAGATCAGATATGCCAACATGATAATTCAATTGTTACACGAATAACAGTCCATTTATGATACCGTACGAGGCCACCAGATGTAAAGGAACATATATCTGTGAGATACTATCCATAAATTAAACGGATTCTTTCATTTTTCTGGACTGAGTTCTATCGTGCATTGAATGATTAAATGTGACGTGAGACGTTAATTTTCTTTGACCCATCAAAAATGAATGCGGTCATTTATTAACAGAATCAAAGTTTAACATCAAACATTTACATTAATTTGGCAAAATTGATTACAATAACAGCTTAATTAATTAGCTTTACAATCAGAGACCATACGGCCATGGTATCTGGGTTCAAGCTCTACAACAGACATTTCTGAAAATATCTGGATGATTTACTGGCAAGATAGAAGAGTTTTAAAGATGGGAAATGAAGTTTAAATGGAGAGAAAGGATGGATGAGGGAATAGGTGTCTGTATCAGAACGGCAATCTCCATTAGATCCCAGCTTCCTCGGTACACTTAGGTAGTGGAAATCGACTCTTTACCTGTAGAAGATGTCTCCACCGGTACGGAGTTCCATTTAACGCCACCTTTCCAGCGTCTCCGTAGGAACAGCTGTGAATCGTCCAAAGTAGTGACGGAACTTCGTTTGACACACGTTCACCTCACGGGTGGACTCACATGAGGAGTAAGTCCGTCAGAGGCTCCACTCGGATGTGGAAGATTTCATAATTCCCACGCTACTCGGAAGAACTTTGGATCATGTCTGGAACCTCCTGTTCTCTCCAGCAACTTTTCTGTTCGGTTCTGCTCTCCGAACTGAACTGCTCTCCCACCGCACTGGTTGGAACTAGGAAGTGTCGACATTTAAAGAGTTCTGTTTCCGGTTCATTTGAGAAGTCCTGATTGGCTGAAAGAGCTAATCAGGGGTGTGTTTTTTATGACGTAAGAGGTCACTAGAACTCAGAAAAACAGAAAAATGTTTTGGAACAGACAGAAAATGTTTTTGAGACTGACAAGAGAAATGTTTAGGCGAGTTGGGAGGAAACAGGTGCCAGCTTCTCTATTTACGTCTGAGAGGATTTAAAAACATGACAGTTCGTTCCAACAAACTTGTTTGCGTTTGTCTCCGACGTTTGACCGACTTACACTTGCTCATTTCAGACAGAAGATCAAGAAAATGAATAATTACTCTGTAACAGACATTTAACTAGATTTCTACTTTGAATGAGGATTGAAAATCATTTATACTGTTTCACAGTTGATTTAAAATGAGTAGTTCACTTCAACATTTAAAATGGTTTGAACTAAACACACTTTGATTATCAAGACATTTGTATAATAGTAATGATAATAAAAAGAGAGTGTTCTTTCAATTGATCAGTGCAGGACACACTTAGAAAGTCTCTGGATGGACTTGATTTTGTGTTTCTGGACTCAAATCAATGAAATACAGTTCTTGTCCCAGGAAGGCCCTCAAGGTCAGGATTTGACCTGAGGCTTAGTTCACTACAATAAGAAGCATAATACAGCAGTGTGTCCCCGGGAGAGGGATCACACTTATGGTC
>NC_056506.1:18824917-18830587 GCF_014905685.2 Nematolebias whitei | reverse complement strand
AAAAAAACACACACACACTTATAACCACAAGTCACTCATAGCTGGGTCTTTTCTATATTTAATCAATTTATCAAATCATTTTGAAACCTTTTGTAGGTTAAAAATGTCATTTAAGCACAAACACCTGTGTAGAAGGTAAAAACTGTAGGTTACAAGTTTTTCTTGTACAGTAAATAAGATTACCTGTCTAAATTAAATAAAATAAATAAACTGGTTGATCAGCCAAATTCCGTTCTCCAACTTCAACTGTACACCTGAAAGTTGTATCATTCACACTTCCCCATAAACCTTTGCACCATACTGCATTTATAGTATATAAAATGTGTAAATTACACAATTTCAAAATGTAATACTGTTGGCACACACAAAAAACTAAATTATCCAACATGAAAAGAGGTTTTCAAACAAATACCACCTAAGAGGCACATCTCAGGACTTTGTTCTTTTATTGCGAGCACCTCTCTGGCAGCTCAGCATTTTTTTATTTGGCCTGAAAAAGCTTTCAGTTGACAAAGATTAATGAAACTCTTCATAGGAGCAATGCTGAAAAATCATTTGGTGATCAGTAGACTAACAGAACACCTAATGTTGTTTCAGAGTTTAAAAAATAAAATAGCTTACAGGCGAAAACTTTGGGGACTTTTGTTCACATCAGAAGATCAAACTGACTCGTATCTCTTGGCAAAAATAAGGTTGTTTTTTTCATTCAACATTTATTTAGACAGATAAGTCACATTGAGCCTAGAAGACTCATTTACAAGTGAGATCTGTTTAGACAGACAAAAAGTAGTGAAACTGGACACATGTAGGATCTGGAGGGGAAAAAATTCCTATTAAACTTTTTCTTCTTGGCTGAGAAGAAAAACTCTAATATTAAAAACCACCTTGCACAAACAAGCACATAATGACGTAAACATTCGGCAGCGGGGGGAGATGATGAGAGCAGTGAGCAATGTCCTTGGACGCTCTCGAGGGCACTGTAAGAGTTCTGATAAGGATGTAATTATCTGCCAGTGTCCTCCGGTGAGATCTGTAAAAATTCTTGAGGGATGTCGGGGAATGGCCAAGGATAACGCCTACGAGAATCCAAGAATTCTGAAATGATGACACAATGTTTATTCAGCTGGTTTCTTCTGGTTATCAGTTGGAAATTCCTCGGGGGGGTGGTGAGCGTTAGATCACATGTTCTCCAGGTAAATTCAGATAAGATGGCCTTCAAGGCCAGTCAGGGGAGCCAAATTCAGATAAACACACAGTTGTTTTGGGGACAGGCAGAACTTAATGACATCTACCTTGAGTCTGTGTTAGTCCAAATGGTTCAGAAATGTCCAAATTACATGGCCACTCTGATAGAATGTGACTGAGTAAAATCCCCGAGATCTGATCCATTCTGCCCAAAGAATTTGAGTCTAGGTACTCGAGGCACGAACCAAGCTATCATAAAGGCAAGCAGCGTGATCTGGTCCAAATTTGTTACCGACGACTTTCTTGATTGTAGATAAAACCAGCAACCAGCCAAATCCAAAAAGCAGGAACCAATTATCATGAATCCAATTAAATATGTGTCCTTAAAATCCATAAGTGGCAGCAGAGATAGACATATCATCAAGTCTTCCAAGTCGATGAGCTATCCAGCTGTATGCATGCCAACAGGGCAAATCAGCTTGCCTAAAGCCTGTCTTCTCTTCGAAGAATAGTTATCAATTGTGTTGAGGAACCAACTGATCAAAACAAGTCCATAATTACAGTTCAGAAGATATACAAGAGAGGCTCAGAAGCAGTTTCACAGACAGACAGAGCAGCAAAGCAACTCGGAGAGGGAGGGGAGGGGGAATGCGTCCGACCTTGGCAAGAGCAAGTGGTTAAGTATGCAGTGAGTCACTGAAGATATTTCCATTGGAAATGTACTCTGAGGAGCCTCTAGGCTGTTTTTAATGGAGGAAAAATGCCTTTTTAATGGGCAGACAATAATTAAAACCGTCATAATAAATCCATACTCACTTGGTCTGTAGTGAGTGCTCTTCAGTCAATATAGCAGCAGCGCTCTCCTGCCTCCTCATTACTCAGAATATCAATTGGCTCTTACTGAATTAAATTTAAAAAAGTTGAACAATTTTAATCAGTTCCTACTGCAACATTTGAACATTTCAAAATGGTTTGAAAAAAAACAAAACACAGGAAAAGATAAACTTCCAACACTCAGCTCAGTAAATAATACTGACTTATTTGAAGTGGTGTTAGAAAATACCACATACTATTCAGAGATGGACGATGCATGACATCTCTTGTTTGCATTTTCTGAATCCATCCATCCAACCATCCATCTATCCAGCCATCCGTTATCCTCTGCTTGTTTTGAAGTCAGGTCGCAGGGGCAGCACCTTGAGCAGGGAGGTCCAGACATCTCTTTTCACAGCCACCTCTTCCAGCTCTTCTGGGAGGACTACAAGGCGTTTCCAGGCCAACCGAGAGACATAGTCTATCCAGTGTGTCCTGGGTCTTCCCCAGGGTCTCCTCCCAGTCGGACATGCCCGAAGCACCTCCCTAGGGAAGCGCCCAGGGAGCATCCTTACCAGATGCCCGAACCACTTCAACTGGCTCCTCTCAATGTGGAGGAGCAGTTCTACTCTGAATCTCTCCTGATAACTGAACTTCTCACCCTACCTCTAAGAGAGAGTCCAGCTGCTCTGCAGAGGAAACACATTTCAGCTGTCTGTATCCACAATCTCATTTTTTCCGTCTCTGTCTAGAGCTCAGATAGGTCAGAAACCATAGGTCAGGGTAGGAACATAGACCAACTGGTAAATAGAGAACTGTTCTTTACAGCTCAGCTCCCTCTTCACCACAATGGACCGGCACAGAGTCCGCAGACACTGCACCAATACATCTGTCAATCTCATGCTCCATTCTTCCCTCACTTTTGAATAAAACCCAGAGATACTTGAACTCCTCCACTTGAGGCAGAAACTCACCCTCGACCTGAAGAGAGCCATCCATCCATCCATCCATTATCTTTACCCGTTTATTCCATTTTGGGTCACGGGGGTCGCTGGTGCCCATGTCCAGCAATCACTGTGCGAGGGGCGGGGTACACCCTGGACGGGTCGCAAGTCCATCACAGGGCCACATAGAGACAAACGACACAAACAACCATTCACTCTCTCACTCACACCTAGGAACAATTTAGAGTTACCAATCAGTCTAACATGCATGTTTTTGGTCTGTGGGAGGAAACCGGAGTACCCGGAGAAAACCCACGCATGCACGGAGAGAACATGCAAACTCCACCCAGAGAGGCCCCTGGACTGGGGTTTGAACCAAGGACCTGCTTGCTGAGAGGCAACAGCTCTACCAGTTGCGCCACCGTGCTGCCCACCTGAAGAGAGCAATTTTCTGAATTTAATATAAAAGTTTATAGACATGACTGTGGCTGTACAGTGATCACACCAGCATTAGAGGCTGGACTGGCACCATACAGTACTTTTATGTTTCGTACTTGCTATTCAACCCTTTTAGGAATACATGAAAAAAAAAAACGAGATTCTGTTTATCTACAGGAGTGGCCATTCAAGTTAGGTCCATGATGCCATGAGTGGTAGCCAAAAGCAGAGGTCATGATCCATGGTGAGGTACCGAGCTGGTGTGGGCCTACTTATAGCCCTCAGCTTGGCTGGGGCTTGGCATGTGCATTGGCATTTTCCCCGGTAGATGAGAGGGTAGTTTCACTGCACTTTTGTATGGGAGGACAGGCTCTGTTGTTAGCCTACGTGTCAAACAGCAGCTCAGAGTAGCTATCCTTTGTTGAGTCCTTAGCAGGGGGTGCTGGAAGGTGGGGACTCCTATGTTTTGATGAGGGACTTCAGTGTCCACGTAGATAGTGACAATGTGACCTGGAGGGACTTGATTGGGAGGAAAGGTTTCATAAAGATAGACTTTCTAGTGGTGTCATCTGATGTGTGGCCTCATAGGTAAAAAATAAATAAATTGATTAATCTAATTTAACAAAAACAAAAACAGAAGGCTGACATGGCAGCAAAAATACTTGGGCAAAAACACTAGAAGACGTGAAGGAGAAAACAAACACGGATAAGCATGTAAGCACAATGCACAAACACAAGTGAGAACAATAACATTGGACTTGGGGTCCACTGTGCAGGAAAATGGGGAGTGTGGTAAAGAGGTGAAGAAGAGAGTCCAGGCAGGATGGAGTGGATGGAGAAAAGTTTCAGTCTGGAGGCAGAGACATGGACAAAACGACAGGAGACAGAACTGGATGTAGCAGGAGGTACAGCACAGGTTGAACAACTGGGAGATAAAGATAGAGAGGCCAGAGTGAGATGGTTTGGACATGTCCAGAGGAGGGACAGTGGTTATATTGGTAGAAGGATGTTAGGAAAGCAGCTGCCAGGAAAAAGACAAAGAGGAGATACATGGATGCAGTTAGAGAGGACATGGAAGTAGTTAGAGTGAGGACAGAGGATGCAGAGGACAAAGTGAGATGGAGGAGGACTTGCTGTAGAAACCCTTGAAGAGGGAACAGATGAAAGAAGATATTGTTTTCCAGTTCAATTCAATTCAATTCAAAAATACTTTATTAATCCCAGAGGGAAATTATTTGTTGTTGTAACTCGTTATCCTCATTTCATTAAAAGATGTTATAGATGCTGATGGCTGTAGGCAGGAAGGATCTCTTGTAAAGGTCCATCCCACAGTGGATCCTAAGAAACTGGCTGCAGATGCCGTCTGATCCGTTCACCCAGACTCGGCTGGCCTCTTGGTTACCTTGGACTGTAGGACCGCGCAAATGTTGGACAGAATTCCTCCCAGAGCGATGGCCACTCCTCCCAGCAGTCTGCCGAGCTCCTCGTCGCTGTGGACAGCCAGCTGTAGGTGCCGAGGGACGATCCCGTCCTTCTGCTGTCATGAGCCAAGATGGCGCCGGTGTGTAGGGCTGCCCGTCTCTCGCTCTCTGCTTGTATTTTATTTTTGTTATTTTTACAATGGTTTGTGCAGTGTGCCGAGTCATATTTTCAGTATGATCGTCGGGCACTTTTGGAGCTCCGTACTTTTGCTGAAATTCCCGCGGAGTTTTTGAACAGCGGTCAGCACTCTCCCCCACCGGTCCTATCTGAGATTCCTGCGTTTCTTCTGCGTGACCCTGGCCTTTCTCCATGGAGGAAACGTCGCAGACGTCGTGGGAAGCGTGCAGCGATTTTGGTGAAACTGAGGCAAAGTGTGGATTATTCTAACAGGACTCGCTCTGGATCTGATCATTTCCTCTCTGACCCGTGGTGCTCCCGGGGCCCGGCTGCTGGCCAGCTGCCCGCGCGCTCAGTCCATGGAAACACCTGGAGTTGTTTACCTGTGCGCCGCACCAGCAGACCTGGAGGAGCTGTTCTTCATAACCTGCGCCCGCTGGCGCGCGCGTCTCCATCCACGGCTGTGCCTGTGTCGGACAATATCAGGATGTGTTTGATCAACGCAAGGTCTGTTTCCAACAAGACGTTTATCCTCAATGACTTTTTTAAAGATGAGGAGTTGGATTTTCTGTTCGTCACAGAATCATGGATTTCTGATGGTGAGTCCAGCGCCTTGGTGGAACTACTTCCTCCGGACTGTGTATGTTTCAATGCCCCGCGGCCATCAGGTCGGCGCGGGGGGGGGGGGGGG
>NC_056506.1:18794264-18814917 GCF_014905685.2 Nematolebias whitei | reverse complement strand
GGGGGGGGGGGACATGCCTATCTCAAGCAGTAGGGGCGCTGTGGCCCCATCACACATCTGCCCACATAAATGTTTTGGAGTGTCGCACGGTGCTGAATGTGATTCAACACTTTGCTCCCGTGCTACAGAATCAACACGTGTTGATTCACACAGACAACAAGGTGACTGCTGCGTACATAAACCGGCAGGGGTGTGTGCGCTCAGCCCAGATGTTACACATTGCGCGAAAGGTACTGTGTTGTGCTCACCAAAACCTGCTCTCCATCAGAGCAGTTTACATACCCGATGTTCTGAACAAAGGGGCAGATGTGATGTCCAGGTGCGGTCCACGTCACGGGGACTGGACTCCCCACCCGGACCTGATGACTCAGATGTGGCAGAAATTTGGCAAAGCAGCTGTGGGCCTGTTTGCGACACGAGAGAATGCTCAGTGTCAACTATGGTTTTCTCTGAGCCCGCGAGACGAACCACCGCTGGGGGTGGATGCGTTTGCCCACAGCCCACGGCCCAAAACGCTTCTGTACACGTTTCCTCCACTTCCTCTGATTTTACGGTTCCTGAACCGGGTTCAGGAGGAGGGATTGACAGCTCTCCTGGTAGCCCCCGAGCACGTGAACGCACCATGGTTCCCAGTCCTGCAACGCCTACTGTCGGGGCGCCCGTGGAAACTGCCGTGGAGGGAGGATGCTCTCCTCTAGGCAGGAGGAGCGATCAGGAGTTACCCAGAAATAGGCCAGCACCTGTGGGTCTGGCCGCTGAGCGGTTCCGCTTAGAGAGGATGGGTCTCCCACAGGATGTAGTGCGCACAATCCAGGATTCACGTGCTGCATCTACCACAGCGCTGTACACATCAAAGTGGACAGCTTTTCAGCGCTGGTGTACAGAGAAAGGTGTAGAGGCTACCTCATGTCCATTAAGCGGCGTGCTGTCTTTTCTACAACAGCTGATGGACAGGAAGTTGGCATTCAGCACGATTAAAACGTACGCTGCAGCCATCTCTTCCTGCCACGAAGGGTTCGGAGAAAGAAGGGGTTTTAATCATCCGCTGATGATGCGTTTTCTAAAAGGTGTACAGAGATGCAGGCCTGTTTCACACCCACTTGCTCCACAGTGGGATTTAACGCTGGTCCTGCGAGCACTGATCAAAGCTCCATTTGAGCCTCTGGATCAGGTTCCACTTAAATTCTTGTCTCTTAAAACAGCCCTGCTGCTGGCTTTAACATCCGCTAAGAGAGTGAGTGATTTATTTGCCCTCTCTGTCGCTCCGTCATGTCTCAGAATTCAGGCTGACGGTAGCTCAGCTGATTTAAGACCAAACCCAGCTTTTATGCCTAAAAACATCACGAGCTCCTTTAAATCAAGAGCGATATCGTTGGAGGGGTTTTTCCCTCCCCCCACAGATCAAAAGAAGAAGCATCTTTTCATCTTCTCTGTCCGGTGCGGGCGTTGACGTGTTACACAGCTGTAATGCGCCAAACTCAACATTTGTTTGTGCATTATAGAGATGCATCTGCAGGTCGCCCGTTATCCACCCAGCGCTTGTCACACTGGCTGTGTGAGGCCATTTCTGAAGCCTACAGAGCATCAGATTTAGAGCCTCCTGTCAGCCTCAGAGCACACTCGACCAGGGGTATTGCATCTTCAACTGCCTTGCATAATGGTATGACAATGCAGGATATTTGCACTGCGGCCGCGTGGTCAACACCCTGCTCATTCATTCGCTTTTATCTGCGTGATGTGACAGTTCGTTCCATGACACATTCTGTCCTTAATGCTCTAACAGAATGAATATTATTGTTTTCATGGAACTCTGTTAAAGCTCACATCTGTCTGCATGCTTCACAGTGTGAGATGTTGTTATCAGTCACAAGTCGTGTCTGTTATTTTGGTTCTATTGTCACTAATCAGTTCATGACTATTGTTACCAATCAGTTCATTTGATTAATAATCAGTTCATTTGTTATTATTAATCTGTTTATACTGTTCAGCCATGAATCAGTTGGTTCATGCCCCCCTCCCCCCCCTTTTTTTTCAACATCTTCCCTCCCCGTTGTAATTTTCCGGGGCATTCATGTTTTTCAGAACACATAGTTACACAACATGCGTCTGTGCATGGCACACATAACTACGCAATGCGTAATTATGCACATGGGGAGCTGAGTGACAAGACGTTTTTTGGGCAAGCTTCTGCTTCATACGGTGTTCGAATGGACTCAGTGAGGCGAGGACCACATCCGCTTCGCCCTTAACCCATCAGCGACAGCATTAAAGGGCGAAGCTTATACGAAATAGAACGTTGGTTACGTACTGTAACCCCAGATTCTATGAGTATAGGCATAGCCCTTTAAGCGTCGGGCCTCACTGGCTCCTGAATGGCTGAAGAAAAAATAAAGCTATTTGGGAGCCGATTACCCGCTCTTAATGTAACTTATACGGATCGGGTGGGGCCCACACAGCAGGTGGGGGGCGTGGACTAATTTTTTTCAGTGTGATGCTTCGCATAACGGGATAAACCCATCAGCGACAGCCTTAAAGGGCTACGCCTATACTCATAGAATCTGGGGTTACAGTACGTAACCAACGTTTTTCACTGACCGCCTGCTGATTATGTAAACATCTCCCGCTGAGGCTTTGTGTTAAACCACATGCACACACGCACGAACAGACGGCATTTCTATCAACATGGTGGTAGACACAGTGCTTTCTGAGCTATGACTGATGGAATATATTTTTAATCTTGTAGTTAATCTACGTCAGATTCCAGGTGCTGTGACCAACATCTGTGTTGGAAGAGACACCAGTCAGATCCAGTTCTAATATCGCTGTTTATAGAACGAGGCACGTGCACACGTTGTGCTGCACTATAACATATTTAAATGTGCTAAATTCATTAAATCGTTCAACTTTTATTTAGACAGATAATATGTTTAATAATAATAAATAGTATTTATCTTAAGTTTGAGATATATAATGAAGCTCTCTGAGCTAAATGAAGCTATCTTGACATTATGTAATTCAAATTATGTGATTTAAATAATGCAAAACATATTGCGTGTTATTAAAGTTGAAAATGAAGACATCATGTTTTTGTTTTTTTTTATTACACCACAAACTGTATGTCACACAAACACTGATAATTAAACTGAACACACTATTAAAAACATGTTAACTGTAAACTGCATTGATGAACTGGACTCTTGTTTTCATCCTGGATATACTGGTCCCACGTTGTTCATCTGGCTCGTTCAGGCTGTCACTCCTTTGCTTAATGCAGCTTAAAATATTGAATGGATTGAATAAAAGAACTGAGAGGGATTTTAAATAAAATAGTTCATCCAACACCTCTCTCTTCGACGTCCTCCTGCACTGCACATGAGGTTAAGCCTCGTTCAGAACCGGTCCACCTGGTGGGAGGACAGCTTCTTCTTCTTTCAGGAAAAATAAAAATAAGAACTCAGTTGGTTGTTGTGTGATTGAAGTAAACACAAGCAAACATTATTAAGAATGTTGATTTACCTGCTGTAAATCAGCTACTGATTATCACGGTTAAAGTCCGACATCGTTGACTTGGTTCTGGTCCACTCAGCAACCAGTGTGGAGCTGTTAGACAAAGCAGTCCCACTTGGCGTCAAATCTGTCGACTCTTATCCAAAATCCAGCTTTAACTTGTTGTTAGGATGTTGTTAGCTGAGCTTTTAGCCCAGAGGAAAGGAGCGTGCTGAGGCAGCACGCATGCGCATTAGGTGAAAGTTCAAAATTCAACTAATGACCCAGCATGGAAACTACAGCAAATTCAGGGGGCGGGGGGGATTCCTCCAGATGCATGTAAACACAAAATCCATTCGAGTCAACGCGGATCTTTTCCTCTAATTAACATAAGAAAAAAACCCTATGTTTCCCTCCATTGTGTCCGTGTAAATAGGGCCTAAGCCTATAGCAGCATAACAAAGTAGCTCTGGAAACCCAAGCCAACCCTAACTATAGGATTTATCACAAAGGATAATGTGTACAGAAACATCACTTCAGGTGAAACCTTGCATATTTTGTAGGGACTCTGCACTATTGATGCTTTGAAAAAACAGAATGCACTGACATCTCAACCCTCCCAAAGCCAGAGGGTTATCGAGGTCCGGCGAAAAGACAAAAATTCAGAGCAAATGACCATCAAAATACAAAACACAAGTATTTCTCTCCTAGAAATACTCAAAGAAAAGTAGATTTAGTCAAAAATCAGATTTACAAAAAACAGTTGTAAAATGTATTTTTATGATAATTTGTCATGATCAGTGGTCTCTGCTTGCCCCCCATCTGCTCAAGTCTCTGTCCCTTCATGCCTTCTTCACATCCTCTGTTCCCTGTCTCACTCACAGCCCCTCATGTCATGTTTCTTCCTCCTTCATGTCTCATTTCTGCTCAGTCATCCTCTGCCTCTCAGCCACACCCACTTCACCTACAGCTCAATCAGCCTCATGTGCTGCACCTGATGTTTGCCCTATTTAAGAGTTCTTGTTTCATTGCTCCTGGCCAGATTATTGAAAACCTTTGTGTTAGTAGATATCTAGCATTCATGCCAAAACCTTGTCTGTCTCTCCTGTTTTGACCCCACGACTGTCTTCTGGATTCCTTGCCTTGTACTGCCATTGCCTGTTCTGGACTCTGAAGTCTGACCATGGTACCAACCCCGCTTATGACTATCTCGATTATGCCCTTTGGATTATCCTCTGTATTTGGAGTCTAGTCTCTGACCTTATATAAAGCCGTCAGCTGCCTTGTGTGAAAAACAATATTCTCCATGGTCTTCTGCCTCATCTTCTGCTCATGCTGAATCCAAATTTGAAAAATGACAAAATATATAACTCCTAAAACTGCTAAAACTTGATGCCACTCAGTTTTAGTTTTTATTTCCAGAAGAAGAAGAAGATGTGTCTTCAGAGGTTTTTGTGTTGTTTCTTGCAGTAGTTCTTGGTGCAGCGCCCCCACAGGCGAGCGGGGGAATAGGTTGGTTCAACAGGTTGACTGACTGCACAGTGCAGTGTGAATGCAAACGCACCAGCTCAAATGTAAACAAAAGCTCATGAATATTGGTCCCCAACCGAACAGAGTCTACTGGACTATGGGGTGTGAAAACAACCTAGGTGTGAGTGAGAGAGTGAATGGTTACTTTTCTCGTTTGTCTCTGTGTCCTTGTGATGGACTGGAGACTTGTCCATTTGATGGATTGGAGACCTGTCCAGGGTGTCTCCCACCTCTCACACAGTAACAGCTGGACATGGGCACCAGTGACCCCCATGACCCGAAAAGGAAGAAGCGGGTCAAGATAATGGATGGATCAAAATGAAAATAATAATCTAAACAACATTTCAAATGGCACAAAATGTAAAGCTTACTTTCATTCATTCAACCTTTTATTTATACAGGTTAATCCCATTGAGCCTCAGGGACTCATTTACAAGAGAGACATGATTTCTTTAACAAAGAGTGATGACAACAATAGACAATCTTTTTTTTTTCATTTACCGTTTATTTATCCAGGTAGTCTCATTGAGCCACGAGAACTTATTTTCAAGAGAGACCTGTTTAGGGAGCAGATGGTGGGGTTTAAGGGCCTTGCTCATAGACCCAGAGTGGGGCGAATGAGGGTGGGGGGCAAGTGTGGGTGCTTCACCTACCCCACCCACATTTTTGATGTTGTCGGTACTGGGACGTGAACCGGCGATCTTCCGATCACAGGCCCACCTCTAACCTCTGTGCCACCACTCCCCTTTTAATCATAAAATAGGCATACAACTTTAAGTTTCTATTTTGTTTTCTACAAATCAAAACAAAATAGTAACCAAAAGGACAATCAAGAGGAATAGCAGCAAAAAACAGCTAGATTATAAGGCGATTTGGAAAACTAAAAACGGGAACATGTCTGCATTCGTTTTTGTCAGGACCTTAGAGTTTTAAAGCCACTTAGAGAGGTCAAGGTTGAGAGCTTCAGGTCTTTTTGTAAGATATTCCAGGAAACAGGAGCGGAGTAGGAGAAGGCCCTTTTGCCTAGTTCAGTCCGCACTGTGGGAACACTGTATGTAATAATGTCCTGAGAGCGCACGCTGTAGTTGCACTCACGCAGAGACATGTAGGAGGAGATGTATGAAGGCAGCAGACCAAGAAGTGATTTAAAGATGAAAATGTACCAATGGGAGAGTCTGCGTGTGGTAAAGGATGACCAGTTAACCAGTAAATACAGGGTACAATGATGGGTATGACGGTTGCAGCCAGTTATGAATCTTAATGCAACGTGATAGGTAGCATCCAGCATCTGCAGAGTCCTTGTAAGAGCGTTCATATAGATAATGTCACCGTAGTCAAAGGAGGGAAGGAAAGTCACAGTTACAAGGTGTTTCCTAGCATTCAGAGTTAGACAGGATCTATTTCTGAAAAAGAAACAATTTAACTTTCAGTTATCTTACTAGGTTTTCCATGTGAAGCTTAAAAGAGAGCTGCGAGTCGACCAAGATACCTAAATATTTATAGGAATCGACAAACTCAATAGGGACACCATTTGAGGATAAAATCAGAGGAAGAACTAATGGGACTGACTTCCTGTTTTAAAAAAAGCATCCCTTTGGTTTTATCGTCATTTAGGACAAGTTTGAGACGGAGCAAATCTGACTGGATGATGTCAAAGGCAGATTGCAAAAGCTGAAAAGCCTTAGCAACTGTTTTATCTCGACAATAAACAACTGTGTCATCAGCATAGAAATATAAGGATGCATCAGGGATGTTTTGACCTACATTACCTATTACTGATTGTTAGATAACTGGAGGAAATACCATTATGTTGAACACATTGCCTCCAATCTGAAATATATGATTTTATGATTGCAGAAGTCGTTTTAATGCAAGAAAGTGTTCTGACCTAGGGATATTAATCAGTTTGTAGACCCTGAACTTCTTTTTTTGACTCCAAGGGCAGGCATAGTCCATTTTGTCCTTCTGGAAAGGAAAAATAAAACTCTCTGCTCCCTTCCCCTTCACTTATGCATTACCCAATTTATTTGTACAGAGCGCTGCCAGTATTTTTTAGACTGTCACAGCAGAAAATGTGTTTGTGAATAAAACTGATTTAAACATTTAACGTGTTTGCATATTGTATATAAATAACAGAACCTCCCAACTCCCCCTGGTGATCTAACAAACTACCAATTAATCAACAAATAAATTTACCCACCCCTCAATTTAGTCCCAATTTAGATTGAAAAATGTCATTAGTCCACCCCTTGGAAAATCTATATTCTAAAAAAAAAAAAAAACTTATGTATTTATCAAACTTATCCCCAGTCTCTGGTCCCTCATCATGGCATGTACCCAGTCAGCTGAGAAAAATCATTTCATAGAAAACAATATCAAAAATCAAGTCTATATTCGCATTTGTACCATCTAGTGGCGTTATTTCATCGTGATCTGCTCTTAAAACTTTAAAACAAAAAACATTTCTATCTATGCCCTCACACATTAATAAGTTTTATCACTTAATCAAATCAAGTAATCAATAAAAGGTAATAATTAACTATGTAGCATGCGAAAGTATCTCGTTCAACCATGTTAATTAAAAAAAAAAAATCACCATAACGCCCCATAATACTGTAAATAAACTGTAATTGTTAATATTTAACCCACCCCAGTAGTACCCCATAATTAGTCAGTCCATCAATCACCTTATATCGCAAAATATTATGAGAAGACCTGTCACCCAATTAATGCTGAGTTCAACAGTCAAATCAACCACAATTCCAAAGTACACATCTGTACTTAATTGTTCAAATTTATCCACAACTCAGCCTTATATTATCTGTCAATTGCCCCTTATAATCACCCCGTGTCTGGCTTCCTTCCTGTTACGTAGTAACACACTACTAGGAAGGTCCAGAGCACCAAGAGTGTCATGAATTGGGGTGGATCGGACAAGCACAGACTCAGAAAAAGGTTTTTAAAATGTTTATTTTTTAAACCGGCGGCGTCTGGCAGGAGGTTCTGGTACTGGTACCGGACCGCTGTGGGGGAGACAGACAGATTAGTGGCTGTAAGCAGACTACACTGAACAGAGTAAACAAGAATAAAGCCACCAACCTTTTGTCTCTGGAACCAGTCTGAGATGTGGGCCAGGTGGGTCCCGGTCCGAACCTCAGGAGCCGGCAACATGCGCAAGGGTGCACAGAGCAGCGGCGCGCAGTGTGAGCACGAACAGGTAGTGAGGCTGGATGGGCGAGCTGTGACGCTGAGGGGTTAGGCAGCAGAACTGTATCCAGGGACAGGCAAGGGTCAAAACCAGAGAGGAATGCAGCCAGGCAGAAGAACCAAAAGGGGAATCCAAAAATCGTGGTCAAGGAGGAAAAGCAGTCATCAATATGGTCAGATTATAGGTGAGGAGTCCAGTCCGGGGGCAAAGGCGAGAACGAGAGGTCATGGGCAAAGCTATGGTCGAAAACTGTGATACCAAGAGGGAACACTGGATATCTACGGGAAGTACCTATAATTATCTGGCACCGACTGAGGGGAAACAGGGAGCTTAAATAGTAGACTGAACAGGTGTTACTCGTGAACGTAGATTGTGGTAGATGGTGGAGGGGGCGTGGCGCAGGGTGACAGGAGCTGAATGAATGAGAGAGGAACTCAAAACTGAAGCAGGAAAAACGTGAATGATCTTAAAACAGGGGCTGTGGTATGAGGAGCAGAGGCTTGAACAGATGGGGGGGGGGGGGCAGCGGGGGCTGCTGAGCGTGACAAAGAGATACACTCTAAAAACCTTTTGGTCTCAAATAAAAATTGTAATTGTCTTCTCCCTCATTCAAATCATCAGTTTTGGAATTAACATCAAGTCTCTCTTGTAAATGAGTCCTTGAGGCTCGATGGGATTTACCTGTCTAAATAAAGGTTGAATGAATGAATAACAGACAGGAAATTTGCAAGGAAAATTTCACCTCTACTTTCAAAATAGTGCTTTTTAGCTATCATAGCACCCAAGTCAAATCACCCCAACCTTTGCTTCTGATATAATCACAGTATTAATTGATTAGAATTGTAACTAACCACAACCTATAAATATTTGTAATGTCAAAACAGTGTTTATAATCATTTCAATACATGTAAAAATCCAAAAACTCTAGTTTATTTGTCATAAATTATCATTAATTAAAACTCTTAGCTATAACTATAATAAAAACAGTAAGTTCACAGTTTCAAAGTGTTTTATTGGCTAAAAATATATTTTAAACACCCCTCCACTTATATGAAAAAGTAAAAACAGAAAACCTTTACTTTGCTAGTAACATTAATTTGATGTTAATGATGTCAATAATCTCTCAGCCAGATTAGTATGAATTTTAAAAAACCCTCTGTCCTGATAAAGGACAACACCCTCATTTGATAGAGGACATTTGCAAACTGAGGTGTCAGGTGAGTATGAACCTGCAATATGAACCATTGACTTACCCATAATGAATGATACTATCATTTTCAATAACTCATAATGACTATAGACATTTATATAGATAACGGATGGAGTTTTGTGATAGTGTGGGAGAAGGATGTTTGTTCTTCTTTCCTTAATAATGCAGCTCCAAACGAGTCACTGACAGAGGTTTTTAAAGGATGGATGCTGGACAGATGTCTGAGGAATTACCCCTGAAGAGGGGGAATGGAGTGGCGTGCCAGTGGGGAAAAAGTCACTGGTTCTACTCCCTGGGCTGAGAACATCACATATCAAATGAGGGTCTGGGTTCCTCCTTTTCACCTGATGGCTGACTGGAGTCCTGTTTGGGTTTCTTCTCTGCTTTCAGGAAGGCCCAGTTAGGATATCCACATTGCTCTAGAGCCTGTTTTGTGAGGGATTTCTCCCTACCTGGCTCCTGAGTTAGTGGGGACACTGTCTGCTCTGTGGTACAGAGTCCTTATGACTCATAACTTGTGCTCCAAAGGGTGATGGGAGTCAAACTGCAAATACTGGTCTGTGTGGGTGGGTTTGCGGTACACCTCTGTTTGCAGATGTCCTCTATCAGAGACTGAGACCTCACAGCCCAAGAAAGCCAACTTGCCATTTTTTACATCTTCTTGTGTGAACTTCATGTATTTATCCACAGAGATGATGTGGTCAGTAAAATGTTGGACTTCCTGAGATTTAATTTTAACCCAGGTGTCATCAACATATCTGAGCCAATGACTTGGTGGTGTCCCTGAAAAGGACGTCAAGGCTCTCTTTTCTACCTCCTCCATGTACAGGTTGGCAACAATAGGAGAAACTGGAGACCCCATAGCACACCCATGTTTCTGCCTATACAGGAGTGTGACTCCCATCACCCTCTGGAACACAAGTTAGGAGTCATCAGGACTCTGTACCACAGAGCAGACAGCTCTGCTGACCTCAGCAAGAGTGAAAGATGAACATTATTTAACGTTTAATACACTAAGCCAGTTCTTCTCAAATAGTGGAGCACACCCCCCTGAGGGAAGGTGATTCATGTGACACCAGGGAACATGCTTTTTTTGCAGCAGGAAGTAGGTTTTTTTTGCACCATTTTCATTTTGACAGGGTACGTTTGGCAACTGATTGCTCGGATCTGTCAACTGCAGGCTTACTAAAAGGGCTGAATGATTTTGGATAATATTCTAATTGTGATTTATTTTTACCTCAATATTGCGATTTAATATGCAATTATTTTTCAATGTCTCCTCATGTATTTTTCCACGAAAACAAGCAATAAATCTGTTTCAGTTGCAAAAACCTCCAATGTTTTCAGCTCCGCTGCAACTCTGTTTCTGCATATTTTGTATAGCTCTGGGATAGCAACTTGGCTAAAATGTGTGCACGAGGGCATTCTGTACCGCTTATCCATTGTGTTCACCAAAGCTGTAAACCCAGGCTTCATCACTATATTAATGGGCATCATGTCTTTCGCTATGAACTCCATTATTGCTCGAGTTATTTCCACGCACCGTTTTGAATTATGTTCATACAGAGTACTACCTTCGAACAGTTCGGTCAGTGATCCCTGTCAGCTGCTACTTTGCTTACTTGAAGTTG
Source organism: Nematolebias whitei (assembly GCF_014905685.2). Taxonomy (NCBI): domain Eukaryota; kingdom Metazoa; phylum Chordata; class Actinopteri; order Cyprinodontiformes; family Rivulidae; genus Nematolebias; species Nematolebias whitei. The sequence goes on along the minus strand of NC_056506.1, from coordinate 18,803,852 downwards.
TAGCACTGGTCGATGGCATTCTAGCAATTCAACTATTGTAAAAGGTTTTTAAGTGTTGATAAAGATGTGATGCAGAAAAACTGGTCCATGCATTTGTCACGTCTAGACTGGACTATTGCAATGGTTTATTATCTGGGTGTCCAAATACTTCTTTAAAATGTCTTCAGTTGATCCAAAATGCTGCTGCCAGTCTTAACTGGAGCTAGTGGGAGAGATCATAGCTCTCAATTGGCTCCCTGTCAAATACAGAATTGAATTCAAAATCTTACTTCTAACCTACAAAGCTCTCAACAACCTAGCTCCATCTTATATTACAGATCTTATTGTTCCATATTTTCCTAACAGAGCACTTCGCTCTCAGGCTGCAGGTTTACTTGTGGTTCCTGGAGTTTACAAAAACATAATGGGAGGAAGATTTTTCAGTTATCAGGCTCCTCTCTTGTGGAACCAACTTCCAATCTCTGTCCGTGAGGCTGACACATTATCCAGTTTTAAAACTGGGGTTAAGACTTTCCTTTTTGATAAATCCTATAGTTAGGGTCGGCTTGGGTTTCCTGAGCTGTCCCTTAGTTATGCTGCTATAGGCTTAGACTGCTGGAGAACAAACTGACCACACTTTTCATTCTGCTACTGTCTTTACTTACTCTGCTCAACCTGTTTTGTATTTGTAATTATTTTTTCTATCCTTAACATGTGCTTTTTTGTCTTTCAGATACACCTGGACCTATACCTGGACCTACCATTCTATGTTCATCTGTCTCTCCTTCCTGTCCTCTCAACCAGCCGGTCAAAGCAGATGGCCGCTTGTCCTGAGCCTGGTTCTGCTGGAGGTTTCTTCCTTTTAAAAGGGAGTTTTTCCTTTCCACTGTTGCCACTGTACTTGCTCAGGATGAGAGACTGCAATGAAGCCAAGATTCATCTTGTCTGCTGGATTCCTTAGATAGAGAACTTTACTAATTGGCTTTTATGTACTTTGTATGTGAATGTTCCTGTAAAGTGCACTGAGAAAACTTTGTTGTGATTTGGCGCTATATAAATAAACTGAATTGAATTGATGTGAGGTGTTACCTTGAGAGGTAGCAACAGCAGCAAGACAGGTTTTGCACAATGCATGTCATTGCACAGCGTCTTCCTTTTTATAGCTAAAACCATTCCAAATAACGGACGTGCTGCCCCTCTTTGGTACCAAACTTTCAGAGGTATCAGCTTCTGTTGAGGCTGATGCCATTGTGCAACCGGTTAAAGCGTAGTGTTGACTTCTCCCACTCCCTGCTCTGCTCTGCTCCGCTTACTCACAAGTCATGTCACCAGATCATGTGACCAGTCAAATTGCAGCCTTTGCAATTAGAAATCTCGTTTTATCATCTTGTGATATTGTTGCAAATGCAATTAGTTGTTTAGCCGTACTCACTAATAATAAAGTTATAAACAAATATGACTGCCTTGCTGTTTGGAGAGCCATACTTGAACCATGTCGCTCCCCTCTGCTGCTAAAACAATAAGTCTGACATTTCTGCTGCTGTTTTTATGACACTCTGGACGCTTGTCACCCACCGCACGCATGCGACAACGAGTATGAACTCAAAGCAAGAGTGACACCTGCCCCCTCTTTTCTCTTTCGCATTGATGAAATGTTATAGTTTTATCTACAAGTTTTTCAAAGCACAATTTTTGATGTTTTTTTTTTTATTTGTTGTAAATACAGAAGTAGTGTTTAATAAATGTTAGGACTCTGTTCTTTGATAACAAAATATATTTTATGTCATTAAACAACTTGTCAGGTTCTTGTCTTGTGAGCATGCGCGTTCCCCACCCACCCCCTGCGGCTCTGTGTTTTGACATTGATCGGTTTACAATTTAAGCCCTGAGGTGCAGATAACAAACCAATAAGAGACACCATGGAAAAATATTTAGGATGAAAAGAAAGGCGGAGAGAGACGGAGATAATGAGACAAATGTAAGGCTCCCGAAAGCTAAAACGAGGAAATATAACGAAGCGTATGTAGCGCTTGGCTTCACTGTGACTACTGTGGGAGACGAGGAAAGACCGGTATGTTTACTGTGTCTAAAAATGTTGGCAGCGGAAATAAAAAATAAATTAAGGCTTCACTTAAAGATATTACACCCCGATCACGCTGATAAGCCACATGAGTTTTTTCAACGAAAACGTGCTGAATATGTCACGATTCACGCCTGTCTGAGTTTATATTTTTGTCACTTTGTTCACTGCTTGGTGTCTGTGGATTTTCTCCTCTTCTATTCTTCTTATTAATATTTGTTTCTCTTTGGTTTTGAGACTTTTATTTCTGCAGCACTCTGTCTGTTTCTCTCTGCTGGCTGCATGATAGTTTAAATTTGTCTTTCCTTCACTTCACTCTGCACTGATTAGTTTTCATTAGCTGCACCTGTCGCTGCACCCTTTATAAACCTGGTCTGTCCACAGGGTGAGCGCCAGATAGTCGAAAACAGCTTGCCTGCCAATAGATATCCCGCGCTACTATCCTTTATAGTCTCCTGTCCTTTCATAGTTTCCCTCCTTCCCTGTTTTGCCTGCCCTGCTCCTGTCCCTCCTCCCGGTCCTCGTATCCTCGCCTCTGTTCGCTGACTTCCTGGTTTTCGTCTCCGGATCGTCTGACTTCGCCTCTCGCCTGCTCCTTTGGATTTATTCTTCACCTGCTGGTTCTCGACCCACGCCTGCTCCTGACCTGCCTATCGCCCGCTCCTGCATGGTACTGTCGCATCTCAGCTCTCTGGTTTTGACCCTCGCCTGCACGACTACGCCTCCCGCCTCACGGATCGGGTTCTGGTTCGGCGCCGCTGCGGATCAGCGCTTTTCATCCATCCATCCATCCTTGGGTTCTACGCTGCAGCCGGCTGTCTCCCTTCACCGGGATCATTCCTCCTGCAGTGGGCACACCAGCTTAAAGCGACTCATTACTCCCACGCCCCCTTCAACCAGAGTAACGGTTAGTGGTCTCACCTTTTTGACATTTGCACCTGCTTCTGTCTCCCGCCTGGCCACTAACCGTACTCTACTTGTTTACAGACTCGTTCCAGCCCGAGCTCTTAGATCGACACCAGAACCAGTTCTTTCTTTGAGAAGCCAGGGTCTCTCTAATAAACTTTTTATAATTCAGTTTCAAGTGTTTGTGGTGATTTTGGTCCAGTATTTGAAGGGGTTCGTTACAGAATATTGCCAACAATCGTCCCGCTTCGTGAATGCTACTTCAGTAAACCAGCGAGCACTGTTAGCATCATAAGGTGGCGTACCAAATTGCTCAGTGCAAAAAAACCCCACACCACAGAGGAGCTGATCCTGCCTGCAGCATCAGACATGGTCTCTGTCATGCTGGATGAAGCAAGTGCTGCAAAAATGAAAACTATCCCTCTGTCCGATGACACTGTCACCAGACGTAGAAATGGCATCGCTAACGATCTTAAGGAACAACTCAAAGAAAAAAGTTTTGCCTTACAGTTTGATGAAGCAACTGACAGCAACAAAGACTATTTGTTTATTGCTTATGTATGTTTCGACATGACAAACTCCCTGTGTGAGGATCTACTTTTTCGTAAATATGTCAGAGACAGCCACAGCTGAATTGCTATTCAAAATGCTGGACTGCTTCCTGACTGAGAATGGGCTAAAGTAGGAGAACTGTATTGGTGTTTGCAGTGATGGTGCACAGACCATGGCAGGGATGAGAAAAGGACTTTGGGCACTCATTAAGAAGGCTCACCTAATGCAGAGTGGACACATTGTGTTATACACAGAGAAGCACTGGCATCAAGGCACCTTTCCTCTGAATTAAGTGAGGTTATGACTGACGTTTTAGGTGTAGTCAATTTTATAAAGACCAGACCCAGTGCTTATTTGAGCCGGATCCTGCCGGAACAGTTTCCAGGAAGCCCCTCATTTTGACCAGGTGCATTCCGGCAGCTGTTTGCTCAGATCCGGCAACTCAAAGTGCAAAGTCATTGCGCATTTTTATTTTGATTATTTATTAAAAATATTAACGAGAGGAGACATTGCCCAGTCTGTGGAGTGGACATTATGGCTGCAGCAGGCGCACCAGCTTGCGCACATGCTCCTGCCCAGTAGACGAGGATGGCATGTCCCGTGGGGATGAAGTGTCTTCCTTGGTATGGCAAGCCAAGTGGCCCATTAATAGCCAGACATGCGATAAAAGTGGCTAATGTCCACTTGGCTTGCCATACCCTACGCAGGAGCGTCTCCAGATAGCTCTGAGCACGCACAACTGCTGATGTGAACTTATGCACACATTTCAGACATTATAAAAAAGCTTACAGTAAAAAAACTACAAGAGAAATGTTTTATGTATATTATTCACATTAATCACGTATCAAAACAATGGCGCTAAAATGTCAAAATAACCGTAATCAAAATGTCAAAAAGACAGTCCAATTTACTTTCATAAAATAACTGGATGGATTGTCCTTAGCTGGACAAATGAGAAGGCAGTCGCAAACGAGTTTGGAGCAGGAGCAACAACGACATGCAGGAATGAAATCAGTGGAGAAGAGTTTAGCTCAGAAACACGACGTGTGTGCGGGGGCCGGGGAGTAGGATGCTTGACAGAATCTGAGCTGCTCTATAGACCTTTTTCACGCTTCCGCATTGCCAAGCGGATGTGGTGTTAAACAACTTCCGGTGGCTATAACTTTAGCGTTAGACAGTGATGAAAATGGCTGAGTCTTGGCGCGGTTTCTTTTGTTCAGTTCCTGGCTGTTCTTGTGGGGCAAGAAAACAACCATATCTGTCCTACCATGCTTTTCATGACGTACCCAGACCAAACAAGGCAGTGGATGCTAGCGATTAGAAGAGATGAGGGTCCCGACTTCTGCATAAAGCCAGGGAGCACTTTTGTATGCAGCCGACATTTCAGTGAGGAGGATTTTGTCCGCGGATCCACCACCAGCCGCCTTAAAAGTGGAGCTGTTCCTTCTCTGTTTACTTGGAATAATTTCACTGCACCAGCTAAGAGGGAGTCTGCTTTTGAGAGGGCACAGAAACAACAGCTTGTCCTTTCACAGAAAGCTAGCCAGGCTGAAGCTGCTGCTGTGGACCATGATTATGTGGCACATCCACCCACATGTAAATATCAAATTAAGATGGTACATTATATAAATTTGTCATGTAAGTCATGGAGATCAAAAGTATTGATCTTAACATAAATAATGTCAACAATAATAATAATGTCAATAATAATAATCATATCAATAATAAGCTCAATAATTGAAACAATCTTGCTAACCGTATTTTATGCTATTATTTTATTTTGTGGTTTTACAGGTGCACTTGATGAAGCACTGGATTACATCAAGGAGTTGGAAGCCAGACTACAGAAAGTGGATTTGTCTCCCACACATTTCAGTCGTTGCTGTTCCTCTGATGACCAGATCCGGTTCTACACCAAATTTCCTTCTAAGTGTGTGATCGAGATCTTCTGGGAGTCCATTGCACCATCTGCAACTCGCATTGTGTACTGGACCAGAGCGCAGAAACTTGGAGAGGAAGCATCTGCTGAACCCAGCCCTGCCCGCTGCATGCCTTTGATTGACGAGTTCTTGTTGTACTCATTCGGGGTCGCAGTGGGCATGAAGGAGCACCTTACTGCTGACATGTTTCAAGTCAGCGTTGCTACTGTCAGCCAAGTGACCATCACCTGGGCCAACTACCTTTTTATTGTATTCTCTTCCATCAACATGTGGATTGATCATGAGAAGGTAAAAGCCAGTATGCCTCAAAAATTCCTGAAGTTCTCTCCAAATGTATGTGTCATCTTGGACTGCACAGAAGTTGCTCTGGAGACTGCATCATCCCTCACTTTACGAACGTTCTCAACCTACAAGAACCGCACCACTCTGAAAGGACTGATCGGAGTTGCTCCCTGTGGGTTGGTGACATTTATTTCAGCGTTGTTCACAGGCTGCATCTCTGACAAAGAAATCACAAAGGTCAGTGGACTCCTTCCTCTGCTTGAGGCAGGGGATGAAGTCATGGCAGATAAAGGCTTCCTCATTCAAGACCTCCTTGACGAATTTGGAGCCAAACTCATTATTCCACCATTTAGGCATCCTGGCCAGTTCAGCAAAAAAGAGACGGAGGAGACCCAAGCTATTGCTCAGCTGAGGATCATTGTGGAGCGAGTAATCGCCAGAGTCAAGAGCTACCACATCTGGGATTCTCCTGTGCCACTCACTGTAGGAACTGTCAATCAGATCTGGCACAACTGTTGTGTTTTGTCAAATTATTAAGGCCCGTTTTGTATTGCAGACTAAATTGTTTTGTTTTGCTTTGCTGCTCATTTTTGTAGAGCTTTGAATTGTTTGTGCTCGTTTTAATTTGCTGCTCCGGGTCAGCTGTTTCAGTCGTATCCCAGCTGTCCTCATTCTGCTCATTCCTGCCTTGGTGGACTCTCACAGCCTGCTTGAGTCACTATAATTAGGCAGTGTCTTACCTGAGAGAAGATTGGCTGGGTTCAACTCAAATATTGTGCAATTCAATTATTCACATTTATTTTTTTGTTTTTTGATTTCATATTTATGTTCCAGGTTGAAGGCTGAAGGTGGCAGTCCAGTGACGGTCTCATGTAGGTTACCTTCCACTCGTGCCTCATGCATCACAGCTTGTGGGTGTTTTTCTGTTCTTGCGTTACCATGAACCATCCTTTTGTCTTTTAGTTATGTTAATATGTATGTAAGTTGTTCTAGTGTGTTGTAATTATTTACCAGTAAATCTTTTGAATTATTTTAAACATTCTTCAATTAAAACACACTTGAGAAGCATACTGTACTGTTTTTTTTTTTTTAATTTAATTTCTGTTTTGAGTTTAATTGCAAGGGTAATTTACAATGTCTAGTAAAAAAAAAAAACACTTAACTACTTAAGTTAACATTTTATAACTGTACACTATAAATTGATGGTGGATTAGATATTTTTTTCCCAAATTATGCAATTTCATTTTCAAGAAATTGGCACATTTATGTATTTTTCATGACTAATAACTATTTACAGTGATTCACACAGCTTAAGACTGAAGGTATACTTTTACATTTTATGTTTCTTGATGCAATGACATAAACACATCAATGAAGGTGTTAAAGTAGGCTACTGTATTTACCGTATATAAGTTTTTTTTTTCACCTGTTACAGGCACTGTTCAGAAAAAAAAAGTAACATAGCGATCAGTGACTCCCTACTACTGTTTTTTTTTTTTTTTTAACCAGCCATGTTACATGCACTATTTAGAAGAAGAAAAAAAACAGTGATTAGTGATATACTGTATTAATTTTATTTTTATGTTTAAAAAAAAAAACATTTACCGTACTGTGTACATATTTGTGTATGTTACTGGTACGTATTTAATTAAATGTTTAAAATATCTGTGTGACATCTTTCTGTGTAAATATCTCATGTTACATCGTGAACACCTGTGGCTTATACACAGGCACGGCTTATTTATGTACAAAATAGTGTGTAGAAGATTCGCACCGACACGAATAATGGCAGAAAAATAAAAAAGTTTGAACATTTAATTTTTTATTAAGGCAGGTAAAAGGTACATAATTGCAGCACTGTGACTCCGTCCAAACCGCCACAACTAGGAACCGGAAACAAGTGAAAAACTCAGAGAAACTTGTCTTCCTTTGACTCTAGACTCCTCCCCTTAAAGGGAACGAGTGCAACCTTATTGGATAAGTGGTGTAAATGATGTATACACCTGGTTTAAACTGAAGGAAAATTTCCACCTTGGTGGACAATAAAGATTTATCATATCTTAAATAACGTCTAAAATATGTGGGACAAGTTAGATGCCGAAAAACGTAAGGAAGAAAAAGTGGATCATAGTGTGAATGCTTCATAAGCACACAAATAAACTAGAGCAGTGGAAGGCTTGGCTGGTGGAGATGTACCTGGGTTTGCCAGAGGTGCAACCCAGCCCCCGCTCGCTGGAGGAGTGAGAGGAGATTTCGCTGGGGGAAAGGTACCCGTGCCCCGACTCACCTGTCTCAGCAGTTGTCCTTATGGTGTTAGTGTTCTGCCTTCTGTCCAGTCTACCTGCTCGCCTTGTGAGCAAGCTGTCCTGTCGGCATTTTGCTTTGTTTTTAAAAAATAAATATGTTTGACTGTTCATCGAGCCTCTTGTCAGCTTCCTGCACTTGGGTTCAACACACCAGATGACAGAACTTGATAATTTAGCTTTCTGTCACTCAGGTAGGTCAGTTTTGCCCGGAAGTTCTCACTAATTTTTTTTATGAGGTCATACTTGTGCTCCTGCTCCAAAAACATTCTTATCTGTTCACTGAGCTCAAAAACACGGGACAAGACTTTCCCTCGTGACAGCCACTTTGCTTCACTGTGAAATAGCACAGCTTGATGTTCAGCTCACATGTCCTCACAGAGAAGACTTGTTTTTAGTGGTCTGGTCAGGATTTAATTTATAAACGGATCGATGCTGGAATGCAAATGGTGGGTGGGGGGGTGTGCAAGTAGGTGGAGGGAGCTTGTGGGTCCTCCTTCCCTTTATATTTTTGAATAAAGTAGATGCTATTTCCTGCATTTTGGTGTAGCCTATTTTAATGGGTTGTTAAACATCTACATTTTTTTTCATTTGTAAACACTTGATTAAATTAAAATACTATTTGAGAGAGCAACAATAGGTTGTGTGTGAATAGACCTTTTTCACGACAACCGGAAGTAGCATCTCCAGGTGCTGGGTCACTTCCTGCTTTTGCGAGTCTACGTAATTACACTGAGGAAAAATGTCTGTGTTTTCAACATCTTTACTTAATTTACCACCCTTTTCTTTCGCTGATGCGGCGGAAATCGCGGCAGCAAAATCGTGAACAAATAAGCTTGAGAAAGGATATAAGTTCTTCCATGAAGAATATATCCACAGCTATCAAGGTAAGAAAAGACGTAACTTAGTGAGCTAACCGTTAGCTACAACATACGAAGTGCATAAACATCATAATAAAGCCTAATTTAGTGTGCTAAATTATTTGGAATATTTGAGACAGGCGTGGTATAAACTTTTAAATGATATTTTAACATTCTGATATGTGTTTGCCATTACAATTTGTGAAAGAAAACATACTAGACATGTTAGTTATGAGATGTTATGATGATTGATGTTCAAATTGTGCTTTACTTCTGCATGCCTAGTGTCAAATATTGTCGAGAGACAGGTAGTTGTCAGAGCTAGATGCTTCAGGTCCATGAAGAACAATGAGGAACCACAGACTGCAGGTTTGAAACAGTCAGAAAGCCGGTTGGCTCATGTTTATTAGTTCGAGTTCTATTTATTCATGACAGCTGAAGAACTTTCACGTACATTGGACAAGTTCTGTACTACTGACAGCATAGTTTGTGTTTTGTTCTGCTGCTGTTGCAGCTAAATATTAGGGATGCACCGATCCACTTTTTTTACTTCCGATCCGATCCCGATACTTAGCTCTGAGTATCATCCGATACCGATCCAGTTCCGATATCATGATCATCAATGATTTTACATGAGGCTTGTTGTGAAATAAAATATATTTGTGTGCTTAATTCTTTAGTTTTAT
>NC_056506.1:18777788-18794254 GCF_014905685.2 Nematolebias whitei | reverse complement strand
CAAGCCATAACAACGAACTCGGGCGGAGCGAAGACGCAAAATCAACAGGCTGTAATAATCTCCTCTCAAGTACAATTTGTACAAATATATGCATGCATGTCCAAAAAGGCAACTTGAGGTAAGTTTTATTAACGTTGGATAAGTTTTAAAGTTAGAATTAAATTATGCTAACACAAAACATGTTTCTTTTTATTCCTAGCTTTAAAGTGGATATTAAAGTGATTAAGTGATTGTTTGAAGTTATTTTATATTTTATAAGGGGCAGATATAAGAATTATTTCTTCTTTCTGCACTCTTTTCATTCAATGTTTTCTTTTTGATGATTGTTTTTTTTGTTTGTTTGTTTCTTTTAAATGAATGAATAAATGAATTAAATTAAATTAAATGTTAAATGGCTTCAAACATCTGCTAAGTTCATGGCATAAACCAACAGACATGTTCCTGTTTTTAGTATTTTACATCACTTTATAATGTAGCTGTTTATGTTTTTAATATATATAATTTTCAAATCATGGTTTTTATGATTGTCTACTGTTGTACTGATAAATATCTCCTGCAGGGTAAACTATATCTTGGCTGCAAGTATCAAGCTGTGAGATCCTTCATTTTCTACAACTGATAGTGGTTGGTCATGAATTATGATGACGTTTAGCAACTTCTCTGTAAACATTTGAGCTCCGTGGTTTCAGCGACATCTTCTTGTTCAATCCGAAGCAGGCAGCCTGATTTGGGGCAGCCGCGCTCAGTCTGTCCCTCCTCAGAGACAGGAAGACTGAGCGGGGCAGAGTGGACGCGACTGACCGGGGTCAAGTTGACCGCCCCGGGTTGAGCAAAGAGCAGCGCCCTGCTGAAGCCACGGAGCTCGAATGTCCATCGTAAAACTAACTTTACCGCGGTTTAATGTGGCGCTATGGCTCTGCAGACATTGCTGCATTGCTTTGTGGTGTTTCTAGTGTAAAATACTTTCACACAGCGGACATGTTTAGATGAAAAGTTTGTTAGCTGTTAGCCACAGTGCTGCTACCTCAGTCCTCACGTTGTAGCTGGCTGCAAACTATGAACTGGATTTCCTGAATGTGAGGCGGGTCTTATTACTCTGGGTTCATGAGACACGCCGCCGTTCAGGAAATCCATTCCATAGTTTGAAGCCAACATGCATCATGGATTGGAAATATCGGCAGGTGGATCGGAAAATCAGATACATAAATTATACTGGTATCGGAGGCCAATACCGATACTGGATCGGATCGGCTCCATCCCTACTAAATATGTTATAAGTTTGGATTATTCCTGTAGTTGTGCTGCTGGTAAAGTTTTTTGCAATCATGTAGTTGCACTTCTTTATCAGACTGCACACTTCTCCCAACTCCAGTTGCCAAATGTTCCTCCTGCACTGGCCTGCACAAGTGATTTACAAAGATGGCACAGACCAAGAACACAGGTAAAAAAAAAAGAGTGGAACACATTTTTTTCTGCTATATCATTTAGTATATGATGATTATGATTCTCATAATAACAATAAAAACATTTTGTCGTAATCTCAATATTACTTGTGCCAAATGGATTTTTTCTGTCCTGACTTGTTTGGAATTGTTGTTTTTGTAGGTAATGAAAAAATGCAGGCTCAACTGCTATCAATTAGTAGTATTTTACAGTTTAGTAAAAATCTTAACTCTCACAAATCTGTCCCCACTGTGTCCTACCAAATTGCTCCCCTGTCCCTTTACCTTTGTTATTTTTTTAGTTTATTTAACATATTTTTCTGTTTGTTTCTTGTAAGAGGAACCATCCTGAACCTGCCAGTGAGTTGGTGGTGCGAAAGCCCAAAACTGTGGGGAAAAGATGTCTGCAGTCCACGCTTTACAGAGCTTTCCACAGGTATAACCTTTGGATTAATGTTTTTATACCTGTTTCCTTTGTCAAAACTTATTGTGATTACGTCACTCATGTGTTTGTAGGACAACTTCCAGATCCCGACATCCTGGCTTCGGGAGAAAAACTACGCCAGCTGGAGTCCCAACCTCTTATTGCTCGTCTTATATGGTCTCTCAAGTTTGGAGCTGGTACCATCCACATTTGGTCCTGTGCCACAGGGCTCACCCATGTCTTATCAGTGCCCACATGAGAAGTCCTGCGATAGCATCATCCTGCATCACGTGGCTCCTGACTTCCTTGCTCTTCCTATAATGCTGCATAGTCTTTCCAACATGTGTTTTGTGCCCACACTCAGTCAACTTATGCATCTTAAATCTCTGCAAGTATCACTGGAAATGTCTTTTGAAATGAAGCCAGAAACAGGGAGCAGTCATGATGTCCTGCATGGGTACAGCTTCGACAACCAAGGATTACTGCTAGCTGTTTCTGTGTTGATTGCAGAGGAAGTGCAGAGGAGGAGTCTGCTGCCATTTCAGTAGCAGCTCGGATGATCAGGGGGTTCACTAAACAAACTGCTGCCATGAAGCGTGGCCTGCAGATGGAGTTGGAGGTGCTGGCAAACTATGCTGACATGATGAGGGTCAACGTGCTCCCTGTGAGATTCATTGTTTGCTCTGACACATCATATCTTGGTGCAACTCCAGATGACAGGGTGTATAACCCATCAGAATCACCACCATTTGGATTGGTTGAGGTAAAAAGCAGTACTTAGAATGATGTGTCTCAAGTTGCTCACCTCAAGGTTCAGGATGGCCATGCAACTCTGAGGCGTTCACACGCATACTACTGGCAGGTGCAAGGTCAGCTGGCAATCACTGGGTTGGAATGGTGCGACTTCGTCACTGACACACTTACAACAATTACCGTTGAGCGGATATGGCGTGATGAGTCTTTCATTGATCAGATGAAATGTAAACTGGACTGGCAGGTTGGCTTTCTTGGACTGTGAGGTCTCAGTCTCTGATAGAGGACATTTGCAAACAGAGGTGTACCGCAAACCCACCCACACAGACCAGTATTTGCAATTTGACTCCCATCACCCTTTGGAGCACAAGTTAGGAGTCATCAGGACTCTGTACCACAGAGCAGACAGCATTCCCACTAACTCAGGAGCCAGGCAGAAGGAGAAATCCTACACAAAACAGGCTCTAGAGCAATGTGGATATCCTAACTGGGCCTTCCTGAAAGCAGAGAAGAAACCCAAACAGGACTCCAGTCAGCCATCAGGTGAAAAGGAGGAACCCAGACCAGTGGTCATTCCATATGTTGAGGGAGTATCAGAGAAACTGAGACGTTTATTTTCTAAACTTAACCTCCCAGTGGCTTTTAAACCCCAAAATACATTATGGCAAAGACTGGTTCATCCCAAAGATCTAGTTCCCCGGCACAAACAGAGTAATGTTGTGTATGCTGTTCAGTGTCAGGAGGGCTGTGATCAGTCTTACATCGGGGAAACTAAACAGCCACTGGCCAAAAGGATGGCCCAGCACAGAAGATCAACATCATCAGGCCAGGACTCTGCAGTCTACACTCATCTCCAGGCCAGCGGTCACTCTTTCAGGGATGAAGATGTTCACATCCTGGACAGAAAGGAACGATGGTTTGAGAGAGGAGTAAAGGAGGCCATCTTTGTGAAAAGAAACCGTCCATCGTTAAACAGGGGTGGAGGCCTCCGGGTTCAACTGTCCCCCTCTTACAATGCTGTGATTGCTGCTTGAAATACACAAAAATTTTTCTATATTTTCAACTCATATAATGCTTGAAATAGACTGAAAATTTTCTATATTACTGAACTCAATCTGGAAACATGCACTCAAAATTAACCCTATAATGAAATACTGAAGTGACAACACAGTGACAATTTAACAATTTTTTTATTCAATACAATGTGCTTTTTAAAAGGCTCAAATCAGTCAAAACAAAGTGCTTGTCATAAATTAAAACAAAGTGAAAAGGAGATGATTCCAGCACCTATGATAAAAACTCACAAAGGATTCATGATAAAATTCTAGATTATAAGTATAATCCATCCTCAACAATGACAACTATTAGAATGTGGAGCCATTTAACACTGTTTAAAAACTTTTTGGCACTTACTGCAACTTAAAAAAGCAAACAAACATTCAAATAAAGTACTTGTTTCTACTGTGCCGTACTTCAACTGGCAACATCAGGTAGTGCATCAAGGTAGGCATTAGGCAACAGAACATTAAACATGTATAGTGCATGAATTGAACAGTCGTTTCCCACAAGTTATTCAGTGCATAAACTTTGAGCAATATGCCAATGTTGTGATATTTATCTATGAACAATCAACGTATTAAATCTGAGGTAGGAGGGAAAAAAAATACACTTCCTCAATACTCACTTCAACAAATAGTCCATTCTGAGTGATTCACTCATTGAACAAATCAAACAAACCATCTTCGTGGCTTACATACAACTTGTCACAGTCCTCAGTGTTTAGACCCATTTGCAGGCAAGCGAGCGAGGCAGGAGTGTAAAATAAAAATAATTTATTTTAAACCACAAAAACAAAATGGCTGACGGGGCAGCAAAACTACAGGCAGGAACCAGGCAGACAAGAACAGGACAGATTCAAACTCAGACTGATACCTGGCACAAGGAACAGAGGAGGACCATGTTGTCTGTGAATACAGAACAATGACCGGACGAGGAGTGGAGGAGAGAAAGGCTTTTTATAAGACACAGAGGGAGAGTGAGTAATGAGAGCACCTGGGCAGGTGGTTGATGAGGGACAGGTGTGAATGATAAAGACTGAGTGGAGAGGCAGACTGAGGAGTGAGTGGAAAACAGAATCGGATAAACAGAAAATCACACACAGAGCAGAACAACAAAAGTATAAAGAGCAGACAGAGACAAAACCTGTCACAACTGTTTTGTGCCACTTTTGTTTCTTTAATTTTGTCCAAAATATCTGTATGATTGAAGATTTTTTGGATCATCTCAAGAATGTGAACATACACTGCTGTGTGTCCTGGCTGTTGCAGATATTGTACAGGCTTTACCACAGGGTAATACTTTTCTATGAAGGTTTTCCTTCTCTTGGTTGAGGATAATTGCTTCCCCTTAGCTGTGGCACTGACAATAACATTACTGTCCATAACAGTACTGACAACCTCATTTAGAAGTGTTTCACTGACAGTGATGTCATGACTATGTAAGACTTCTCTAATGTCATATTTGTGTATTGGTTTGGACAAGGAAAATATCTGAGTCAAATGTTTGACTATTTCCTGAGATGCCATGTCAGATACATGAAGAATAGTTTGCATCTTAAGGAATAATGATGCCAAGTTAAGGTTCAACTGGGCTCTTAAAGTGTCTGTGTCACACTGACTGTTTACCTTGTCAACATCAAATGTGTCTGCAGACCCTGCACTGTCACTTGCAGCAGGTTCCCTAAGACTTTCTGCTGCAACTACAACTTGGGCACTATCATTGTCTGCCAATACAACACATTCACCAAAATCTGAATCACCACCATGTGTTCTACTTTTGTGTGCATTGAACCCTGAGTAGCTATTTGTTTTGTAATTACAGTTCTTGAATGGGCATGCTACCATCTCATGACTTCGTAAATGACTTCTCAAATGACCAAAGAGAATTTCCTTAGAAAAGGGCTGTTTGAAGTTACACAAAGGTCGTTAAAAAAACACAAGCTCCTTCAGTTGCATCTACTCTACATGAATCATTGTGAGATCTTGACAGATGAGCTTTCATTGTGAAATATAATTTTATCAGATAATATATTAACTTAATGAAATGTCTACATATATGTATCCTGTTTTGATATTTAGAATGATATTGTGTTAAAAACATGATCTGATTTTGTTTCCGGTAGAAAATGTAGTTTCAGCTACATGCCTACAACTCCCAACATTCACGCACCCACCTATTATAGAACACAAGATGGTGAAATATTATTGGGTGAGAGCTGGGTCACATGATAGAGTAAGACTTCCCATTCGTTGATGGTGATGACGACTCTAGGAGGTGTGGCCGAGCTCTGAAGAAGAGGGGTTGTCTGTTTAGTTTGGGGCCATTGTGTGTGACGGCATGGTGGAGATACAATGGCCCAGGGCTGGTGATCTTGTACTTTACATGTAAAATAAACCTTCTGAAATGGAAGACAATTGCTCCTCCTCTCCTTGCTTCAGATCAGAACACATTCTTTCAATTGCTTCGAATGATGGAAAAGTACAAATGCAACTGTCATAGAGACATGGCAGGGGGGACACTCTTGAATATTGGCTATGTAGTACAGTATAGTAGCAAAATAATTGTTCCCGGTTATTTGAAGTTGCAGAACACAACTTGCACTTACACACCATTGGGCCAACTTCACCCTGTAATTTAAATATTTTCAATTAAAGTCTAAACTATGTCAGCCCTGTTTTGCACTTTCAGCTATTCAAAAATTTAATTTGTACAAGTTAAAATGTGGGTAAATTTTGAATGAGGGGGAAAAAGATTATGCCAACCAGTTGACAACGCATCAGTAATTTTAATTTATCTGTTCTGCTGCAAAACATCTAAATATTGTGAATAATTCAGGACAAAAATCTGTAGTTGCTTTTTTAAAACTCAAATTAGTACACTATTTTCAAAACTCACCTATTGGCACCTGTCTGATGATGAAACGCAGAGTCTCTGTAGCACTCTTTGTACCCCGATATCTGTACACAAGATGTGCACAAAGATAATTTATTAATTTTCAAAAAGATTTTTTTAAATAAAACATAATGCTAAATAGTAAAAATTAAATATACTATTTATACACTATATTACAGTGAAATGAAAAAAAATGGAAATGTTAAAAAATGAGCAAGTTAGTTATTAACAAGCAAAGCATCAAAATTGTGGGCTTTTAGAATTGCCAATTCGGTTATCGATGTTTTGTTTTTGTTTGTTTGTTTGTTTTTAACAAAGAATTAATAAAGAGTCCAAGTGATCAAACTATTTTTTCTGTGGACCCCACAATTGAAAACATTTAAAGAAATAGCAAAAGAATGACTGTGGAAATACATAAAATAAAACCAAATTCACTGGAACTATTTCAAAATATATCCTACCTGAACTGTTTCGAGATGATCTCACAACCACACACTTGAACCTACGAAGAAGTACAAACACAGACCCGGTCAGCATCATGACACATTATGTTGTTCAGCATTGCTCGTTTCACGCTAGCACACATACGCATAGCTCGACAACGTAAACTATCGACTGTGTAACGCAGTAACTTATTGAAATAAGTATACAGTGAACGCTCGTTTTTCGTGGGGTTTGCGTTCCGAAAAGAACCCGTGATAGGCGAAATCCGTGAAGTAGTTACCTTTATTTTTTTACAATTATTATACAGTATAATTAAATACTCTACATTGAAACCAAATGACAAAACCTGTTTTCAGCGGATGTGCATCAATCAGGGCATTAATGTCATCCGGAGTCGTGTCATTAAAGCCGTCTCCTCCAAGCTGTTTTGCGAGATTCACAGCTGTATCTACGCAGAGTGATGGATCTCGTCAAGCGAGCCTCCGGTTGGGATTTGCGCTGCCTCTGGCCATAGTTTTTTCCAGCAGGCATTCAAAATTTCAGTTTTCATCTCCTGAATGGCCAATCTGTATTACGTATATTTAAATACCGTAACATTATTGGCACACAGGTAGAGAAGAAGCGCAGAGACTGTTTAGCCAATCAGGACGCAGAACACTATACACAGTGGAAAAAACTGCACAAAAAAATCCATGAAGCAGAGAAACCGTGAAAAATGAAAAAAAAAAAAAAAAACGTGTTATGGCGAGGGTTCACTGTACTCACAGTACGCACGCCCATTACCGGCAAACCGCGGAAACAACCGGCAGAAACCGGAAAGCAGAGATAATGTTATGCTTCAAACCATAGACATGAATATGCTTCAAACCGCTTCAAACTCACGGACCTAACTCCACTGTCAATGTCCCAGGCAAACATGCATTATGGGAAATGTAGTTCATCCAGGAAACCCGCTGAAAATGTTACACCTTTGTAAGTTGAAGTAACATAACGTATTTGTCACATTGAACAACTTCTGAAGTTACAATAACAAAAATTCACTGTACACATTGTACAAATGTATTCCCAGCTCCAAATTTAAGACTATTTATCGAAATTCAGTTTTAAAAAACAAACAAAAAACATTAGCTTACTTACCAAATCAGGGTTGATGATAAGACCGCGCTGAAGAAAACAAGGGCAATAAGAATGAAAAAAACTGAGGTGCAGGTGGTTTGAAGCGGCGGGGTGGGGACAGGGGAATGCACATTGCCAACAAATAAAAACAAATTAAACCGTAGTCCACATCCTCACAGGCTGGCCAAAACTTCTCTGCATTGAGGCAAATTCAAGATGGCTGACTCATCTTACCTGAGGGAGAGATAAGCCCCACCCACCAGAACATCATGACACTATGGTTCCTAAACCCTTTTGAGCGTTCCACACAAATTAGGTATAAAATATTGAGCCCTATTCAATTAAAGTGGCATAAATCTCAACAGAGCTCAACACTTTATAGTTTGGTCAACTCCTTAACGACATTTGACTGTTGTGACCTTATTAGTTATGAGCTAGTACAACTGTTTGGGATTACAGTGTAGTATCACTCAGCCCTCTGTGAATAGTAAACAGCCATCAGTGTGCTAATGATCCATTGTTAGGCTGATGGTCCTTCTTGAGCATGTGATCAGCTGGTTTTGGTTGTCAGCAGCAAACTGGTTGATCCACTCTGAGAAGGTGCTATTTAAGAGACTGAGCTGAATACAGCTCCTCAGACTGAGGAAGTCTCTCGGATGAGAGACGAAACGTTTCTATATTTTTTTGCTTTGTTTTGTTTTTTGTTTCTTTGAATGTCCAGAGGACCAGATTAAACTTTTTTAGATATCAAATTAAACCCTATATATATGTGTGTGTGTGTGTGTGCGTGTGTAAATTCTGTTAATGAACTTTAAATTAACTTTAGTTCACCATTAAATCTTTGATGAAGCAGATTCTACAAAAACATCTGTATTTAAATTTTTATTGGTTTTCTTCATCACTTGATGTATTTGCACTCGTGTCTACTTTTATTGTTCAATTTAGATATGTGGTTTTGTTTCTTGTTCAGATTTTTTTTATAGCTTTGCTTTAAAGTTTAATTCTTGTTTTGTGATTTATACATCTGTATGGAAAGCCATTTCATTCAAAATTAAATAAATAAATAGTGTTATTTAAAAATTATTAATACATATTCCATTAAATAAATAAAATAATAATTTCCCTCTGGGATTAATAAAGTATTTTTGAATTGAATTGAATAAATGTTCCCATGAAGTAAAAGATTTAAATAGAAATGTTTAGTTTTTTATCCAAGATTATTTTTTTTATTTATTTCAAGATTTATTTATTTAATAATGGAGTTTTATTTTGTAAAGCTACAAAGTACTTTATATATTTCAGGGTCTTTTATTTTTTAACCCTGTTTTTTATTTTAAGTGCTTTTTATTTCATGTTCTTATATTGAAATGACCGGTGTCAGAGCCTGGTGAAACTCCACTGGTGTTGGGACAGGATTCCTTTGCCTTATGCAGCTGAACAAGTTTTCAAGACAGTCCTGAGTAAACCTGCTTGTCAACACAAATAAGTGTCCATGGTCAAGCATGTCTTTTTGAATACATAAAATTGTAGATGTTGCCATCACATTTCCTGTTTGCACTGGTTTCCAGCTTCCTTTTTGACCTATTTTAAGTCCACAGAAGAGTGCTAACATGTCTTGGAGGAATTTAATGGCTTTGTTGTACTCTTCTATCTTGTGCCTGCTGAGTCCCATCACGGGGTGGCGAGAGGACATCAGATCAAACCAGTGGTTCACCTGCTCCAGAAACCAGGCTGTTGTCAGGTTAGAGGTAGGTCGCTGCTCCTGCTCCACCATATATTTCAGACCTGCACTTGCTGAAAACATGCATTGCAGACCCCACCTTCATTTTCTCAAAATGACTTGGCTGAAGGGTTTTTGTGAGAGATTTGGTACAATTTTCAAAGGACCCAGTGAAACTTCATTGTGTGGAAGTCCCTCTTTTAGCACAATGTCTGGTGGAATTGTAAAGGTCTGTCCACGTCCCAGGGCGCTCTTCAAAATCTTTACCAGATGTGGGACATCTGGCATGAAGTAAAGCCTTTTATCTGGTCTTGCTGGGTGTTGGACAGATGTTTGGTTGTGGCTCACTCCAAATGCCCGTCACATCGCTCTGTTAGCACTGCCCATGTCAGTGGTAATATTTAACACGAAAAGTCCTATGGAAGCTGCTCTTTCAATGATTTCTGGAATGATTGGCTTATAATTTGCCCCATTGGTAGAATTGCCACTGAAATGGTAAGGCACCACTTGCTTCCATCTCGTTGTGCTTCCTGCCAACATAAAAACACAAGCATGTGTTGCAGCTCCTGTATGACCAGGCAATGTAACATCTCCAAAAAGCTTCCCTGTTCCCAGGTGCAGCTCCACACTTGGTGTGATTGCCATTTCATCCAGCGTCAGGACACATTCTCGTTCCATCTCTGTCAGACTGCTAACTTTTAGTCGGAGCGTGTCGAACACCTCTCCTAACACACATGGTTCAAGCTTAATATGTTCCAGTCTTCTTTGCTGGGTTCTGATGTCAGGGAGTGGAATACTCATGTCCTGAAGAAGCCTGTAGCCTGTTGAGCCCATAGAAAAACGGAGTTGTATGGCTTTTTTCAATGTGTGTTTGCTCCATCTAATCCCTCTCTTATTCTTCATGCCAATTGCCTTCATCTGATCTTTTGTAAAAAAAAATATGGCTGAATTTCTTTTCCATATTAACTTTTTTTTTCGCAGGACTGCATTAATTTTCTTCTGTTTGTGAAGTTCTCCTTCTATCCTGCTTATGTAATTTTTTTTGTGTTCTAATTGCTCCCTCAGGTTTTTCATCTCTGTCCCCTGGTTGCATTGCCTGTTGATACATACTCCTGGCCCTGATGAGCCTGGCTCGTCATCATCAGTTCCTGGCATGTCCCTGTCGTCTGAGGCTACATTTTTATCTTCTTCACCTTCACTTTCCCTTGTTTCACTCGCCTCATTTCTGTTTCTTCCTTCCTCAATCTCTGAAATTACAATGGCACTGTTGGCATGAAAATCATTGTTCAATAAAAAATATGAAATTTGTTATTTAACACAGTTCGTACCAAAGTTTACTTTAGAACAATATGTGTGATCACTGGTCAGTGGATCAACATGCAGTGGAAGTTTTGCTGTGCTTCTCATTGCAGGATCCTTCCTCCTTTTTGGTTCTGGGCGAGGAACAAAAATAGTTGGAACCGCATCAGCCCTCAGTAAATTGGTACTCTGAGGTAGGCTGGAGCAGAGCTGAACTGCTGGCATGGAGGACAAGGTGGAGCATTTTCATGCTGGCTTGCAGAGCACATCAGAAATAGCTTTAAAGTTATTTATATATTTATATAATTGTTTGTGTTACTCCTGGTTTTTTTTACGTGTACAGAAAACATTGTTGAAATGGCTATATTGATATTGCATAAACATTTTTTCCTAACAAATAATGGTCTGCAATATGTGTTCAATGTCATGTTTGCAGTCTCGTTTCCCTCTAAAATTTAATGATAAATGTCCCTGCAGCGTCTAAAAATGCTTTGATAAAATGCACAGACAGTCAAGTAATCAATAATCAGTTTAGTAATCAGTTCATTATTGATCAATAATTACCAAAAGTCGCCGGGCAAAGTAAGAAAAGTTGATTTTTATGTTTTGTCCCGCCAGCAGCCGCTAACACGGACTGACAGCGATGAGCTGTTTGGAACTATTGAGAGCTGCATGAACCACGTGACCGCGTAGCGGCTAGTTCAAAGAGTGTCGCAACTCTCTCTTTACAGGGCTCTGGGGTTTGGGTCATCGGCCACACGCACGTGGCTGAATAACCGGTGCAGAAGATTGGAGCTGCAGAGTGTTTGTACTTTCATGGTCATCAAAGAACATTTAAACCAGGCATGGGCAAACCGTGGGCCGTATAAAGCCCGTTGGGCTTTTTAATTGGCCCGACAAAATTGTCCAAAACTTGGACAATAAAATAAATATATATATATATTTTTTTTAATACTTTATTTTTCAGGGGTACTGAGGTAAAATTTAGGGGTGCTTAAGCACCCCCCAAAAAGAGCTTAAAATCGCCACTAGTTCAAATTACAGGTCCTTCTCAAAAAATTAGCATATTGTGATAAAGGTCATTATTTTCCATAATGTAATGATAAAAATGAAACTTTCATATATTTCAGATTCATTGCACACCAACTGAAATATTTCAGGTCTTTAATTGTTTTAATACTGATGATTATGGCATACAGCTCATGAAAACCCAAAATGCCTGTCCCAAAAAATTAGCATATCATGAAAAGGTTCTCTAAACAAACTATTAACCTAACCATCTGAATCAACGACGTAACTCTAAACACCTGCAAAAGATTCCTGAGGCTTTTAAAAACTCCCAGCCTTGTTCATTACTCAAAACTGCAATCATGGGTAAGACTGCCGACCTGACTGCTGTCCAGAAGGACATCATTGACACCCTCAAGCAAGAGGGTAAGACACAGAAAGAAATTGCTGAACGAATAGGCTGTTCCCAGAGTGCTGTGTCAAGGCACCTCGGTGGGAAGTCTGTGGGAAGGGAAAAGTGTGGCAGAAAACGCTGCACAACGAGAAGAGGTGACCGGACCCTGAGGAGGATTGTGGAGAAGGGCCGATTCCAGACCTTGGGGGACCTGCGGAAGCAGTGGACTGAGTCTGGAGTAGAAGCATCCAGAGCCACTGTGCACAGACGTGTGCAGGAAATGGGCTACAGGTGCCGCATTCCCCAGGTCAAGCCAATCTTGAACAAGAGACTGCGTCAGAAACATGTCGCCTGGGGCTGCTGCTGAGTGGTCCAAAGTTATGTTCTTTGATTACAGTAAATTTTGCATTTCCTTTGGAAATCAAGGTCCCAGAGTCTGGAGGAAGAAAGGAGACACAGAATTCACATTGCTTGAGGTCCAGTGTCAAGTTTCCACAGTCACTGGGGTGCCATGTCAGCTGCTGGTGTTGGTCCACTGTGTTTTATCAAGGGCAGGGTCAATGCAGCTAGCTATCAGGAGATTTTGGAGCACTTCATGCTTCCATCTGCTGAAAAGCTTTATGGAGATGAAGATTTCATTTTTCAGCACGACCTGGCACCTGCTCACAGTGCCAAAACCACTGGTAAATGGTTTACTGACCATGGTATTACTGTGCTCAATTGGCCTGCCAACTCTCCTGACCTGAACCCCATAGAGAACCTGGGGGATATTGTGAAGAGAAAGTTGAGAGATGCAAGACCCAACACTCTGGATGAGCTTAAGGCCGCTATCGAAGCATCCTGGGCCTCCATAACACCTCAGCAGTGCCACAGGCTGATTGCCTCCATGCCACGCCGCATTGAAGCAGTCATTCATGCAAAAGGATTCCCGACCAAGTATTGAGTGCATAACTGAACATGATTATTTGAAGGTTGGCATTTTTTGTAATAAAAACACTTGTCTTTCTTTGGTGGGATGAAATATGCTAATTTTTTGGGACAGGCATTTTGGGTTTTCATGAGCTGTATGCCATAATCATCAGTATTAAAACAATTAAAGACCTGAAATATTTCAGTTGGTGTGCAATGAATCTGAAATATATGAAAGTTTCATTTTTATCATTACATTATGGAAAATAATGACCTTTGTCACAATATGCTAATTTTTTGAGAAGGACCTGTATAGTTAAAAAAAACTGAATTTAATAAAAATTAAATAAACTGGCATTATTTTACCTGTAGTTCCCACATTTCCCCAGTAGAGGTACACTACAGACAATGGCGTGTATTACAGGCAAATTAACAGTGGAGAATAAGTAATTTCTTCTTCTACGCTTTTATTTTTACTTTGTTCTACGAACTCTGTAAAAACATGTTTATTAAAGAAAAGTGCAAACTGAGTGCCGAGTGTTTAAAATGGGGTGGACAACAACATATTGTTTCACTGAGGTTTTAATGCCAAGAAACTGTTGCAATTTTCAAAGAGTACACTTTGCTAACTGCTAACTATGCTAGCAAGCCTTTCTCCGATGGCGATTTAAGATAAGTTAGAAAAAATCAGTTTATCACGCAGGACTGTGACTCGCCTTGTGGAACTGATTGATGAAGATTTAGCGAAATAAGCTAAAAGGCAGAGAGAGTCCTTTAAGTTACCGTTTACTGGATGAAAGTAATAAAGGACACTGCTCATCTATTTTTTTTATCTGTGGGATTAACAACCGTTTTGAGATAATGGAGGTGTTTTTGACCCTGAATTCTCTGAAAGGAAAAACACGGAGAGGATTTTCATAACCGTCTGCTGTCATGAGAGAATGAAGCTTCTGTGGAGTAAAGTTGACAATGTCACAACAGACAGATCAAAACATGTCGGGCTGCGACTTCCGGTGTCATGGCGATTAGTATGGCAGCATAGAGAAGAGGTCCTGCATTGCTAGATATAAATGCCCCCCTAATTCAAGGTGTTAACGCGTTGTTATATTTTCCTCAAGAAGAATGAGTGGGGATAAAAATACGAAGGGACGAGTTCAGTCTCGGAACTCAGAAATGCGACACGAAATTAAAACTGGCGGAACACACCCGGTCGAGGATGCAGATGTGGCCTTGCCTGCTACAATTAGCTCACTTAGAAAGGTGGTGGGTGAAGTAATGGAGGAGGGCATGCGGGACCTCAAATCAGAAATGAAGGAGTTAGCGCAAGTGAAAATGAGCTTAAAAGAGGAAATGAAAGTCCTAATGAGCGAGCTGACAAGCGAAATGAACCAACAGGTTAGCGCCGCTATCAACAAGACCGAGGAGATGGGTAAGCGCCTTGGGGAAATGGAGAAGAGCATGGCAGAGAAAGAGAGATGGGACATTGGCGTGAGAGATGCTATCGTCCAGCTGCCAAATGACCAGAAATTACTTCGGGAGAAGATCACGGATTTGGAAGGACGCTCATGTAGATGAACAGATGCTCAGATATATTCATCAATTAACACGGATTCCTCATTTTTCTGAACTGAATAAAACGTGCATTGAATTTAATGAAATGCAAACGTGAGACGTCATTTATGTTTGACCCATCAAAATGAATGCGGTCATTTATTTACAGAATCAAAGTTTAACATCAAACATTTACATTAATTTGGCAAATTATGAAAATAACAACATAAGCAATCAATCAGGAAAAATCATACGGCCATGATTTTTCCGTTGCTTCACCACAGACATTTATGAAAACTGTACAATTATGATCTTTTTCCCACACGGCGGTGGATGAGCACTTTACACAGACATTTCTAAATATCTGGAAGAATTTCTACTTGAGAGAGGAGTTTAAAGATGGGAAAGAAGTTTAGAGGGAGTAAGATGGTGTTTGAGGGAGAGTGTTAACAGAACGGCACTCTCCGGGCTTTCTTCAGCCTCTCCTTACAGTACACTTAGGTGGTGAAATCGACTCTTTTACCTGGAGATGTCTCAGGCGAGATTCCGTTTAACGCACCCTTTCAGCGTCTCAGTAGGATGCTGTTACTCGTCCGGAGTAGCGGCGAGATTCTGTCCGACACAAGCTCACCTCAGTGGAAAATGTTATAATCCCATGAAACTCGGAAGAGCTCTGTTGTCATGTCAGGATCATCCCGGCTCTCACAGCTACTGCCCAGCGCTAGGACATATCAGAACTGTCCGCGCTGCCGAACTTCTCCGACTTTACAGAACCGAGTAGTTTACAGAACTGAACAGAACTGAGTAGACCAGGAAGTACCGACATTTTAAAGAGACCTTTTCCCGGTTCATCTGGGAGTATTCCCATTGGCCAAAACCGACCAGACGGGGTGTGTCTTGTGACGTAAAAGGTTAGAAGACAGCAAGAATTGTTATGGAACAGATCAGAAATGTTCTCACAGACAGAGAGAGTTTTGTTTTGGCGAGTTTAGAAACAGGTGCCAAAAACCCCCTGTTGACGTCTGAGATGATATAAACAGGACAGTTGTTCCAACACATGTCTGCTTCAACTCTTGACCCTGGAACGCACACTTTGCTCATTCAAAGGCAGAAATCAGAAAATGCATAAAAATCTGTAACAGACCTCAACATGAATTCTAACTTTGCATGAGAATTAAAAATCATTACACAGTTAATAAAATTGATTAGTTCACTGCAACATCTAAAATGGTTTGAACTAAGACACTTTGATTATCAACATTTGTAAAATAGTAATGATAATAAAAAGAGATTGTTCTTTCACTTGAATTTTCAAGAAAGAAAGTCTCAGGATGGGTGAACCTGTATTTCTGGATTCAAATCAATGAAATGACAGTTCCTGTCCCACAAGGTTCTTAAGGTCAAGAGTTTTGACCTTAGGCTTAGTCGTGACACCAGATTAAGTTCACTACAGTC
>NC_056506.1:18777292-18777688 GCF_014905685.2 Nematolebias whitei | reverse complement strand
TTTGACCTTAGGCTTAGTCGTGACACCAGATTAAGTTCACTACAGTCACGCTGGAATAATTTGCGGATATATGGCATCCCTGAAAAGGCAGAAGGTACTTCAATGCAGAGGTACGTGGAAAACATGCTGAAAACTGAACTCGGTGACAGTTTGGACTTAGGCAGCGAGAAGAATCTGGGGATAGAGAGAGCCCACAGAGCACTGGGTGTGCAGCCTCCAGCGGGGGCTCCACGATGGTACGCTTCCTGAAATTTAACGTTAAAGAGCAAATCCTCCGCGCGGCGTGGAAGAAGCCTATATATATATATACAAGAAAAACGCATATTCTTCGACCACGACTATGCTGAAAACATACAGCTGAAGAGGAGGGAGTATGCTCCGGTTAAGAAAGCGCTC
>NC_056506.1:18738719-18757292 GCF_014905685.2 Nematolebias whitei | reverse complement strand
TCGTGAATATTGTATGCATATATCTCATATATTGTCATACTACAACTAGTGACACGTACCCACGTGACTCACTACAATTCCATGCAGTGAAGTGTCTGTGAAACTGTAATGTTCACCGGTATGTGTGACTGCTGCCTGCCCTAGCCCTCGTATGTTTAATTGTATGTTTGAGTGTGTTTAAAAAAAAAACAATAAAAATAAAGTAAAAAAAAAAAAAAAAAACATGTCGGGCTGCTGAAAAGAATCCAGGATAAAGTGAAAGGAAAACAAAATTCAATTCAATTCAAAAATACTTTATTAATCCCAGAGGGAAATTATTTGTTGTTATAACTCGTTATCCTCATTTCATTAAGAGATGTTATAGATGCTGATGGCTGTAGACAGGAAGGATCTCTTGTAAAGGTCCATCCCACAGTGGATCCTAAGAAACTGGCTGCAGATGCCGTCCGATCCGTCCACCCAGACTCGGCTGGCCTCTCAGTTCCCCCTGTGCCTGTAGGACCGCCTGAATGTCGGGCAGAACTCCTCCTAGAACGATGGCCACTTCTTCCAGCAGTCTGCCGAACTCCTTGTCGCTGTGGACAGCCAACTGTAGGTGCCGAGGGACAATCCTGTCCTTCCACTGTCATGAGCCATGTTTCCTGCTAGTTCCAGGATCTCAGTGGTCAGGCACTTGAGCACAGCTGACAGGTAGATGAGAATGCGTCCACAGAACATCCTTTTCAACTCACTTGAGATTATGGGCTGTAGTTGAGATATTATTTGAGCTTTTGAGATGTTAATCAGCTGCTGGTTGTAGAAAACTGCCTTGTTGCCATGGTTACGCATCATAACAAATGTCCAAAACTAAAAAAGTTTCAGTTTTTAAACCTGACCAGGATGTTATTTTTCATCCATCAGGAATCACTGTAAGTCATGCTTTGTGTGTGCGTGTGTGAAACTGTTAATTGGGTTTGAATTATCAACAACAAAAAAAATGTGAAAGACCAAAACGTGTGAATTATTGTTCAGGTTCTCTGTTGTGACGCTGCATAGAGGAGCTGCAGGAGGATGACGTCTGCTTCCATTCCCAACCTGCTGACCTGTCATCAACTTTAGATCCTGTAGTTGTAAAAAGTTTTGTGAGGAGTTTGTGGAGGTGAGCTGACACTTTATTTAGACTTTTCTCCTGTATTCCATTAGCATAGTGAGGTAAGAGACTTGTGGTTTGGTTCATTTTATTTTTCTTCAGGTAAGAGAAAATACAGTGGTTTGTTTTGTTTGTTGTTTGGGCCTGAAGTTGGTAAGACTCCACAAAGTCAATAATTTCACTATTGTAAATAAAATCGCTGTTCTGTCATATAATCCTGACTGAATGGTGCAGAAGGTGGAATCGCCCATAATTAATAGCGTCCCGGCGGCTGTTATTGTGCTGGGGTGTAACATCACACAAACACTTCATCCATCTGTTCCTGGCCCGGCCCTTCGCTCCAATTTTAAAACTCAGTGTGGCCCGCGAGTCTGAAAGTTTGCTGATTTAAACCCTGCTTCCGCCTGCATTCTGATTTATTCAGACACGGACCTGTTCTGACATGTCGGCTTTGGGATCCCACTTGTTTGGGTCGTTGACCTCACGCGTCCGCTGAGTACAACGGCTGAATGAACGTCCTTTTGGGCGATGGATCACTTCCCGGCAGTACAGTCCCATCTGAAATTTAACTGAACTTTTTACCTATTTCAAGGTCAATCAGCTTTGCGGTGTAATGGCCGCGGGTGGCTGGTGGAAGTATGGCATGCCATGTAATCATATAATTGGATCGCGGCTGATCCTGACCCATTTAAAAGCCCGACACGACCCGGCCCGCCCCGAGTTCGGGTCAGGTGGGGCCAGGCTTAGGGCCCGGGTTAGAAATGACAGTTCTACAACAAACTGAGTCCCACAAGCAGCAAGCACTTTGGCTATGGCTGCCTCGGAGTCGATGGGGAAGAGGGCGGACCCTAGAAACTATCTTATCACCAGCAAACTGCTGGGTCCACTATGTGAGTTTGCTGCTTGTGGGACTCAGTTTGTTGTGGCTCCTTGAACTGATGAAGTCCTTTGGATGAAGGCTGAAGCATCTCAATTAAAAAAGAAACCTTCCAGATGACCTGACTGAATTTGTTGGATTTCATATGATGCTGCCTTCAGAACTTACACTCACTCCACATTTTGCTTCAGAGTTTCTCAGTAGAGGCAGTACAGTGGCACAGTTCGTAGAGCTGCTGCCTCTCAGCAAGAAGGTTGCCCTGGTTCAAATCCCAGTCTGGGGCCTTTCTGTGTGGAGTTTGAATGTTCTTTCCGTGAATGTGTGGGTTTTCTCCGGGTACTCCAGTTTCCTCCCACAGACCAAAAACATGCATGTTAGACTGATTGGTAACTCTAAATTGTCCCTATAGGTGAGTGAGAGAGTGAATGGTTGTTTGTCTCATTTCTCTCTATGTGTCCTTGTGATGGACTGGAGACCTGTCCAGGGTGTCCCCCGCCTGTCGCTCAGTGACTGCTTGTTATGGGCACCAGTGACCACCGCAACCCAAAAAAGAAGAAGCGGGTAAAGATGATGGATGGATAGATGTGGATGGATGGCACCTTGTGACACCAGGGTCCCTGATAACTGGCCTGTGTGTGAACTCATCACTCAGTAAGATTCAGTTAAAGGTGACTGTGTGCTTTGACCCCTTCACTTCCCCTTTCATTCAAAAGGTGAGTCTCTGTACTGAACGTTGCTCTGTGTAATGAAAAGGAGCACATGATCTCTTTCATACTGCTGATCTTTCATGGGTGAAATGGAAATATTTTATGGTGAGGGATGCTAAAGGCCAAAGAGCAAACTTTAGCCCTGACTGGCTAATTACTTTCTCTTTATGTTGTTTCTTTACAAATGTGAGAGTCAGCAAACAGTAAAAACTGGCATTTGAATTTGAAGTCCGACTGAGGAAGAGTGTAAATGTTTAAAGGTTAAAAAGTTGAATGGGGTGGTTACACATCAAATATGCACATAATAATATTTTGGCGTGCATGCATAGTCCCATACTGTTAGTTTACTGTCACATCAGTGCTGATGTGTCACTTTCTCTTCCTATTTGTTCAAAAGCATTCTGGATTACCTAGTTTAAACAAATATATAAACTCAAAATTACAGCTGAAGGCTTGGCACCAACATTTAAGGAAAAGTAAACCTTCTAACAGTACTACACTTTAAGCACATTTTATTATATTAAATGATGCTCAGCCATCAATCAGTCAGTAAAGTATTTATTTGTAAAATGCGACAATAATTTGAAAATATAGATGGCTCATCACCTTTTTAACAGTGGGATAATATTTCACATGAATTCATTATAGTGCCTGAAAATAATCATCAACATTATTCTTGTTCACACCTGTCACAATCAAATAAAATAAACTACATTCATGATTTTGTTTTTTCTTTGTTAAAAATGTGAAATAAGAAAAGAGTAAATATTTTCAGACTGTAGTTGTCTCTGAGTCCAAGAGCAGTGAATGTGTGAAAACATCAGACATTATTCAAGTCAAAAGTAACTAAAGAAAACACAGAGGACAGAGTGAGATGGGGAAGCATGTCTCGATGTGGAACCCCCTGAAGAGCGAAAAGCTGAAAGAAGAAGACCAAAGTTCATGCTCAATAATCCAGGTATAAATCCAACAATGTTCAGTCACGTCTCACTGACCATTTTAGCACCATCATCTTCACCATATCAGCACCAGCAAACTGGTTTTCCCACTATGAAGTACAGTAGTCCCTCGTTTATCGCAAGAGATCCATACCCTGAAAACCTGTGCTAAGTGAAAAACTGCAAAGTAGGAATAGTAGTACAAGTAGTAAGTAGTAGTAGTTTTATTATATATTTATATATATATATGCAGTCTTTTCTATGTCTGCTCAGTCTTCTGACTTCTTCTCAGTCTTTTCTGAGTCTGTGGAGTAATGGCTGAGGTCTTCTGAAGTCTTCTCGAGTACTGTGGAGTAGTTCTGGAGTTTTTCCACTGCTGGGTGGAACTTCGGACTCAGTTTCCAGTCTGATGGAGCCATCCATCTCTGCAGGAGTCACGGCGCCGGCGTAGATGGTTTAATCAGTGACATGAGACGTTAATTTTCTTTGACTGCTATCTATCTATATATATATATATATATATATATAGATAGATAGGCGTTTTAAACCGCACACTCTTGTAATATTCTAAACAACGTTTCTAAACGCTCTAAAAGATCACAGAATGTCATGATTTCAGCTCTCTGCCTTGTCTGCTCTTTGCCACTTGCAAGTGCTCTTGGCCATGCCCACTTCTCCACTCTGCACGGTGAGCAGCTGATCAGCTGCAGCAGGAAGTTTATCCTGCAGCAGTATGGGCAGCACAAAGCTGCAGGAGGAAGCTTTTTCTGCAACTCTGGGCTGCACAAATGTGCAGCAGGTGCTAAATAATTTTAAATAATTTATTTTAAATAAAAATCCCATGCCGATCCTGCAGCTCATCCATCAATCAGCCAATGGTGTCATATGCAATCTTATTTTGAACAACGGCAATAGAGCGAGTCCACGATAAAAAAAACGCGAAGTAGTGAGGGACTACAGTATTTTGTTTGTGGGAATCAGTTTGCTTGGTGTTTTCTCAGATTTGAAGAAGTCCTTTGGATGAAGGACGAAACGTCTCAGCTAAATAAAGAAACCTTCCTTTGGAAGTCCTTTGGATGAAAAAGAAAAGAAACCATCCAGATGACCTGACTGAACATTTTTGGATTTTATACCTGGGTTACTGAGGATGAACTTTGGTGTTTTAAACCACTTTGGCATGACAGAGAAGTTGAAGGGGGAGAGGGAAGGCCCCAGAGGCCATCTCAGTACCAGCAAACTATTTTTTTCCACTATGGGGTACCATATTTTCCGGCGTAAATTGCTCCAGAGTATAAGTCACATCAATCGCATCAGTCAAAAAAAGCATCATGAAGAGGAAAAAAACATGTATAAGTCGCTTCGGCATCAAAGTCGCATTTATTATACGTCACCACTGGATCTTCGCGTTTATTATGTGTTAATTTAATGGTCAAAACAGCTTCATTTTGCCTGGGTGGCGCAGCGCCATCCATCGCGGCCAGAGCCTCTAGCTCTCCAGCATTCTTCCGCGTGCACCAGCTGAGTGAAGCGAGTGCGCACAGGATGACTCACTGTTGCAGTTCTGAGAAATTTAACGTGTCTGTCAAAAAATGCTTTATGAATATGGAAAAAAAAAGTATATAAGTCGCAGGGCTGAAAAAATCTATGCAAAAAACTAACTTATATGCCAGAAAATACAGTATTCTGTTGGTGGGAATCAGTTTGTTTGGCGTCTTCTCAGATTTAAAGAAGTCCTTTGGATGAAAAAGAAAAGAAACCATCCAGATGACCTGAATGAACATTGTAAGAAGAAGAGATTTACAGATAAATATTTAATAATGTAATTTTTGTATTTCATATTTTTACAATATATTCAATTGTTTAATGGGACATTTACATTTAATGATGTATTTATAATGATAAATGTATTTAGTTTATCACCTTTCCGCCTCCATAGTTTTCCAGGGTTGAACCCACAAAACTTTCACTCTATCATGAAGAGTTGTGTTAAATCTTCATGTCTTTCTCGTTTCTTCACGTGCTCATCATTCCACGTACACCACTTCTATACAACCTGTTAATGTATGCACATGTGTTGGCAGATTTTACAATTATGATTACAAGTTTGAGAGGTCGTCAGAGGACAGAACATTCACCTCGGCTTAACAGCAGGAAATCTGAAAATCTTTCCCAGCTGATGCTCACTCATTGATGATCACAGTATTTTTGACCTATTTATTTACACCATGAATGTTTAAGTCCTCACGAGACACGATTGTCCTTCATTGTTCATCCTTCAACAGCACATGATAAACTGTGAAGGAAAATCAGTCAAATGTGGAGGTGCAGAGAGCCAGATGAAGTTCATATGGTGAGAAAGGTTAGATAATTTTTTTAAACCCTGCAGTCATCAGAAACAGTGAACAAAAGGCTGCCTCCAGACCCAGTCATTAATTAATGTTTTCTCTCCAAAGGTTAATGTTGTGATTGCTCTCCCGATGACAACCCGCATCCTGACTTTCTCACTTTGTTATGTAAAGCCCATTTTCCATAGCTCCTTTTCGGCACGGCTCGGTACGGTCCTTTTCCACTTGCAATTTTTCATGGAACCGGCCCCTTTTTCAGGACTCATTTCTCTGGGGTACCAAGCGAGCTAAGCCGGCTCCAAAACGTGATGTCAGAACACTGTCGCTCACTGATTGGTCACGGGGCGAAGTCACTGGTTGTTTGAAAAACTTTTCAAAACAACCAATCCGCCATTTGCAATTACTCGAGCTTGGAGCAGCGACTGGACCTATTTTTAAAAAACAATAATGACAACACCGTGGTCTAATGCTGAAGTACAGGCATTTTTTTTGTGTTTGGTGACCGACGACAAAATTAAGAGGGAGCTAGTCACCGCGGAGGATCATACGAGCTGCCGACTCGTTGAGGGGCAGGGTCCGGGCCCCGGGCTTGCGTGCTCATAAAGGCCGGACTCTGAGCTGCGGCAGACTGGCGGACCGGGACGGGTCTGGGACAGAGGGTGGAAATGATTTTTAAAAATATTTTATGTATTTTAAAAAATGTGATTTAAAAAAAAAAATTATAAGTGAAGATTAAAAATAAATAAACAGTGCCGGCTTTGTCATGAAATCCTGCTTTCACTTTAATGACTTTATTAAATAATCTGTTAACTAAAATTAACTAAACTGAAAAATCATAAAAAGACACTAAATTATGGGATCTCTCAGGAATATTTCCCTTCAGTTGATCCAAAATGCTGCTGCCAGAGTCTTAACTGGAGTTAGTGGGAGAGATCATAGCTCTCAATTGGCTCCCTGTCAAATACAGAATTTAATTCAAAATCTTACTTCTAATCTACAAAGCTCTCAACAACCTAGCTCCATCTTACATTGGAGATCTTATTGTTCCATATTTTCCTAACAGAGCACTTCGCTCTCAGACTGCAGGTTTACTTGTGGTTCCTAGAGTTTCCAAAAACAGAATGGGAGGAAGATCTTTCAGTTATCAGGCTCCTCTCTTGTGGAACCAACTTCCAGTTTCTGTCCATGAGGCTGACACATTGTCCAGTTTAAAGACTGGACTCAAGACTTTCCTTTTTGATAAATCCTATGATTAGAGTTGACTTGTCATGCTGTCTTAAGAGAACAAATTGACCTCATTTCCTTAAATGAATTGTTAAAATTTAATAGTTTTCAATTGAAATTATTTTTTATCTTAACGTGATTCTTGACCTGCCATTGTGTATCTGTTCCTCTCAAACCCAGCCGGTTGAAGCAGATGTCCGCTTGTCCTGAGCCTGGTTCTGCTAAAGGGTTCTTCCTCATAAGGGTGTTTTTCCTTTCCACTGTCACCTTCATGTTTGCTCAAAATGAGAGTTCTGTGATGGAGCTGAACTCAAAGCAGTCTGCTCCTTAGATAAATAATGTTAAATTATTATTTTTATATATGAATGTTTCTGTTCAGCGTCCTGAGATGACTTCTGTTGTGACTTGGTGCTGTATAAATAAATAGAATGGAATTGAAAATTGAATTAAAGAAGAGCTACAGCCTTTAGTTCAACTTTATTCTAACCCACTGATGTACAAATCATAAAACAAGAATTAAACTTTAAATCAAAGCTAAACTAAAATAATCTGTATACAAGAAACAAAACCACACATTTAAATTGAACAATAAAAGTAGACACAATGAGTTCAAATACATCAAATGATGAAGAAAAGTTATAAATGTTTAAATATAGATGTTTTTTGTAAAATCTGGTTCATTAGAGATTTAATGGTGAACTAAAGTTCATTAGTAGGATTTTTATATATTATAAAAATAATATATAATATATTATATACAAAGTATATTAGTTTAATTTGATCATTTTAATCATCTGTATACTTTTTAACAGAAACTTCAAAATAAATTCTCACCCTGTATATGAAACCTGTTTCAAGTTCAAGTCATGATTATGAGCTAAATCCAGATTTTATCCAATCCGTGGGTGTGTGACAGTAATAATCTGACATGAATTATGTTTTATCTGGACAAATTCTGAAGCTTCCAGGTTAACCCTTTTATTGTCCGCTAACTTTATTATTTATTTGTATATTATTCATGACCCTTAGGGAAAAATCACCCACCTTATTTAACTGCATAAAATACAGTTTATTCTATTCACAAAATAAAACAACTTGTCAGTTTTTAAAAGAGAGCTGACTCGGCCTGAAAATATCAAATTTAAATGACTTGTTATTTTAACACTTCAGGCCCTTTTCAAACCCGGTGGTGGACACCGACGGTGAGGGATGCTGTCAGGCTGAAGAAGGAGTCCTATCGGGCCTTTTTGGCTTGTAGGACCCCAGAAGCAGCTGATGGGTACCGGCAGTCCAAGCAACATTTGGGGAGTGGTGGCGCAGAGGTTAGAGAGGTGGGCCTGTGATCCGAAGATCGCCGGTTCACGCCCCGGCCCCGACAACATCAAAAATGTGGGTGGGGTAGGTGAAGTACCCACACTTGCCCCCACCCTCATTCGCCCCACTCTGGGCCCATGAGCAAGGCCCTTAACCCCCACCATGTGCTCCCTAAACAGGTCTCTCTTGAAAATGAGTTCTCGTGGCTCAATGAGACTAACCTGGATAAATAAAGGCTAAATAAAAAAATTAAAAAAAACATGCGGCTCGGGTGGTCGCTGAGGCAAAAACTCGGTTATGGGAGGAGTTTGGAGAGGCCATGGAGAATGACTTCCGCACGACTTCGAGGCGATTCTGCTCCACCATCCGGCGTCTCGGGGGGGAAAGCAGTACACCACCAACACTGTTTATAGTGAGGGTGGTGTGCTGCTGACCTCAACTCGGGATGTCGTGGGTCGGTGGGCAGAATACTTTGAAGACCTCCTCAATCCCACTGGCACGTCTTCCACTGAGGAAGCGGAGCCTGGGGACTCTTGGTCGGGCCCTCCAATCTCTGGTGCTGAGGTCACCGAGGTGGTTAAAAAGCTCCTTGGTGGCAGGGCCCCAGGGGTGGATGAGATTCGCCTGGAGTTCCTTAAGGCTCTGGATGTTGTAGGGTTGGGTTGGCTTACAAGACTCTGCAATATTGCATGGACATCGGGGGAAGTTCCCCTGGATTGGCAGACCGGGGTGGTGGTCCCCCTATTCAAAAAGGGGGACCGTAGAGTGTGTTCCAACTACAGGGGAATCACGCTCTTAAGCCTCCCTGGTAAGGTCTATTCAGGGGTTCTGGAGAGGAGGGTCCGTCGGATAGTCGAACCTCGGATTCAGGAGAAGCAGTGCGGTTTTCGTCCTGATCGTGGAACACTGTACCAGCTCTACACTCTCAGCAGGGTCCTGGAGGGTGCGTGGGAGTTTGCCCAACCAGTCTACATGTGTTTTGTGGACTTGGAGAAGGTGTTCGACCGCGTCCCTCTGGGAACCCTGTGGGGGGTTCTCTGGGAGTATGGGGTACCGGGCCCTTTGATACGGGCTGTTAGGTCCCTGTATGACCGGTGTCAGAGCCTGGTCCGCATTGCGGGTAGTAAGTCGGGCTTGTTCCCGGTGAGAATTGGACTCTGCCAAGGTTGCCCTTTGTCACCGATTCTGTTCATAACTTTTATGGACAGAATTTCTAGATGCAGCTAAGGTGTTGAGGAGATCCATTTTGGTGGCCTTAGGATTGCGTCTCTGCTTTTTGCAGATGATGTGGTCCTATTGGCTTCATCAGGTCGTGATCTACAGCTTTTGCTGGAGCGGTTTGCAGTCGAGTGTGACACGGCCGGGATGAGGATCAGTTCCTCCAAAACCGAGGCCATGCTCTTGAGCCGGAAAAGGGTAGAGTGCCCTCTCCGGGTCAGGGACGAGTTCTTGCCTCATCTATGGTCATGAGCTTTGGGTTGTGACCGAAAGAACAAGATCTTGGATACAAGCGACTGAAATGAGTTTTCTCCGCAGGGTGTCTGGGCTCTCCCTTAGAGATAGGGTGAGAAGCTCGGTCATTCGGTAGAAACTCAGAGTAGAGCCACTGCTTCTCCACGTCGAGAGGAGCCAGTTGAGGTGGCTCAGGCATCTGGTTAGGATGCCTCCTGAACGCTTCCCTGGTGAGGTGTTCCGGACACGTCCCACCGGGAGAAAGACCCAGGACACGCTGGAGGAACTATGTTTCTCGGCTGGCTTGGGAACGCCTCGGGATTCCCCCGGAGGAGCTGGACCAAGTGGCTGGGGAGAGGGAAGTCTGGGCCTCCTTACTTACGCTGCTACCCCCGCAACCCGACCCCAGATAAGCGGAAGAAAATGGATGGATGGATATATATATATGGCAACAGAGTTCATATATGAACGTTTCAAAGCAGACAAGTACAAGTCAAAGTATACAATTCATTAAAACAGCTCCCTACTTCAATTCATTCTTTGATTACAGCTCCAAAAATACACATTTATACACATGAAGAAATTATTTTATGTAAACAGTTTTACAACAAACACATGTAAAAAGATTTATTCATTTAACAAGTATCTATATCAATACTTTAGTAAAATGGTAACTGGAAAAACTGTCAGTCAGAACATTTAATGATTTTTTATGAGGAACATTCACCCTTCCATTGCAGCTAACTGGGCCCTCATTAATTTTATTAGATTTGATTCACGGCCTGGGATTCCATAGATGACAGTTTGAAGAAAATCCCAAACCTGGGCACATGACTTTGGGTAATATGCATTAAAAACATTTTTTAAAAAGCTTTACAACAGCCATCAACAGCACCCACAAGAGATGGATGCTCCAAAGCAGTTCCATTAATGATAACAAAAGCTTGGGAACAACATAGCCTGTCATGTGTGTCCCAACCTGGTGAAGGGAAAAGAAATAAAGCAAGCCATTAGTGATTTTAATTATGTTGCGGGTCAAATTGACCCGTTTTAAAGTTAAATTTTTTTTTAAAAATAGTTAAAAATATTTTTTCTGCATGAAACTTTTTCTATTTGTGTTAATAGTTCCACTCAACATATAAATTGAAAATGGTTCACTTTACACATGTGTACCACCCCCTACGTCTACTTGTTACATCGATACTGTTCGGGTCAATTTGACCCGGCAGTCAAGTTGAAGGGTAAAAATGGTAAAAAAAAATTCCAATTCTATTTGTTTCCTTGAAACTATGAGACATATTTCACTACACACACACACACATGCACACACACACCACACACACACCACACACATGCACACGTGCATGCACACAAACCCACTTTCTCATTATTCTCTTTACTTCACAAGGAAACTGTGAGACAGCAGGTGTTTATACAACTTTTGACGGGAACCTTTTCTGTTCCTGTGGGAAAACTCCACCCACACTGAGTGGACACGCAGCAGAAGGGGAGGGGTGGGAGGGCATAAATACTCTCTGCAAGGGAGTCCTAAACACATTACACACTGAAGGTACATGTGATATCGTCACTGTCAGAGGTCAGGAAATGAGCAGCAGGAAAAAAAAGTTTACAGCCCAAGCAGGAAGTGCTGGATCTTCTCATTGATCATGACAGTGAAATAGAAGAGGAGGTGTCTGAAGCTGAAGACAGTATTGAGGTCAATTCTGAGTCTCATGATTCTGATTATGAACCAATTGATGAAAGTGATATTCATGTTTCTCCAAGCAAGACATTCATGTCAAAAAATGGTGAAATTCAGTGGTCTTCATCTCCAACTAAGCACCTCGGAAAACAGTGTGCAGAAAATATAATAAAGACAGTGCCAGGGCCTACTAGGATGGCAGTAACTCGAGTCACAGATATCAAGTCGGTCTTTGAGCTACTCATGCCTAATGTAATACAAAAAATCATTCTTCAAATGACAAATCTAGAAGGAAGGCGAGTTTTTGGAGAGAACTGGAAGGAGCTGGACCAAATGCATTTACATGCATATTTGGGGGTTCTCATTCTGACCGGAGTTTACAAGTCAAAGGATGAATCAACAGCCAGTCTACGGGATGCAGAGGCAGGCAGGGTAATATTTCGGGCCACAATGTCTCTGGAGACTTTTCATATTTTCTCCAGAGTAATCCGATTTGACAATCGAGAGACAAGAGCTGTCAGACGGGAAACAGACAAACTAGCAGCTATTAGGACAGTGTGGGACAAGTGGGTTGAACAACTTCCCCTGTTCTATAACCCAGGCCCTAATGTCACAGTGGATGAAAGACTTGTGGCATTCAGAGGTCGCTGCTCATTTAGGCAATATATGCCTTCCAAGCCAGCTAAATATGGCATAAAATTCTGGGCAGCATGTGATGCAAAAACCAGCTATGTTTTGAACATGCAGGTTTACACTGGAAAGCCAGCTGGAGGAGCCCCAGAAAAAAATCAAGGTACAAGGGTTGTGCTTGACATGTCAAATGGTCTCAGGGGGCACAACATAACCTGTGACAATTTTTTCACAAGCTATAACTTGCGTCAAGAACTTCTAAAAAGAAAGCTCACGATGGTTGGGACAGTCCGAAAGAACAGAGCTGAACTCCCCGCTGAGCTACTGGTGACAAAGAACAGGGACCCTCAATCGTCCATGTTTGCCTTTACAGACAATACAGCCCTGGTGTCCTATTGCCCTAAAAAGAGGAAAAATGTTGTGCTCATAAGCACTTTGCATAAAAATGCTGAAATCAGAACAAGAGAGTACCATAAACCAACTATGATCCTTGACTACAATGCTACCAAAGGTGGGGTGGACAATCTGGATAAGGTCACAGGGTCATACAGCACCAAGAGAATGACTGCGCGCTGGCCACTGGTCATCTTTTACAACATCATTGATGTATCAGCATACAACGCATTTGTCATTTGGATGGAAATCTTTCCGGAATGGAATGTGTCAAAGCTGTACAAGAGGCACATTTTCTTAGAAGAGCTGGGCAAGGCACTTGTGGTACCACATATACAA
Organism: Nematolebias whitei; assembly: GCF_014905685.2. Taxonomy (NCBI): domain Eukaryota; kingdom Metazoa; phylum Chordata; class Actinopteri; order Cyprinodontiformes; family Rivulidae; genus Nematolebias; species Nematolebias whitei. Next base: position 18,744,242 of record NC_056506.1, on the reverse strand, counting down.
CGAAGACAGCATATGACAAGGACTCAGCTACTGCAGCTGTAGTAAAGGAGATCCAGGAGAGGACTACATCCAGTACATCAGTGTGTGAGGTAAGTAAAAGTGTGTGTTTGTGCGAGTGCATGTTATGTGTGTCTTAGGAGCATCAAAAAATATATTAACCATTTTATTCGTCTTTCTAGGTTGCTACTGGAGGAAAAAAGAAGAGGAAGAGGTGCCAGGTTTGCAAGCCATCTGATGATGTCAAAACGAGCATGACTTGTGTGAAATGTGCAACATTTATTTGCACAAAGCACAGTCTGATGACATGTCCTTCATGTGTTGTGTAGATGACAAAACTAAAGCATCTAGTTAATTTACATATATTCATTTTTGTGGTATTTCTGAATGTATTCATTGCATGGTGTATACCATCACAACATGATGACATGTTACTTGTGAGCTGTGGAGATTCACAGACATACATGCAGTGTGTTAGTGTTCCTAAGATCTTATGTTGTTGTTTTGTTCATTTCTGGTTCAAAAAACAGTGGCTGAATAAAGTTTACTTTCAATACAAATCTTCACGACTCATTTGTCTTGATTTTAATGAGCGGGTCAATTTGACCCAGAACAGTATATGCGTCTCAAGTTCAATTATAAAGATCACCCTTTGAAAAAAAAAAAAAAAAAAAAATGTAATGTAAAAAAATTTACAAAAATCAATTTCAAGGATAATTATTGTTTTTTTTTGTGTGTAGGTTTTTTCAGCAAACATAAAAAATGTAAATCACATTTTTTACGTCAAAATGAGTTAGTTGTTGTCATTTATCCTTTATTTATGATAAATAAAAAAACATCATTGCACAAATATTAACTGACATGGTTAGTGTTGGAGTTAATAATCAGATACAAAAATGTTTTGGAGGATTTTTTGGGTTTCTGACACTATTGCATGATTAAACACTCCCCGGGTCAAATTGACCCACAAACATTATTGCTTTACCTCAGAAACGAACATAACAGGAGGGTTAACCTCCTGAGACCCAAGCTTTTGTTTGGTGTGCATTTTTTTCTTTTTCCAAGGTACATGGGATTAGTAGAACCTAATAAGTTAAATAACTAGACTTTGTCATGGTACAGGAAGTGGTTTTAGAAAAAAAAGATGTCCTTCTATGAGGACAGTCAATTTATGTTTGTATATTACATTTTTCCCTGCAATTTGGGATCAGAAGGTCCCAATTACACTACAAACAAATTTCCAGCTTTCTATAATAAGCATATCTCTAAAAAAAAAATCAATGTCCCCATATGAGGACACTGGGTCCATCTTCATGAAGGACACAATAAAGACTTGACTGGTTGAAAACTTATAAAAACAGCTTATTTCAGACTGAAAACATTAGGGCATAAAATAAAGGAGTAAAAAATGGTTTAGTTCATGTAACTAAACTACACTCAAAAAACAGAAATGTCACTATTGTCGGCTATACAACATAGTATTATGTTTAAATTATTCAAAAACCTTGAATTATTTGCATCAACTTAACTTAGTTATGTTGTTTGAAAATAGAAATGTTAATTTAAATGTTAAATGATAATGTTAAATTTCCCCAACTCAACTCTGTTAAGTAAAACGGAAAGCACTGAAGTAGTTTGTCCCTTACTGGACACCGTATGTACAGTATATACAGTACCGTCTCTTGTCATCACGTGATTGGCACATGAAGAGTCGTCCGTTCAATGTGAGAGTCTGAGAGACATTCCTCTATCATCTACATCCATCCTTTTAAATTAAGGTATGTATACATCTTTTCATTGCCACTTCATATAGCAATTACTGTTAAGAGTATTTTATATATATTATTTGACTGTTGGGAGGATGAGATAAATTATTAGAGGAACTCGGTTAACTAACTTTTGTTTTGCAAACTCTACACGTTTGCTTTGGTTTTTAACCAAGCCGATGAAAAGTCAAACTGGTGAAGTGATGGATTATCAAATCCACGTTAAGATGTATGTATTTGTGTGTTCTGTGAAGTTGTGATTTCGATAGCGCTACCTGTTAGCTTCTATAGCGCCGCTAGCGTGGTTCGCGCCAAAAAAGCAAGGCAGTTGGATATGTTGCTGTCACATCGGATTATATAAAGTAATGCGTGGCCTCGACACAATCCACCTTCTGAATGGGAATGGTTGACAATTTACTCTGCTTTTGTATTAATGAGTGGCTTTGTTATTGTCATGACAGAGTGAGATGGTAATTTTTAAACAGTAATTTAAAACGCGCCTTCTCATTCTCAAAGCAGCACCTTTTTTTCTCCTCTCCTGCCTGATCAGTGCGGTCAGAACCCCTCCACCTCTCTGTTCTCTTCAAACCTGGGTGTGTGAGCCCCCTCCTAAACGTTGCCTCGGGCTCACAGATGCCCCATTTGCACTGCGCCTCAGCCCCAGCTATGGGCAGCGCGCCACAGAAATAACCCATTTGCAATAATACTTTAGCTAGTATTTTAGCTGACTTGAGGCTGATTCTAGTCCTCTTTTCGTCCCTGCTTCTCTTTTTCTCCCCCCCTGCTTCTCTGGTGGGACAGACCGAGCTCGGTCGAGCCTCAAACGTGAATGCTGGACTCCGATTGGTCAGGGGGAGGAGTCACAGGATCAAAAACTTCACCGATCCACTATTTGCTATTTCTCTGGAATTTCCCTGTCAGGCGGCGGGATGATCTTAGTCCGAGATGGAGGTTTGAAACGTTATTTTAAAAACATTTTCTATGTATAAAAAAATAATTTTTTTCATCAGTGAAGATTAAAAATAAATAAACGGTGCTGTCTTTATCATGAACTCCTGTTTTCACTTTGACTTTATTAAGTAATATGTTAATTAAAGTTAACACAGCTGAAAAATCATAAAGACAAAATTATTAGGAATATTTCCCTCAAATATATTGAAAGAAGTACCAAAGTTCAACCACCCACTGACGTACAAATCACAAAACAAGAATTACACTTTAAATTAAAGCTATAAATCAAAGCTAAAAATAATCAGTATACAAGAAACAAAACCACAGTAAGCACAAATACATCAAATGATGAAGAAAAATATAGATATCCTGATGCATTTTATTAAGTCTTCTAATCTAGGAGAAATATTAATGCCCAAGTATGTAATGTTACCTGATTGTAGTCGTTCATTGAGAGAAGTAGCAAACACGCAGACTTAATAAAATTGAATCATATCCCAATTTTAAAGAACATTGAAGATGATCTTACTAGATGGAAATCTCTGCCCATATCACTTATGGGAAGAGTTGCCTCAGTAAAAATGATGGTCCTGCCGAAAATAAACTATTTATTCTCAATGATTCCAAATAAACCTTCAACTGAATGGTTTAAGTCACTGGACTCTTTGATATCTAAATTCCTTTGGAAAAACAAAACTCCACGTATTAGCTTAAAAGCATTACAGAAATCTAAAGATACCGGAGGATTAGAACTTCCCAACTTCTATCACTACTATTTAGCCAATAGGTTACAATATATCTCAAAGTGGTTAAATCCAAATACATTAGATGAAACTTGGATAGACATAGAACAAACTTTATGCAATAATATTAAGATTTCAGATCTACCGTTTATTAGCACAAATATAAAAAGACATGTTTGCTTTAAAAGCATCAGTATTAGCTCTTCTCTGACAGCATGGTGGGAGTATTTGAAAATGACAAAATCTTCACTACTCCCCTGTAGACATACACCCATCTGGAACAATCCTGACATCCTACAAGAAAATAATATGTTAAATTTCCCAGGTTGGAGAGTCAAGGGAATTGAACGTCTGGAACACATATATGAAGGTGTAGACTTTATTCCATTTAATAATTTAATAATACAATTTGACATTGAAAATAAATACTTCTTACAATATCAACAAATTAAGTCTATCATAAAAAAGAAATTTAAGCTTAATAAAACTTTGTTAGAAACACCAATATGTGTGTTAGAGTTCCTTAATCTTAAATCCCCCAAATTATTATCTAAAATATACAAGAAATTGTCTAGAATCAATGACTCCATAATGTTACCTGTTGCAAAATGGGAGTCAGATTTATCAATCAATTTTGACCAAAACACCTGGTCTCAAATATGTTTAAGAACATTTAAAATGACTAGAATCTCCAACTTACAATTAATACAGTATAAAGTTCTTTATAGAGTACATTATACAGGTCAGCGAATGTTTCGGATGGGATTTACATCATCTAACAACTGCTCACAGTGCACAGGCAATATTCCTGATGATTATATCCATGCACTCTGGTTCTGCCCACCCGTTCAGAGGTTCTGGGTCCAGGTTTGTGAAGACTTGTCTAAATGTCTGAAATGTAATATTCCACTCTCTCCGTCTGTTTGCTTATTGGCTATCTTGGAAGATGTTACCCTGGAAAAAAATACATGTCGCATGATTTTCACTGCCTTATGCATCGCAAAGAAAACCATACTCCTGAATTGGAAAAATAAAAATAATCTTAGTATTAATCAGTATAAAAATCTGCTGTTAGATCATATTAGTCTTGAAACAGCATCTGCCGACACATTGGATCAATCTCTGTGGGCTCCTTTGATCGGCTCCGTTACATAGTGAGGGTGGGTAGTCTGGGATCTGACCTTGTGGGGCCTTGGGGTTGCTGTGGAGGTGGGTGTATGGGTTTGGGGCCCCGGGGGGGTTGCCGGGGGCTGGGCTCTTGGGGGTACCTGGGCAGGGGGGCACTGCTTTCCCTCTGGGGAGGGCCTGGGTGGTTCTGGGGGATGTCTGCTGGTGGCTGCATGCAGGCCCTCAGGTGGTCTATGGCGGCGGTCGTGGGTCACCGATCTGGTAGCCTGGCTGTGCTGATGTGGGTTCGGGGTGGGCGCGGGGGCTTGGGGTTCTGGGGGCTTGTCGCCCCCGGGCTTGGGCCTGTGGGGTTCGGGGATCTTGGGCTCTGGCGGGCGGGTTGCCGGGCTCTGGGCCGGCTTGCGTTCTGGTGCCCGGTTCTGGGCGGGGGCCTTCGGCTCGCTGGTGGGTTGTGGGTCGTGGGCTGGGGGGTTGGGTGTTTGGGGGCGTGACCAGTAGCCCCTAGGAGGGGGTAGTTTGACCCAGCCTAGGTGTCTAGTGTGCTATGTGTTTTGAGAGATGTCCGAATGAGGGGTGGGTGTAGTATTTCTTCTGGAGTGGGGATGGGGTGGATGTCCTTGGGGGCGGCCCGGGACTGTGCATGGCCGGCTGGCTGGCCCCTTTCCTGTGGTGGGGGCTCGATCCCGGTGCTTCCTGGCACTGTCGGCGGTTGGGCGGGCGCTCTTGGCCGGGTCGTCCTGGTGGGGTTTGGCTCCATCTGGTAGCGGGCTGACTGCGATCTGTGGGGGTCCTGGTGGCCCTCGGGTGTGTAGGCTGCTGGTGCAGCTTCTGGCGGCCCTCGGGGCTCTGTCCCTCTCTGGTCTGGAGCTCAGCGGGCCTGACGGTCGGTCCAGATGGAGAGGTGTCTTGGCCTCAATCCCTGGGTGGACCTTGGGGGG
>NC_056506.1:18712408-18728719 GCF_014905685.2 Nematolebias whitei | reverse complement strand
ACATAACATTTTTAAGTAAATCCAGTATATTTTTTTTTTGAGTGTAGCATGGCTACCCAAATACATAAGTAGCAGAAAACCTATGCAACAAGCAGTTTGCCCTTCCAGAACAGCCCTACAGGCCTTTGAGAAACTTTCAAAAGTGTAAATAGATGAGTACTTTAAGCCCTAAGCATGGCTTTTCAAACATTTTTGGTGCAAAATACATCTGCAGAAAACAGTCTGCCCTTCCAGAACTGCCCTACACGCTTTTGTGAAATGCTGCAAAGCAGTTGCAGTCACTCTGCAAGCAGAAGAACACATTGCATTTAGTGCACCTCACACTGGATTTCCCATGGCAGCCCTGCCCTCTACAGTGCATTGGATATTTCAGGTCAGCCATCTCTGGGAGATGAGCAGCAGAACATGTGCAGACAGAGTCATGTGGGACCGGTATGACCCGAGATCTCTTCCCTGACTGTGAAGGGTGTGAATTCTCTCCCTCTGCATCTGCGACATGAGCGTCTTTGTTAAGAATGTCATGCTTGTTGAGGAATACTTGAGCCACTACCATGCGAAACTCGAGACACTTCATGATAGCCTTTCTTGGGGTACCATTTTCCAGTTTATCTTGGTGATACAGCTGCCAGCTGTTGACAAGCTCAAGATCAGTGAAATGCATCAACATGCGAATTGTCCACTTCTTAGTGCGGACATTCATTCCATAGTAGCTTATCATTCTGTCTGACAGGTCACCGCTACCCATCTTGATGTTGTACTAGCTCAATGCTTGGTCGTGTAACAGTCACATATTTTTTGTCCTTCTCTTACCATCGCTAGCAGGTTTCTTGAGGTTGTTCTGCTTGAGCAGCAGATAGCATAACAATCGGCTTATTGTCATACCACTTGACTACACAAAGCTCTCCATCTGCCCTTGTAACTTGCTGAAGCACCTCTCCCTTGCCGTTTCAGGCTTAGGTCACCTGGCAGCTTCTCTATTGCTTTGGGGACTCAGTTCTTTAGCACTGTGCCAGTCAAATGCACCTGCTTCTTCAGCATATGATCCACAGCTGATATGGTCATGAAGAACCAATCACAATACACTTTTGTACCAGCAGGCACAGTTTCAGACAAACGTTGATCGTGATCACTAATGCTCCTACACATGATCACATGCTCCTACACCCAATCCCTCAGAGCCTTGAATTTGTGAGTTCAGTGTCTATGCACCTTGGTAGACTTCGAAGTCCAACACATTTCCATTCACTGATACCAGCAAGGGTGTCATAAGCATCTATAATGTGGGAGGACACCGTGTGTGTGTGTGTGTGTGTGTGTGTATGCGTGTGTGTGTGTGTGCGCACTTATGTGTGTGCGTGCACACGTGCATGCAAGCACACGCACCAGTGTGCAAAAAAGTGTACACTAGTGTACAAAGAAAGCAACATTTCACCTAGATTTCCTTATTTTAATTCCATTTAAAACATGTTTCTTACCAAGTTTGGGTAAATTCAGCTGTGAGTTTTAAAGACATTTTAACTTTAATGCACTGTAACACACAGCCTCAGATCAGCACTATTTGTGTTTATAGAGAATTTAAAAACATTGCCACTAGACTTTTTACTTGTGTTCAACACTACTCATCTAAAGGATGTTTTTCATGAAGCTTGAGGACAATAATGTGTGGGGTTTTAAAGACATTTTAATTTTAATGCACCTTAACACACAGTGTCTTACAGCGTCACACACTTAGCTTAATGCTAAGCTAAGATGCTACAGACTTAGCGCTCCACATCTCTCAAGCATCCTAACATGAATACATGTTTATGATCCTAAACACCCTGGTCACCAACTGCCCACACTAAGCTGGCTAGCAACACAGAGGTGTCTCCACCTCCTCCGCCTGTGAGCATTCTCTGCCGAGGCAGGAGACACAGAGGAGAACCTGCAGGCTGCTAGAGAGTTGTAAGTAGCCAGGAAAACCTGGAATGAACTTTTAGTGATTTAAGTATTCTCCTATTAATCAAGTGGAATGAATTTGTTCACGAAGAAATAGAAACTGTGCAGACTGAACTAATGTTTCATGGTAAATGTGTGTGTGTGGGGGGGAGGGGGTCTAAATGAACATTTTCTGAATGTGGACTGGCCAGTCTCTCTTAAGAATGCAGCAGTTTTTATCTTTAGGTTGCCAACTACAGTATATCACTGATCAAACAGATGTGTTTTCAACAACATCTCTGATTCCACTTTGCCTTTAATCTAGCTAAGAAGAGTGCAACTCTGTCTTTTATGCTCACATCCTCCAACTCATCCCATTGCTCCAATGTTGCCTCGTCATCTTCTAACTCGCATAAGGTGCTCAACTGAGGACTTGTTGCTCTTTTAGAATGTCCAACAGAACTACTTCCTTCTATTTCAGTGTCAAACTCAATAGCACGCCCTAGTAGATGTCACCAACGTAAATTATCTCATGTGATTAAATGTTTGTTTACATCCAATTTGAGCACACTGGAAATATGTTGAAGTTGAATATAAATTATGAATTACTCTTAGATGTGGAAAAAAAATGCCTTATGTTATGCCCTAAAGACGTTCCACATTTTAAACACACATTTCCCATTTTGTCTTGTCCTGTGACTCAAAGCATACCTAGAGAACTTTTGCTATATGAAGGTGAAATTTCAGACGAGGACCAAGGTGAGGTATCAGGGATGTCTGGCTGTTAGCATCCAGAAGAAAGAAGCTTTCTTCATCAATGTTTTCTGCTGAACAATGTATTAGAAAATATATATTAATATTCTGACTTCAAAACAATTCCCAGCAATGCATATAGTTTTTACACACACACTCAGTGTGTGTGTGTACCACATTATCTGCATAATGTAGAAATGAGACCCTGAGGTTCCCAAACCAGACACCCTCCTCATTGCACCTTGTGATCCTGTTCATGAACATTATAAACATGATCAGATACAAATGACAGCCTTTCAGGAGTTCCACCTGTACTGAGAACAAGCTTGACTTTGTACCAAGAATGCAGACACAGCTACTGCCCTTAAAAGCAACCTTGGTACCCCATACTCTTGCAGCATCCCCCACTGAATGCCTCAAGGAACATGTTCATAAGCTTTCGCCAGATCCATAAAACACACGTAAACTGGAGAAGCAAAGTCCCATGAATATCAGCTCTGGAAGGGTGAAAATTTGGTTCATTGTTCTATGACCTGGACTGAAGCCATACTGTTCCTCCTGAATCCGAGGTTCAACAATCTGTTGTTGCCTCCCTTCCAACACTCTGGAACAAACTTTCTCTGAGAGAGCAAGAAGTTTGATCCCACAGTAGTTGGAACACACTCTCCAGTCCCCCTTCTTAAAAATGGGAACCGCAATCCCAGTCTGCCATTTCACAGACATTGTCCCTGTCCTCCATGCAACAATAACGCCCCGCAACATCCTGAGCTTTCAGCATCTCGGGGCAAATCTCATCCATCCCTGGCATCCTGCCAGCAAGGAGCTTTTGGACTACCTCTGTGACCTTTGCCATGGTAATGGACTCGTCTTCCCATGAGTCCTCAGACTCTGCTACCTCAAAGGTAGACATGGTGGATGGATTAAGAAGATCCTCAACCTGTTCCTTCCTCCTTTCAACAATATCCTCAGCCCAGGTCAGCAGTTCCCCAACAGCATTGCCTGGGCACGCTTTCCTTTTCAGAGTCACTGAATGGTTTGCCAGAACCATCTCAAGGCCAACTAAAAATCCTTCTACATAGCCTCACCGAATTACTTCCATCCCCGGAGTTTTGCATCAGCAACCACTGAAGCCACAGTCCTTCTACCTAAGTAAAAGTAGCAACCTGTCAGCTGCTCCAGGAGTCCTCCAGCACCTTCAGCTTGATGGCCTTCATCATTGTTGGAGTCCACCAGCAGGTTCCTTGATTTCCTCCACAACAGGCACCAACGACCTTTAGGGAACAGCTCCTGAAAGCCACACCTGCAATTGAGGCCCCGAACATGGCCCATTCAGATTCCATGACCTCGACTTCCCCTGGGACATGTAAAAAAAATCCAAATGGTGTGAGCTGATAATCATAGAGAGCTCCACCAGACATTCCCAGTTCACCTTCACTTTGCGTTTGGGTTTACCAGGTCTGTCCAGCAGCCTCCCCCACCACAGTATCCAACTTGCCACCATGTGATTGTAGTAAAAATGTCCACAAATAGTTTCCTTTTCAGATTCACAAAGAATCGGTCTGACAAAATAAAGAAAAAGAATATACAAAACAAGTTTAACGTACTAATAGCTCATCAACACCATCACTATTCCAATAACAACACATTCAGTGTAGGACAACACTCCAGTAGCCAATTACATGCCAGGGAGACAGAAAAGTGGGTGAAGAATTTATCTGACAGACAGCTCACCCAGCCAGAGACAGAGATACTTGCCAGGGGACTGAACTTTGCGGTTGCATCAAGTAGACTTCCTCTGGTGGAGATGATCACAGCCACAGAATCAGCCATCCGCAACAACAAAATTAAAGAGGCTGAAGCAGAACAGCTCAGAATCAAAGTTTCAGCCTGCCTCAGCAATGCCAAACCACCACCTTCCAACATCAGTAGAGAGGAGAGGGACGCACTCACCACTCTTAGCAAGGACAAAAACATCATCATTCTCCCAGCAGACAAAGGAAGGTGCACAGTGATTTTGAACCAGAAAGACTATCATGAGAAAGTTATGACACTCCTTAGTGACTTAAACACTTATGAACCTCTGAAAAGAGATCCAGGAAGTGGTTACAAGAAGAAGTTGATAGATTGCCTGAAAATTTTGGAGCAGGACAAGGCTATTGACCGTTTTCTGTACCACAGACTGTACCCAGGGGAGGCCACACCTAGTCTGTATGGTTTACCTAAAATCCACAAACAAGGTGTACCTTTAAGACCTATTGTTAGCATGATTAACTCTGTCACTTACAATGTTTCCAAATATCTGGCATCTGTACTCATCCCTTTAGTTGGCAGCTCAGAACACCATACACAGAACACCATGGACTTTGTGGATAAGGTGAGGGATGTCATCATGGAGACTGATGAAACAATGGTCTCTTTTGACGTCACATCACTCTTTACGTGCATTCCTGTTGATGATGCAGTAGAGGTGGTCAGTTTAAGATTAAAATCAGACACCACTCTGAGCAGCAGGGCCACACTTTCCACAGAACAACTGTGTCAACTCTTGAAACTGTGCCTGCAGTCAACCTTCTTCACATATGGGGATCAATATTATAGGCAGAAACATGGGTGTGTTATGGGGTCTCCAGTTTCTCCTATTGTTGCCAACCTGTACATGGAGGAGGTAGAAAAGAGAGCCTTGACGTCCTTTTCAGGGACACCACCAAGTCATTGGTTCAGGTATGTTGACGACACCTGGGTTAAAATTAAATCTCAGCAAGTCCAACATTTTACTGACCACATCAACTCTGTGGATAAATACATCAAGTTCACACGAGAAGATGAAAAAAATGGCAAGTTGGCTTTCTTGGACTGTGAGGTGTCAGTCTCTGATAGAGGACATTTGCAAACTGAGGTATACCACAAACCCACCCACACAGACCAGTATTTGCAGTTTGACTCCCATCACCCTTTGGAGCACGTTAGGAGTCATCAGGACTCTGTATCACAGAGCAGACAGCGTCCCCACTAGCTCAGGAGCCAGGCAGAAGGAGAAATCCCACACAAGACAGGCTCTAGAGCAATGTGGATATCCTAACTGGGCCTTCCTGAAAGCAGAGAAGAAACCCAAACAGGACTCCAGTCAGCCATCAGGTGAAAAGGAGGAACCCAGACCCAGACCAGTGGTCACTCCGTATGTTGAGGGAGTATCAGAGAAACTGAGACGTTTATTTTCTAAACATAACGTCCCAGTGGCTTTTAAACCCCAAAATACATTACGGCAAAGACTGGTTCATCCCAAAGATCCAGTCCCCCGGCACAAACAGAGTAATATTGTGTATGTTGTTCAGTGTCAGGAGGGCTGTGATCAGTCTTACATCGGGGAAACTAAACAGCCACTGGCCAAAAGGATGGCCCAGCACAGAAGATCAACATCATCAGGCCAGGACTCTGCGGTCTACACTCATCTCTAGGCCAGCGGTCACTCTCTCAGGGATGAAGATGTTCACATCCTGGACAGAGAGGAACGATGGTTTGAGAGAGGAGTAAAGGAGGCCATCTTTGTGAAAAGAAATCGTCCATCATTAAACAGGGGTGGAGGCCTCCGGGTTCAACTGTCCCCCTCTTACAATGCTGTGATTGCTTGTATCACTCAACCCTCTGTGAACAGTAAACAGCCATCAGTGTGCTAATGATCCATTGTTAGGCTGATGGTCCTTCTTGAGCATGTGATCAGCTGGTTTTGGTTGTCAGCAGCAAAACTGGTTGATCCACTCTGAGAAGGTGCTATTTAAGAGACTGAGCTGAATACAGTACCTCAGACTGAGGAAGTCTTTCGGATGAAAGACGAAACGTTTCTACATTTTTTGTTGTTGTTTTGCTTTGTTTTGTTTTTTTGAATGTCCAGAGGACCAGATTTAACTTTTTTAAATTTTTCTACCTGGATTATTGAGCATGCATCAGGATATACTTTAGATAGTTTCTTGCAAAACTGTATTGTATTTTTTTCTTTGATATGGATTCTCTTAATAATGATCCATTTAATGAAGGATCAGATTAATCAACAGGTGCAGAACAAACCTGTAAAAACATTTTTATTGTTTTTGTTTTGAGTGTTTGTGAAATAGGGCAGCACGGTGGCGCAACTGGTAGAGCTGCTGCCTCTCAGCGAGCAGGTCCTTGGTTCAAACTCCGGTCCAGGCGCCTTTCTGGGTGGAGTTTGCATGTTCTCTCCGTGCATGCGTGGGTTTTCTCCGGGTACTCTGGTTTCCTCCCACAGACCAAAAACATGCATGTTAGGCTGATTGGTAACTCTAAATTGTCCCTAGGTGTGAGTGAGAGAGTGAATGGTTGTTTGTCTCGTTTGTCTCTATGTGGCCCTGTGATGGACTTGCGACCCATCCAGGGTGTACCCCGCCCCTCGCACAGTGATTGCTGGACATGGGCACCGGCGACCCTCGTGACCCAAAATGGAATAAACGGGTAAAGATAATGGATGGATGTTTGTGAAACAGACTGCTGCATGAATGTTTCTGACAAGCTTTTCAAATCTAGATTTTAAAAAAATCGAGATTTTTCTCCTCTGTGTCTCATCAAGACAGACACTTCTCCTCTCCCTCCCCCTGTTCTCCCTTTCTCCCTGCTTCTGCTCTCTGTGTGTCTCGGAGATTCTGGTACACATCTCCTGAATGAAAAACAGTATTATGGATCTGACAAGCTGGACGTTCAACAAAATCGACAAAATCTTTTCAACAAAACGACAGGGTCTTGGAGAACCCTCTTGCCAGGCTGAGACTCACACAGTGGGGTACATCAGAGATCAGCTGATGTGTCATTCAGTTCAGTCTCGGGAGGACGCTGAAAACGTTTATATATTTGGATTTATGATAGCAGGGGTTCTGCTATTTGTCATCGGCGAGGCTCTATTTTATCAACTTAAAGAAGACATCGGCAGCAGTTTTGGCCATGGCAAGCTTCCGAGTCTGTGTCTGGTTTGTGCTATGAGGACTCAAAATCAGCTTATTAATGAGCTAAACCGTAAAATGGAGGATCGACCTTGGGGAGGCTCATAACATGTATCAGTGTAGAGGAATACCCATAAATCTGGACATTTTGGACCAAGGAAGTTCCAGCAGGACTCAAGGCTGACAAGAAAAACAGTCTGCCTGAAGAAGATCAACAATTGTGACTTCTCTGAATCTGAGTCCCCCGTTTGGCCTCGGATACGAGCCGACTATCAAATTTCTCCTGGAACATGGGTAACTAGGGAAAAAGCTTCATCTATCACCCCCGAGAACTTCTGTGCAGGCTTATCAGAACTGCTGGCTGAAACAGCATCATCAGAACTGTGGTCTATCTGAAAGTACTCATAGACAAATCTCACTGTCTTGACATCAAATGCATATGTAATGTGTTTATAAATGTGCTTGTTGGTGTTTTTTTTAATGTCTTAAATCATATCCTGACAGGACAAGATGAGACGAGATCTTTTTTTGTAATACCACTATCCACCCTCGTGGCCTTTTCCCCTTTTCTAAGAGGCCGCGCTTTCAAAGAGCAGCAGCTACGTGCACTCCGCCCATCTTTCGGATGACTGTACGAACATATTCTCGCTGTATCTCGGCAAGGCCGGATTTACCATATGGGCAACTGCCCAGGGGCCCATGATCTCTAAGGGCCTCAGGGCAGTGAGGGCACAAGCAAAATATCTGGTTATCTCCTGCTTTACTTGGAGTCCTGCGCTGCACAGACCGCTGCGCTTCCACTGCATTTGGGCAGCACTGCCGCCTCCCAGCGAGGCTGCTGCAGCTCTCATTTTTTATTTTTTTTTCAATCGGATCCTCGATGGTGCGACCTGTCAATCAACTCAGAAGGCGTGTCAGTAACTGACCAATCGACGACCTCAATTTGTCCTGAAGGTAAATGCCCCATACCTGCTGACAAGCTCATCAGTTTTTTTTCCTTGAGAAACTTCTTGTTTTAATTAGACCAATACGTTTGTATCTGTTGTGAGATGATTTTAGCAGTTTTGCAAATTTTTAATCTACTTAAGACATTACAAGACATTACATTGTAGACATTTATTTTATATGCAGTTGGTAACATAACAGAGAGGCAAGTGCCAGAAGAAGGTGAAAACTTTAGTAAAGATACCCGACATGTAAAAAGAAATATTGAAGGACAGCTCAGGAGAGCTGTGTGAAGGTCAGCCTGTCGGGCCAGGCACCAGTTCTTCCCTCACCTTTCTGCTTCTCCTTTCTTCTGTGCTCCATCTTCTCAAATATAGAGTTTTTACATTTTCTCTTTCCCCTGTCATCCTGTCACCTCTCCATCTTCTTCGGCTGCATAGCCAGCCCGTCCACATGCACAGCAGGTGTGTGCCACGGTGGGCTCTCCGGTCTGAGCTTGTTCCATTACAACAAAGAAGATGGGGTTTGGAAGTCAGACATGACAGTTATGGAGGAAAAAAATACATTTTTCAAAAAGGAAACACACAAAGTCACAGAGGTTTGAAACCATGACTCTAAAACTGGCTGTGGACACCCCCCACCACACACACATACACACAAATACACATATTCCAGGTGATAGAAGACACTTTCATCTGCTTCTTGACACTTTTGAGGAAGCCTCTGCTGCTCACCTCCTTATTTACCATCTTCACTTTCTTAATCATTTCTCTGGGGAGAATCTCACTGCTCCAGAGCCTGAAACACACACGCACGTGCACACAAAGGAGAGGAATAGAAGCCCAGCTCAGTCTCTCATAAACTGAAGTTACTTGTGTCTGAGAGCAAAGCAGAATGTGTGTGTGTCTGTGTGTGTGCATGGGTGCGCACGCCCACGTGTTTAGTGACAGAGAAGATGCTGACTGATGAGAGATGCAAATCGATCAAAGATTTGTTTGTTCAGCTGAAGGTTCAGCAGTTTCTCTGCTCAGCCACATTGTTTGGTTTTATTTTATAATCTTTGATAATGTTTTTATTCAGCAAGACACACACTGTTTGTCAGATTCTGGCTGCATTGTCAGGTCACACTCAGCTCTGCATCTAAACTGATCAGAAGCAGTTTATAGAGCTGCTGTGGTCAACACAGATAGGTCAGCTGAAGGTCAACTGAAAGCGTAATCCATGAGGTCAACACGTGCAACATCTGAGCTCTTGTTTTCTTATAGCCACACATCACATCCATGAACTCATCTGAATCACTCACTAATAAAGAGAACACAATAAACCACATCAAAACACACAATAAAGAATTCAATCATCTTTTTTCCCTTCAGCTTGACTGAATAAATGAAAAAAAAAGTTCATCAAATGTACCCAGAGGTATAGAAAAACCTTTAAATGAAATAAAACCTGATTATTCAGTTAAAACAGAAAACTGCCTCAAACAGCAAAATTAGATTAGTTCAGAATGAGGTTTACAAGGTAGAGGGGTCATCTAAAAGGACAAGACCCCTGTCTTGTCTTCTTCAGCTCCGTAGCCAGCCAGTGCACATGCACAGCAGGTGTGTGCCACGGTGGGCTCTCCGGTCTCCTTAGCAGAGAAGCTCCCAAAACTGTGGAGCAACTTTCTTTAAAAACCCTTATTAACTGTTACCATTTTCCAGATAAACTGTGCTGACCTTGTCAAAGTGTTCAACTACAAATCAGTGTGATATTTTTACTTGTGGATTTTCCATATTGTTGCCAACCTGTACGTGGAGGAGGTAGAAAAGAGAGCCTTGACGTCCTTTTCAGGGACACCACCAAGTCATTGCTTCAGGTATGTTGACGACACCTGGGTTAAAATTAAATCTCAGGAAGTCCAACATTTTACTGACCACATCAACTCTGTTGTCACAAAGGTAAACGCCCCTTACCTGCTGACAATCTCATCAGTTTTTTTTTCTTGAAAAACATGGTTTTAATTAAAACAATAAGTTTGTATCTGTTGTGAGATGATTTTAGAAGTTTTGCAGATTTTTAATCTACTTAATGAAGAATATTATGACTTAAAATTGTTCATCAAACAGGAAGGAGGGATTATTATCTCTCCTCTTACTACAGTGAATGTTGTACTTTACTATAAGTATGACTTTATTTATGGCATCAGAGAAAGCTGAGCTTCAGTTATCCACATCAAGTAAAATGTCATCAGCATGAAAAGAAGGAATGTTGAGTTTGAGATTAATCCAGTTTCTGATGTTTGACCAAACACTTTGTAGTGACATAAAAAATTGTTTGAGGGATTCATCTTGTGATTTACAAAAGACACACAAATCACCCTCAAATTTAAATCTTCTTTGCAGAAACATGGCTACAGGATACATCTTATTTATTATTTTAAAATGATTCTCCTTCACTTTAGGAGATTTAGACCATTTGACAAATTTAGAACGAGCAGAAGTCATACTGGTTTTATGATTTATACTGGGAGGTTTCTTGAAGGAATCTTTGTTATAATCAGTAAATCCTTTGTTGCAAACATTCATTGATAATCTTATTTCATTTGAAGTCGACTAAGTTACAGTCATTTAGTTTTAATGTGGGCTTCAAATCGTCACCTTTGAATATATCATATTTTTAATTAAATGGATCAGCTGTTGGTCAGGTTACTTCTTGTTGTGCCATTAACTCTAAAATAGTTACTGAATCAAGTGTTTACTTCCATCCATCCATGGGGTACCAGCCTAAGTAGGGAGGCCCAGACTTCCCTCCCCCCAGACACTTGGACCAGCTCCTCCAGGGGAATCCCAAGGTGTTCCAAGTGTTTACTTATGTAGGTAAAACTAGATGTTAAACAACCATTAAAACACACCAGGATGCAGGAAATGGCATCTACTTTATTCAAAATTTTCTGGGGGAGGACCCCCAGACCCCCCATCAGTGTGTGTCTCCCCCACATACACACACTTTATAAATGCTCTGACACCAGTGGTCAACAATTTACTAAACAAGTACACATGTGGTGTCATGTGGTGTTCAAAGTGCGTTCAACTTAACTCAGTCTTGATTTTTGTCAATGAGCATTTGGAGTTTTTTACATAAAAATACACTTGACAGTTAGAATTTTAAGTATATTTACTGTATATTATGGTAATTTATTCTGTATTTTGACAGATTATGGTGATTCTGGGGTCGTGATGATGGGGCCCTTGAAGATTGTTGCCCAGGGTACAGCGAAGTGTTAATCTGGCCCTGCGTGCAGTCCATAATCAGAAGCATCAGTATTAACATAAGTTGGCAACTCAGGATCACACAGAGCTAAAACCAGAAAGTGTTTGCTCCATTCACCCTCTGTTAAAATGTCTGGATGACATTAAGGCCTGGACGGCTTCAAATTTCTTAAGTTTTAACAATGACAAAACTGAAGTCATTGTTTTTAGCCCTAGCTCAACTGCCACCTCTGATCCTGTCAACCTGGACTCTCTTCAGCCATATCTGAAGAAATCTGGTAAAAACCTCTGGATGGTTTTAGACTCTGACTTCAAGTTTGACAAACAAATCAACTCTGTTCTGCAGAAAAGCTTCTTCCAACTCGGACAGGTAGCTAAGCTCAAGCCAGTGTTGTCCAGACTCGACCTTGAGAAACTAGTCCACGCCTTTGTCACGACCCGATTGGACTATTGCAATGCACTGTATGCTGGGGTCAGCCAGGCCTCCATCTAACGTCTTCAGCTAGTCCAGAATGCTGCTGCTCAGCTTATAACTGGAACTCGTAGGTCTGAACATATTACACCAGTTCTGTCCTCCCTTCACTGGCTCCCTGTTTGTACGAGGATAGTCTTTAAAATTCTTCTGTTGACCTTCAAATGCCTAAATGGCCTCGCACCCCTTTACCTCTCTGAGCTTCTGGAACCATACGTTCCCTCTCAGGCTCTGGGATCATCCGATCAGCTGCTTTTGGCTGTTCCAAAAACAAGACTGAAGCTCAGAGGAGATCGGGCTTTTTCAGTCATGGGCCCCAAACTCTGGAACAACCTGCCCCCCAACATCAGGCTCCTAAGTTCAAATCTCTGCTAAAAACACATCTGTTCTCTCAGGCATTTTACACAGTGTGAGTTGATTTAGTGTTTTTTGTTTTGTTCTGTGATCCTATGTTTTAAAAGCTTTTTATTAATTCCTCTGTATTATTATTAGTGTATGGTATTTTTTCATTAATTTTACTCCCATTGATGTTGTTAAGAACTTTGATAACAGTTTCTGTTTTAAATGTGCTCTATAAATAAAGTTGACTTGACTAATGCAGGACTATTGATTATCAGTTATTTAAGCGTAGTAAAGCTAGATTCTGCTTCCACTGTCCACTTGAAGTTTAAGTCCGTGGAGTCTCTGAGCACTGCATGTAGTGGTTCAGTAACAGTCGCAAAATCTGGAATGAACTTACTGTACCAAGAAGCAAGTCTAAGGAAAGATCTCAGAGAAGACATGTTGTGTGGAACTGAAGCATGGATCACAGCAGGGACTCTGTCCTGGTCTGGTTGAAGACCTACTTTTGAAATGGTGTGACCCAGGTAGTTGAGTGAAGGTTGATTGAGCCTGCATTTGTGCATGTTAAGTTTGGGGTTAGAATCCACCAGCAGTCACATGCCGAAGTGTCCCTGGGCAAGACACTGAACCCCTCATTGCCTCCGATGTGTGTCCCATCAGTGTATGAATGTGATCTAAAGCTCTGATTAGTCTCTTTAGAATGATTTGTTCAATTAGCTTTGTAGAGATCTAGTAAAGTGCTGTGTGAACGGGTAAATGAGGACACAAATTGTAGTGTAAAGTACTTTGATTGTCTTGATCAGATAGAAAGGTGCTATATAAGTACAGTACATTTACACATGCATGGCTTTCCACCATCTCTCCTCTGTGTCATGACTATGGGAGAAACCCAAGGAGAAGCATCAATATGTTCAATGATGCCCTTATCTTGGAGATATTTGAGCTCCTCTGAAACATTAAAAAAGTTAAATCTGGTCCTCTGGACATTCAAAAAACAAAACAAAGCAAAACAACAACAAAAAATGTACAAGCGTTTCGTCTTTCATCTGAGAGACTTCCTCAGTCTGAGGTGCTGTATTCAGCTCAGTCTCTTAAATAGCACCTTCTCAGAGTGGATCAACCAGTTTTGCTGCTGACAACCAAAACCAGCTGATCACATGCTCAAGAAGGACCATCAGCCTAACAATGGATCATTAGCACACTGATGGCTGTTTACTATTCACAGAGGGCTGAGTGATACTAGCAATCACAGCATTGTAAGAGGGGGACAGTTGAACCCGGAGGCCTCCACCCCTGTTTAATGATGGACGGTTTCTTTTCACAAAGATGGCCTCCTTTACTCCTCTCTCAAACCATGGTTCCTCTCTGTCCAGGATGTGAACATCTTCATCCCTGAAAGAGTGACCGCTGGCCTGGAGATGAGTGTAGACCACAGAGTCCTGGCCTGATGATGTTGATCTTCTGTGCTGGGCCATCCTTTTGGCCGGTGGCAGACACGTGAATCATCTTCAGTTCTTTGTTTACTTTTCTCTTTCGTTTCTCTCGTCTCCCTGCATAGTATACAGTATCTTTTAACATGCAGTCTTATAGTGCACTCTGGTACCCATCCATCCATCCATTATCTTTTACCCGCTTATTCCATTTTGGGTCACGGGGGTCGCTGGTGCCCATGTCCAGCAATCACTGTGCGAGGGGCGGGGTACACCCTGGACGGGTCGCAAGTCCATCACAGGGACACATAAAGACAAACGAGACAAACAACCATTCACTCTCTCATTCACACCTAGAGACAATTTAGAGTTACCAATCAGCCTAACATGCATGTTTTTGGTCTGTGGGAGGAAACCGGAGCACTCTGGTACCCTTTCTATGCAATAACCATTCACTTCAGTTTCAGCAGCACAACACAACAATGAGTCATGGATTGTTTATTTAAAATAAATACTTTTAAATTATTTAGCACCTGTGTGCACCCCACAAGTAAAGGAGGAAGCTCCCTCCTGTATTACTCCTCCGTGCTGAATCAGCTTTGTGAAGGGTTAACCCTTTGCTGTCCAGATGAACCATCGACTTTTGTCTGCCAACTTAAAATTCAAAGTATGTCATATCGGTAAAATCGTTATAATCACAAAATATAAAAGCGTTAAAAGTTATTTTTAATTATTTTAGAACTTCTATGTTCAGTTGTTGAAGTGTAACTGATCAAAAAGTACATTTCTGCAGAGCTGAAGCTGTGTGAATGGTTAAGATCTCCTGCTGCACTTCTCTTCTCTACAATTTAAATTCTGTAACATTTTAAATTAACAATCCATGCTGCATGGATTGTTTATTTAAAATGTTACAGAATTTAAATTTTAAGTGTTTATTTAAGGAGGGAGATTGGGAGTAACAGGTGATGAGTGATTGCAGCCTGGCACACAAAGTTTACTGAACTTGGACTGAACTTGGACTTGGACTACTGATCCCTGCTTCACGGTTTTTCACTTATCACAGGGAGGGGGATACGGAACCTTCCGCGATAAACGAGGGACTACTGTAATCTAAACTTCTAACAACATGAAGCGTTTCCCTCCTGTCAGTTCAGATCAGACTCCCTGAGCAGCTCTGGAATCAAAATGAACTCTTCCGTAAGTTGACCCTCCTGGCTCTGAAGACAAAAACATCATGATGAGCAGCAGTCAGAGTTCTTCTCTTCTCAGTTTAAAAGATGCTGCAGAATCGTCCCAGTTTAGGTCAAAGCGATGGTTCTGGTGTCTATCAGCTGCTGCCCACATGGTCAGCTGATGTTGAAACACTAGACTGAGGAACAGCTTCTACCCTGAAACTGTTAAACTCATGAATCCCTAATCAGAATAATCACTGTGAAAAAAAAATCACTGGAATGTCACTTTAATTGGCAATATGTGAGTTGTCTGTGCTGCTGATTATCCATGCTGCTGATATGCTGTATTCATTTATACCCATCTGCTCAATACAGACTCATGTTCAGGCTGCTGTTTAATATACCCTATTATTTTACATTATTAGTGTTTAGTGTATATCTTAGATCCTTATATACTGTGTCTTTGTATACTTTATATTTTTGCTGTTTTTGGGTGTAATTGGACCTTGAATACACAATTTCATTCCATCTCATGTACCACATGTGATGTGAATGACATAAAGATACTTGAACTTGAACTGTCCACCCACTTGTTTGTTTAGAGGGTTAGGCGACTTTATTTATACCCAAGGGTAGATTTGGTTTAGACGACAGCCGAACAATCTGCTGAAGGCAGCTCTTTTCTTTCAGTGTTGCTTGATCAAACCATGACATCAAGGAAAAGGATCAAACTGATTCAATGAAAGCTCGACAAAACATGGTGTGCCTTCTTACACACCTTGTCAAAATTGGTATCAAAATTTAATTCATCTATGATTGTCCCAAGATATTTGTAAGACTGCACTCTCTCAATGGCTTGACCTTTGATTAAAGTGAATTTGTGCTTGTGAGGTTTCCTCCTAAAATCAATGATCGTATCTTTCATCTTATCAATGTTTAGTTTGAGGAAAGACTTCTCACACCATTGAACAACCAAGAGGGGGCAACCTCATCAAAAATGCTCTGAACTCGTTTTACTAGATTAAAGATAAATGTAATAATTAATATAACTGCATATTTACAGAAGCAACAAAGTCCATGCTC